>NW_027515157.1:0-600000 GCF_048772815.1 Callospermophilus lateralis
ATCTAGGCCAAGGGTGGCTTTCGACTGATCACTTGGAATCTCAGCCAGGATATCACATGATTTTATTATGAAAGACTTGACAGGCATAGTTGAGAGTCAAAACACACATGGACCTCACATTGTAGACCTCAATGGGCTGGGCTTCATGTGACTATTTGGCTACTCTTTGGGAAGCCTTGCCTTTGAGAGTTCTCCAGAGCATTCATTGAAATGAGGTTCCTCAACATTAAATGGTTCCTGAATGAATTGAAACCCACAGTTTCTCCAACTTCATCCTTGAAAAGTGGCTAGATAAATACCCTGAAATTTTTGAAACTCCCACGACCAGGTGGCACTGGAGAACCTTTGGATTTCCTGTTGCTGATCATGAGTGTACCAGACAGTGCCTTGATTGACTGGATTTCATGATAATGGTGAAGAACAGAGATGCCAGTAAGTTGAGAATGCTGAGTAGTGGGCCCAGAGCAGTGGTGTGCAGGTGTGTGATAAAATATCTGAGGTGGGGCCATGTGGATTTCCAATTGACTTCCAAATGCATTTTGGCTGCCATGGTGCATCCAGCAGAACCTTACATGTAAAGGCATCTTATTATATGGAGAGGTTTCAAGGCAATGTTCAGAATCAGGTTGGTATGGTCAAGGAAAAAGCTGTGTGAAATAGAAGCCTGGTTGGTGCATTCTCCTGCAGTTCCTGACCCACCACACGTGAAAGAACTCCCTCCAGCACTGTGTCCCAGTTGAACTCCTTGTATTTCGTGAAGCAAATACCAAACTCCCAGTGCAGCACCAAGAAACACCACAAAAATGGAGGATGATCAAATGGCTTCACAGTCCACACAGGGAGACACTTAGCCCCCAGTGGCCACAGTTTACCTACCAAGAGAGAATTCAGCACTGCTGCCTCATGTTCATTGGAAAATAAGAAACCATGCTCTCCATTCACATAGATGCAGACCCAGCTTTGATGGTCTCAATAAAAAAGAAGCTAAACCTTCTGACAACAAAATATATTTAAAGTACCCAACCTCAGAGGCAGTTTCTCAAGAAGTCTTTAGGCCGGCAGAGCTCTATGTTTGTGGAGTGTTTACCTCTTAGACCAGGATGTAAGAAAAGAACACTGACTCCAGTTAAAATCAAATTAAAGTAAGCTTATTATTTCCACTGGCTGGGCTGCCTCTCCCTCCAAAGATTGCGGGAGCAAGAGAGCAACCCCACCTTTACTACAGCCCAGTTTTGCAGCCCAGAAAGTTACACAAAAATGGGGTAACAGATAACAGAACTCTGACAAGCATCACACTAATGGGAGTTTACATTTTTTTTTTTTTGCTAGCCCCAACATCAAAATTTATGAGGACCATTAGAGCCTCAGAGAGGGTCATTGTCTGGCCACAGAAGGCCAATATTTATGAGGTGTGACAAAGTTTCAGAGAGGGCTGCTATCTGGTCAGAGAGCCATGCACGGGTGAGTTTAAGGCATGGGCAGTCATTCCAAGCAGGTTCAGAATTTGCAGTAATTTACAGTAAAGCCAAAATGATTTTTTCATGGTTTTGTTGCAAGATGGCTCCCAATTTTAATAAAAGATAAGGTTGGGTCTATCATTCCCCCCTTTTCTTATGTGTCCCTTTGTAATCCTTGATAGGTTAGTGGAAAAGCACTGAGGAAATTTTAATCCCTCAGTTAACAGTCTCCAAATTTTTAGAACTCACCGAAAACCAGTCTCCCTGATATTACCTGACTTAATTAATTACTTATATTGATAGTCTATTTATTTTGGGCTCCATTGGTGTAAGTGGAGAGTCGTCTCTCATTTTGCCTTCTTCTCAGCTGAGAGAGGGTGACATGAGTGTGCATGGCGTGAGAGACATGAGTTGCCTTTTTGAAGTCAGTTGAGGAATATGAGTTGCCTTTTAGAAGTCAGTTCTTTTTGAAGTCTTGTTGAGGAAGAACAGGTTGTAAAGTCATCTGGGGATGGGTTCTTCTATGAGAGAAACAAAAAACATGAGTATTGAATAAATGTTGCAGTAGCTGGATCATGTCACTGTATGAAGTACCCTCACCAGTCTTTAATATCCCCAATTATCAGGACTGTCAACTTAATATTTAACTTTAAGTGTTACAGTTGTCCCTCCCAATAATATACAGTTTAATAATTTAATGTCATCTGATTTTGCAAAATCCTTTCAGTAGTATGACCTCTGTGTCTAATAGAGAAACATTTAATTCTGTTACTCAGGGCTGGATAATCGTACTAGCAAACACCAAGCCTACCTGTAGGTTAGGAATATCTGTAGGCCTTAAACTAAAAACTTCTGCCTCTGGCAGCTCCTCTTGATAGTCTTTGTAGCCAACAGTTTTACTTATTTTGGGAGGCTAACATAAAGTGTATACCTTAAAATATTATTATTATTATTATTATTATTATTATTATTATTATTATTATTATTATTTAAAATGCCCAGGAATGGCTGTATTTTGGTTTTAACTGTCTTTGCTAAGTGTTTAAGATGAAGCAGTCAAATGACTTTTGTTTCTATCTATTGTTAGCAGTCAGCTGAGCTTTTATGGGAGTCATTCCTTGGGAAACTTGAGAGCAGCTTCTCAGTTCTGCTAGTGCAATTTGAGCTAGGTGGGTTCAGGTCTTGCTTGACCATGTGGCTTCCCTCAGAAGCATCAGGGATGTCTCCCTTTCCTGATGACTCTCCTCTTTGTAGCAAATGCACTGATTGGCTTTCTGTTCTCCAGTGGTCTCATTAATCTCCCTGATCGGGAGGTTATGTGGCCCAGAGTTGCAAAGCTCATAGAGAAGTCCCCTTTTCCCTGGATTCAGACTGACTCAAAGGGCAAGAGTCAAATATTGTTTTTTTTTGGCCCTTTTCATTTAACTTTAATTTTCAATCCTAATCTGAAACAACCAGCAAATAAATTTTAACAGCCATATATTAAGAGTACTGCACTTTAATGTCTATAAGTTTATAATTATTTATATTTTATTAATTGGGATCTTATTATTCTGTCTGTCTTGTAGTTGATGACTTATTTTCTTAAATTAACCCATGTTGTGTTCTTAAAGCAACACTTCTGTAAAACACCAACAGGGAATCTTTAGATCACTTAAAAAGAAATTAAAAAATAAAATTTTTTAACAAGAGTAAAAATACTTAGTTCATGTAATAGCTACCCTGAATTTTTTGGTGAGTTATATTTTATATCACCTTTTTGAGATCCTAGTAATCTTGACAGAAAAAAAAATTTGAACATAACTTTAAATGAAATAAAATCTGACCTACTGCTTTCGTAGTCATTCTCACATGTAGTAAGATGGGACAAAGAGTCTTATCTCAGGTAAGCAGGGCTCCTTATAAATCTTAAATGCTTTAGTTCTCAAGCTGATCTTTTTTTTAAATATCATTTTACAAAGTTTACATAAATTGTTTGAGGTCACATGAACATTAGCTCACACCATATGATATCACATTTAAAACATGAATTAAAGTACGGCTGAAAGATTTTAACCTTTACATAGATTAGGGTCTCATTAACTTAAAAATATATTTAAATTGTTCCACAATGTAAAAAGTAACATAAAACTTTACATATATTATTGATAACAGGTAAATAAATCCCCAATATATATTTTATTACCATACAACTTCAGAACACCTGCTTGATATAATGCTCTTTTAAAGTTTCTACCTTATAGAGTTGTATAACTGGAAAATATGAGCACATTAATAGCATCACAATTGCATTGAAGTTTCTACATTAACCAAGTTTAGCTTTTAAAGAAATGGCAGTACAGTGCTCTAAAATAACAGTTCTTATTTAAACATTTGTTTAATTTTTATGGTTGCTTGCTCTAGAAAATTTAAATCTTAATAAACTTAATGTTATGGGTAAACTTATGTTTAAGAAATTTTTGTCTCTTTTACACATGACTGATTTTTACAATCTTATACAGACTTTAGTACAAACTTATACAGACCTTAGTATATCAATCAGATATCAAACAAAAGTACTCATGAATGAGTAATCCCATATCAAATTTACTTTACTTATTTATCAAAATATTAGACAAATTTTTTGAACACTGTAAACCATTTTTTTGATTGAAAGAAAAGTCCTGGAACAAAGGCATATTAGACCTTTTGTAGACATTAATAGTTTATTAGATTTTTGAACACCTAGAAAAACTTGTAAGCTTAAATTTAAAGACATTTATATTTATCTGTTTACCCAATTTAAATTGAAACATTTAAATCACGTGAATTAAAGATCTTTGGATCCACATTTTAAAATTGTTTTTATGAGTTCTTTTTAATATGAGTGCTCCTTATATAAGTTAATTTGTGTATCATAAATATGATATATGGATATATATATATATATATATATATATATATATATATATATATATAGACATACAACACATAACAAATTGTGCACACATAATAAAAGTGAAGGCCTTGTAGCTTTTCACAGGTGAAATCTCCATTGCAATGATTTAAAAATTCCACAGTTGGTCAAAGATATTACTGATCAGAAAAACATTAACCTAGGTCTGTAGGAGCAAAATCATGAGCTCAAAAAATAAATAAAGAACCTAAGGAAAAAATTATGAGTCCTAGAAAAATGACTGGCCAGTAATTGGTAAATACCATACAATTTACCTTTTTTTTTCCCTTAGGCCTCAAATAAGTCTCCTACTAAGCTTACAGGCTTCTTTCATTTGCATTTCAAAATAAGTCCTGGCTGAGGTCTGGAAGAAGAAGGAAAAAAGGCTATTCTGAGCAGAAACCTTAGGCCTAAGGTATTTTAACCATAATTTTCATGTTAGGATGTTGAAAATTATGATACAAGTTTAAGATACGATTCACAAAATTTTATATCTTTACAAGTTGTTTTGTCAACAGATATCATACTATGATTTAGTATCCTTGTCCAAATTAATGCACTGGTACACACAGTGACATTTTCCCAGGCTACCTAATTTAAAATTGGTGAAAAAAAGACTGAATGATTGGGAAGTTACTTGCCAACTTGGAAGTAGAGTTCTTTATTTTCCATCCTAAGTATTTAAGTTCTCTGGCATGAATTATCTGAAACCATGAACTAAACAAATACCTAAACCCGACTTTTAACTGCAAGATTGTGGAATGCTTCAAAAACCCATTCAGATACCAGATTGGTACAATGAAACATCATCATTTAGACACATATTCAGCTAAGATCATTTCCAAGAAACAATTTATAATATTAACACATTATTGCACATGTCTTAAAGGGCTAGAAAAAAGGCACAAGACAGACAGAAATGAACTCCAGACAATGGCTGACAGACAGAACCCTTTAAAACAGAGCAAATAAGAGAAAAATCTCCTTCTCCAGTGGCACCACAGATGTCCCCACAAGGGGACCAAATGTTTTCACAGAGGAGCTACCTGAAATATAAAATAAAGTGTCTCCATGGCGACTTTACTGCATTTAGTGTCCCCTTTTTGTTTTTCTCTTTTTTTAAGAAGACAGAGGTGGCATTATCCTTGCAGTGCAGGGAACGAAGGAGGGAATTCCCTGAAGCAACAGGGCTTCGGCAGATACTGGGAGATACTCAGTTCTTCATTCCCCAGCAGGCATTACCATCTGCACTGGGTGTGCTCCAGGCAGCCAGCTAGGGCCTTCTCTCATTCTGCTTAACAAATCGTGGTAAAGTTCATCACAGTTCCTTAAAACACAGTCCAAAGGGGTGTCAGGCTTACTTGCTTTGTTACCCATTTTCACGTTCAATATCCTTAAGATTTTATCACAGAAATCACAAAACAAAACGCACAAAAACAAACAAACAAAAAACATATAGAACACAGAACAAAACACACACACACACACACACACACAAAAAAAAAAAAAAAAAAACAGAATCCCGGTGCCAAAACAGAAAAACAGATGAGCAATTCAACGTCTTGCTAAAGCTCTGGGGTAGGAGCGCATGCGTGTCCCTCGGCACCTCTCTAACCTTCCAGAGGAATTCCCTACAGAACGGAACAGAGGACAGAACGATTCTCATTACTATCCTGGACAGGAGTGAATGTGAGCCTCCCCAGGCCACCTCTCTGTCATTAGAAGAGATCTCCCTTAACCATATATAAGATGTTATCAAGGTGCCACTTACCTATGGAGGCCTCCTCCACCAGGTACTTGCTAATAGTTTCAGTGCGGTGGTTCACTGCAGTGCTCCCCAGACCGATGGCTCACTCCAAGGCCTTGGAACATCTCAAGTTGTGCACCCCCTAGAGTGGCTCCCCAGCCCGTAGCCCTGGAGGGAAGGCCAGCTTCAGAATTTTCAGCAGTCTGGTCTTGTGATCTGGTCGGGCAGGGTCATCTCACTGGGGAACTCCAAAATGTTGGAATAGGATGCAAGAAAAGACCAGTGACTCCAATTAAAATCAAATTAAGGCAGGCTTATTATTAAAACTGGCCAGGCTGCCTCTCCCTCCAAAAATGGCGGGAACAAGACAGCAACACCACCTTTCCTACAGCCCAGCTATATAGCCCAGAAAGTTACACAAAAAGGGGGTTACAGATAACAGAACTTTGAAAGCATCACACTGATGGTAGTTTACATTTTTTTTGCTGGCCCCAACATCAGAAATTATGAGGACCATTAGAGACTCAGAGAGGGTCGTTGTCTGGCCTGGGAAGGCCAATATTTATTAGGTGTCACTAATGTTTCAGAGAGCACTGTTATCTGGTCAGAGAGCCAGGCATGGATGAGTTCAAGGCACGGACAGGCATTCCAAACAGGTTCAGAATTTGCAGTAATTTATAGTAAAGCCCAAATTATCTTTTCATGGCTTTCTGGCAAGATGGCTCCCAATTCTAATAAAAGATCAGGTTGGGTCTATCAAGCCTGTCCTTTACTTTTGGAAACTCCTCTACAACCTGCAAGGTTGTGAACTCCTGACCATTTTACATTCCAGATATGTATTCACAGATTTTCTAACTCATGTCCTCCAACTGTGTCTTACTTGGGGTGAAGGTAATATCAAGGCATTGTTCTGGATGAGAGTGGGAAGATTTTTGTGTAGCACATATTTGCATACACATTTAGGAGATCACTCCTCCTAAACACTGATTTGGAACAGAAAATTCAATCTATGGGGGAGCTTCCTAGCTGAACAACATTATACATAAATACAAGTTCATTAAATAAATAGTTTTGGATCAGTGGATGATATATATTTCAAGATGGATTTAAATTGGCATATATATTGCTAGATTTTAATGTCCATGTGACTTTTGTGTTTATAATGTTTTGTGATTTATGTGGATTTATAATCAAATTTTCACAAGATTATTCTCAGAAATATTCATCCAACTTAAATACATACTTTTTTCCTAGTACTGAAAAGTAACTTCAGTGAATGGTGGATAAAAATCCTAATATTTCTACAGTAACTGACCCAGATTAACATCAATGCAATTAGATTCCTATGGGACATGATGTGTATTTTGATGTTCATTTTTATTCAACATTGGTACATTACTATTTCTGCAGTTTATGCACATTATATATAGTATGATATATAATGTTCAATCACTTCCTTCTTGAGAACACATGTATTCTTACAGGTTTCTTGACTATTCTTTTCATGAGACTTCTTTCCAAACGCACTATTGTTGATTTCCATAATCACTTTTGAAACAAAACTCACACACCTTTCAGGATAAACCACAACCATAATATTACCATTAGATGTATAACTGGTTGCAGTGAATGATTGTATATCAATATGAGATTTCTTTTATATTTTCAGATATCAATTCAATCCATTATTTAAAGTAGAGCAAGTTATATTATTTACACACAGTATGGTTTATTCATGCATTATCTGCATATTCATAGACACAGGGTACACCTATTTGTACCCTCAATAGTAATTTATACATCTACAAAATATTGCTACAGAAATGGTGGAAGAAATACTCAAGTCACCTGATCTACATATACATTTTATCACAATAATATTCTGGACACAAAATGCAAAGGTCACACTTATGATTTTACCAAAGCCTAAATAAAAAGTGAGCATGGATTAATAAAAACATCCATGTCCTGGTTACCTAATGCTCTCAAAAGTCAATCCAATTTGTGACAACATATTAGTTTCTGCCTAAGGTTATATATTCAGACTCAAACCGTTGAAAATGTCTAAACAAATTACACACTTCATACTTTTACTGACTTCCTAATGTCTCTATTTATATCTGCTTTCCTACATATTTTCCCCAATTCGTCATTGTGACTGACTCTTTACATGTGCTGACATTCACATTCACTCTCTACCCGAAACCTTATTTGTAAAGAACTTTTGGTACAAATCCTATACTCATTCTTCTTTCTAAACCTACTGACTATCTTGCTAATCCTACAGACTATCCCTTTTTTATTGGATATTCTGTATGTTATTCAATCATCTAGTGTATACGATCCTATTTCTTTGTATATCAATTTATCTGAGACATCTGTGCAGAATATAATTCAAAGCAAAGTATGCTACTCAAGGGCCCAAAGTCCTACTTGGCTTCAAGTCTTCCCTAGATTTCTGTTTCCATACTTATATTTCACCTATATATTCTTGTAAATATCTCAGGTTCCCAATACCGTTATTCATCCAGCAGAATGATTCCTAACGCAAATAGAACATGATATTAACATTAACCATACACTGTTCCCTCAATCTAACTTTACAGCAGTGCAGGGATAGAGTTGGTCTTACAATCCAGGAATATAGGGGATCTTCCACCTGCTGAGAATCTCAAAGATCCATGCAGAAATTATCCCTGAAGAAGATATAGAATGCTATGAAGGACCTGAGAGAGCAAAAGTCATTTTCCATGGCAAACAACCTGGTCAGGATGAAGAGATGTGTCTGAATAAGCCTCTCACATTTTAATGTAGACAAAATGGACCAAATCAACCCTGTGTGGAGATCTCTCTCCCAGTACCTATTGTTGATATACCATTCTAACTTGTGAAAGTGTCACAGGAAGTAGGGGCAGCCTCCATCTCATGGGACCTTAGGAAGAAACTGTTAGGACAAAGTGTTTTCCAAGGCTGTGAGCTCATTCAGTTCATGAAGGAAGTGACATACCTCACTTCTTTGTGATGGAACTCTCTGAACTTGGGATCCCGGAAACCAGGCACCCAGGGTCAGGCCCAGTAACAGTCACAGAGATCTCACTTTTTTGGATTTATCATGGAAAGAGTCAGTCTTTCTTGGTACTTACAGATGTGAAGATGGTCAAATGCCAGAAAAAATCTGAAGAGGTGTCTTCAGTGAGAATGCAGGTAGTGGCGGCTCAAATCTGGCTCCTGACAACTTCACAGAGTGGGCCAAGGAGTCCAGATTTGAGAACAGACAGGCCATTTCGGGTGAACAAAGAATGGCTCACCAGGCAGAGGACACTCCGGTTAGTAACAGACCTTCTTGGGGGAAGGAGGTGCATTTGTGGGAATGAGTGTGGGTTTGTGGTTTTGTCTCAGTTCTGAGAATAGGTAGGAAAGTTGGTTTGTTTGGTTTGGAGTGGACTGTTTCTATTAAGTCATTTGACAAGGCAAGTGTTTCTATGTCTGTGTATCCCACTGTGTCCGTGGGTGTAGACATTACAAAAGAAAATGCATCAATGGATGTGTCCTGTCTAGGAGAAAGCTTCCCAACATTCACGCTGCCCAATTTATAAAAGGACAGAGGGTTGCCTTATTTGTGGGCAAGACCTGAAATCTTCCTAAGTTCCTGTTTTCTTCCTGAATTCTGGCCACTCTCCAGAATAGGCTCATGATTTTGTGACCAAGATAGGTACCACCTCCAAGCTCTGTGACTTGGCCATGTACTGGATAGCTGAAGGGAATGGCGAGAATCTCAGAAAACTCAGATATCAATGTTACCAGGAAAGTCTCAGTGGAGAAACCCTGCTTTGGGACTTTTGCTTACCTATTGTTCTATAGCACTGAATGTCAGGAAGGTCTTTGCCTAAGGCCACCCCGTTGTGAAGCCTGAATAAAACAGTTCTCTAATGTAAATGAATGGGCATCACCTGTCCCTTTTTGAGTAATTGATTTCGAAAGGGATGTGTCTGAATCAGCCTGTTGGCCCTGTGTGAGGCTGTGGCTTAGATTCTCAGCACCTGATGGATCTAAAGAAAGATGCCATGTGTGCATCCAAAACCAAAATGGCCAAAAGTGTACTCATTATGGATGAAGTCTCTCGCCTTCCTCTGTAAGTTTCCTGACCTCCATAAGGTGAGAATAGGAATCCTTTGGGTCAAATGAGTTTTTCAAAGCCCTTCAGAGTCTAGCCCATTGGTGCTTGGGTTTTCTCATGACCCCAATCCACATGAAGAATCTAAACCCCACAGTCAGTAGGCCTCAAATTGGAGAAGTGGAACAGTAATAATGGTAGGCCTATTTGATCACTCCTGGTTCAGAGGAAGGGTTTCCAGGCCACCCTGACTTTAGGCAAATGACGGGCAAGGGAGCTTATTTTGGACACTGTCTTGTCCAGCGCCCCTCATAGAAACCTCCAGCTAGAGGTTATGATGAGTGTCTATGTGGAAAAGATGAGGGCCATATGGGAGTGTTTTCGTTTAAATTTTGGTCATTTGTGTGGCGATTGGAAGAAATCACTGGGTCCACCTGGGCTTGAACTCTAGTGTGAATCCCTATAGAGACTGAATTCTGAAACTGACCTCAGAGAAGTATTGCCATGAGCTTTGTTGGGATTTTAGGAGCCCACGCATGAGAGTAGCCCTTATAAACTTAGATCAAGGCCACAGAGCACTGGGAATCTCAGCCAAGATAATCCATGATTTTCTTCTTAAAGTCTTGGCAGCCATAGCTGAGAGTCAAAACACACATGTACCTCACATTGTAGACTTCAATTGGACTGGCTTCATGTGACCTTTTGACAACTCTTTGGGAAGCCTTGCCTATGAGAGTTCTCCAGAGTTTCATTGAAATGAGCTTCCTCAACATTTAATGGTTTTTGAAAACCACAGTTCCTCCAACTTCATCCTCAAAAAAATGGCTAGATAAACACCATGAAATATTTGGAATTCCCATGACCAGGTGGCACTGGAGAATCTTTGGATGTCCTATTGCCAATCATGAGTGTATCAGACAGTGCCTTGACTGACTAGGTTTCTTGAAAATTGTGTAGAACAGAGATGCCAGTATGTTGGAGCCTGCAAATTAGTGGGCCTAGAGCAGTGGTGTGAAGGTGTGTGATAAAATGTGTGGTGGGGCCATGTGGATCTGCCACTGGCTTCCAAATGGCTTGTGAATGACATGGTACAGCCAGCAGAACCTTCCATGTAAAGGCATCTTTTTGTATAGGGAGATTTCAAGGCAATGTTCAGAATCAGGTTGCTATGGACAAAGGGGCAACCCATGTGGGATAGAATCCTGGTTGGTGCATTCACATGCAGACCATGACCTCCACACGTGACAGAACTCCCTCCAGCACTGTGTCCCAGTTGATCTCCTTGTATTTCATGAAGAAAATACCAAAGTCCCAGTGCAGCAGCAAGAACCACCACGAAAAGTGGAGGAGGACCAAATGGCTTCACAGTTCACACGGTGAGTCACTTAGCTCCCAGTGGCCATAGTTTAACTACAAAGAGAGTATTCGCACTGCTGCCTCATGTTCATTGGAAAATTAGAAACAATGTCCTCCAGGTCACATAGATGCAGACCCAGATTTGATGGTCTCACTAGAAAGTAAGCTAAAGCTACTGACAACAACATATATTTCAAGTGCCCAACCTCAGAGGCAGTTTATCAAGAAGTCTTTAGGCCAGCAGAACTCCATGTTTGTGGAGTGTTTACCATGTGCCTTACTTTTGGAAACTGCTCTACCACTTCCAAGTTTGTGAAATCCTGAGTATATTCCATTCCACATATGCATTCACAGATTTTCTAACTCTTCTCCTCTAATTGTGTCTTACTTGGGGCGAAGTTAATGTCAAGGCATTGTTGTGGATGAGAGTGGGAAGATTTTTGTGTAGCACATATATGCATACACATTGGATTCATTTTCCAATTTTCCATTCGAAATACTTAATCCCTGACACTAACTCATAAACTACTAGACTCTGACTGCTAATCCTAATATGATGAAGAAAACTAACCCAAACAGAACAGAAATACAAGCAGTTCAAAGGAGGCATGGTGTATATTTGGACTTGCCATTTGCATTATGAAGGGTAGGTGTTATAAATCTAGTTAATTTTTAATTGAAATAGTTCTCCTTGTGTTTTTAAAGTTAATAAATATATAAATTCCTGTCTCCCTTTCCCTGTAGCCTATTCAGAACATGTATTTTTAAATGCACATATAGAATCCTACCTGGTATCACATGTACATTCTTGTGAGGTGGCTGACTTGGCAGATACAAATTATGAGAAGAGATCACTCCTCCTAAACCCTGTTGGATCTTAAAATTCAACCTATGGGTGAGCTTCCTAGTTGAACAACATTAAACATAAATCCATGTTCAGTAAAAGAAATATTTTTGCATCTCTGGATGATATATATTTCATGATAAATTTCGATTGGCATATATATTGGTAATTTAATGTCTCTGCATGTGTGTTTTTTGTATATATATACTCTCCAGATTTTTCAAAATATGAAATATATGTGTCTTTTATACACTCCCTAAATTCATTCATGTTCATGTGTATGGATTTATAATCACGTATTCACAAGATTATTCTCAGAAATATTCATCCACCTGAAATACATATTTGTTACCAGTACTGAAAACTAACTTTAGTTAACTTTGCATACAAATACTAAATTTGTACAGTAACTGACCCAGTTTAACATCAATGCAAGTAGATTACTATGGGACATGATGTGTATTTTGACATTCATTTTTATTCAACACTGCTACATTACTATTTCTTCAATTTATGCACATCATAAGATATATATTTCATCCACAAGTTAGCAAACTTATAGGCATTTGTTTCACTTTCAATAAATTCCTGCTTCAGAACACATGGATTCCTCCAGGTTTCTTGTCTGGTCTTTTCATGAGACTTCTTTCCAAACACATTATTTTCAACTTCCATAATCAATTTTGAAGGAAAACTCACACACTCTTCATGATAAATCATAATCCTAATATAACGTTTAGATGTTTTACTGGTTGGAATGAATGTATGTATATCAATATAAGATTTCCTTTATATTTTCAGATATCAATTGAATCCATTATTAAATTTGGAATCCATTATATTATTTATTCACAGTATTGTCTATTCATGCATTATCTCTATATTCATATCACAGGGTACACCTGTTTGTACCCCCAATAATAATTTGTACATTTCGACACAGAAGCAATGGTCACACTTATTATTTTACCAATGTAAATGTCAGGCGAGCATCGGAGGAAGAGACTACCAGGAACTGTCTAATGCAACAGCCAAAAGTTTATGGGGGTCCAACATGCTGGGGCTCACAGATCCCTTGAATAGAGCAGAGAGCCCTGAGAACAGCTTAAGCAGAGCTTATATACTTTCCTTGGAGAGGGCAGGGAGGGAAGATTATTGATGGGTCAGCGCGAGTGGGCAGTTTGCGTGCAAATGGGTGAGGGAGTACATTCTGCAGTTTTGCAGTTGGTACAGAACATTCAGGGAACAAGATTAGCGAACAGTTCTCAAGATATCAACAGTGTTTTGTTAAGCATACCGTAAAACTGGAAGTGACAATTACCTATTTTATTTACCTTTCATTCCCCACTTTCTTTTGGTTACATTAAATCATAATAGTGATCATTGAGGATGTCACATTTTATGTTTGCTAGTGTGGTATATTGATTTCTGATTACCATAAGTTTAACTTGTCCAATTTGAGCTTGGAGAAAGGAAACTACACGGTTGAGCACACAGGGTCCTACAGTTAGCAATAATGTGAGGATTATTAATGGACCGGCCAGGGCTGATAAAAGCATAGTTACCCAGGGGGACTCTGTGAACCAAGACTCAAACCACCCTTTTTGGGCCTCTCTCTCTTGTTGATGCTCTTCAATGCGTCTTCTTAATTTAATCATAGATTCTTTTACAACTCCAGTATGGTAGGCATAATAACAACATTCTTCCCTCAATGCAGGACAAAGGCCCCTTCTCTCATGAAGAGGAGGTCGAACCCTCGCCTGTTCTGTAAAACAACTTCAGAGAGAGAGGTTAAAGATTCTTGTAAAGCTGTGATGGTGGTTTTTTAATATCTTTAAGTTTTGGTCTATTGCTGCTTCTAATTGGGTCATTTGTTGTGTCCCATGGATTAGGGCAGTGGTTCCTGTGCCCTTCTCTGCAGCAACTACTATTCCTCATAGGATGGCTAAAGTGAAGGATACAGGTTGCCAGCGGAACCGGGTTGTATGCCCCCCTATTTGAAATTTAAATGATCCTGCCTCATGATAGAGCACTCGGGGAAACATCTGCACCATTACATAATTAATCACATCTGTTGATAATTTTATGAATAAACAATGTTTAAGTATATAGAATTATACTGTTGTAGGTATGGACAAGGCAAGGCACCTAAGATAGCACCAAAGATAGGGAAACAGTCCTATTTGGTTGCAACCGGATATAGAGGGCATTGCTTCTGTTGTAATCAATTAATCCCCTGAATCCCAAGTTTAGGTAGTTTCAGAATTTTGTACCCAACATGTAAGGGAAAAGACTCAGAAATTCACAGTCTGCAGAAGTTCACAAAAAGCAGTTTTTGGTTCTGTTTTTATTTTCCTCTTCTCTGGGAAAGATAACTTATTAAGGACACCTGGGAGGGGGAGAGCTTTTTTCTTCTCTTTTATTTTCTCCCTGCCAGCTGTTACCATGGAGCCCAGTTGGTAACTTCTTTATCTTGGAAATGTAGCCATCTCTGGAAGCCTCAGCTCAAGGCCAGAGGCCTTGTTCACATATTTTGTGAAAAACTAGTAAGGGGGTGTCTAGCTTAGAAGGGCTGATTTTTCCAGCCAGTGGCCAAGTATAACAGAGCAACACGAAAAGAGGAAGTTTATCTACACTGAACTCTTTTATAAAGACTTTGTTGCTGAAAGTCCTAAAGTCAGCCACGATGAAGACTTCTGGAGAAGGCCATTTCAGATTTTTCTGTGGGCCTGGTACAGAGGGGAAGACGGGGAAGGCGGGGGGTGAGAGCAGTTCTGTGGTTCTGAGAATGAGGAAAAAGAGATATAAAAGAATAATGGGAAAAGGGTTTGGAATTTTCCTGGCAACAAAACGTGAGCAGTAGAACAGGTAGAGCAGATGGGAAGACAGGAGTGAGTATCCCAAAAAGCCTGTGAGGGACATTAAATTCTTAGTAACCTGTTTTTAGTGATGACAAAGCAACTTTAAAGGCCATTTTCATTACAACTTGGATAGGCGTCTGAGGGCACTCCTCAGCTGGTTTGAGCTTTGGGTTAGCTGGTAAGAGGACCTGGTGGGACCCGGTGTGGGCACTGACAGGAGAAGAGAGGAGTGAGTGGGTGGAAGGGTACCTCAGTACCTGCTGCCTCAGCATGGGGGCAATGGTCTGAGAACCAGAGGAGGTTTGAGGTTTTGATCTAGTAATTGGAGGGGAGAAATCAGGTTGTTGATGTGAGAGTGACAGCAGAGAATCTGGAGCAGAAGGATCTATTGGAGAAACATATTTCGTGATGTGAGCAAAGGAGGGAAAAGGCCTACACATAGGGGAATTTTCTTCAATCCTTTTGATCACTTGCCGAAGTTGAAATAGTCACACAGAATTTGAGGATCTAGAGACCCCTCTGGGGGCCATCGGTTTTGGTTGTCTAATTGGTAATATGGCCAATGCTGTGAACTGAATTTGATGAGGAGTTTGGGTTCCACCAGGCAGCCCCTGTATGCTCACATCCCCATGACTTACGGAAGAAGACGACTTTTCCCCCACACAGCCGTTGTTGTTTTTGGCTTTGATAGTCCACCGGGCAAACATAGTAATCTAGGCTAGCCAACCTGCATCAGGCTTGTGTGTTCCTACATCCATAATGTTTGTTTCCATTATCTATGGTACGGGAGAAATTTAATGGAATTTTAGTGGGATCCTCTTCATCAGAGATATCCCAATTGGAAAGACGTATACCCAGCTGACAAATATCTGGGTGGAGAGTTGGCCACCAGGTCCCTAAGGGGGCTGTATGTGAGACAGACCAAACTTCTTGTCTAATTGGATTTGTGATCAGCCATCGCTGCTGAATGGGCTGATGATGGTTAGGACTAGTGGTGGCCAAGGGGAGAGTCTATAGCCTTATCCACATGGCAAATATGCAATTTGAAAGGGTTACCAGTCTTTTCCACTTTCAAGCCAGTGTCTGGACAGGGCACAGGCTTGAGATGAGAATTAGGATCCAGGAAGTGATTCCGTCTACCTTTACCACTGTAGGTTTTATAATTAGCACCTGGTATGGTCCTGTCCAGCGGGGTTCCAGGGATGACACCTGATGTCATCTTATGTAGATGAAGTCTCTTTTTTGATATCGATGTGGAGTCTCCTCTTCACCAGGTTGGTAGGCAGTGGCCAGCTGTTTTGACAGGTATCCCTGAGTTCTTTCAATAGCTTTAAGTTTGTCAAGCAAGGGGGTGTGGAAGGGATCGGTAGGTCTTAGAGTTGTGGTTAGGTCCTTACTGGAGGAGGGGCCCCATAGAGAATTTTATAGGAGGTGAGGTTACACAAAGAAACAGAGGGAGTATTTCTTGCATGAAACAGTGCATAAGGCAGGAGCATAGTCCAATCTTTGATGCCCTCTCTAAGCTTAATTTCGTTAAGGTCTCTTTAATGGTTCTATTAATTTTTTTAACCTGTCCTGAGCTCTGCGGTCTATAAGCACAATGTAACTTCCAATTTATCCCCAGGATCCTGGCTAACCCCTTACTTACCTGGGTCATGAACGCCGGTCCATTATCAGACCCTATTACCTTAGGTAGGCCGTATCATAGAAAAATATCTTTCAGGATTTTCTACCACCATTTGTGCCTTTTTTTTTTGTGGGGAAGGCTTCAATCCATCCTGAAAATATATCTACAAACACTAGGAGATATTGAAGTCCATACCTTGCTGGCTAAATTTCAGTAAAGTCCACTTCCCAGAATTTCCTGGTCTGGTTGCTCATAGGCGCTTTCCTACAGGAAGCTTGGAAGGGTAATTGTTCTATTGACAGAACGGACAGGGTTTTGTTACCCGTTCAGTTATGTCCTTTCGCTGTGAGTCGGTTAGTGGAAAACTCTGTTCTTGATCCTTCAGGAATGCCTGCAGTTTCTTTGGACCAAGGTGTGTGAATTGATGTACATTTTTAACGTAGTGTAGGGCTTTCTGAAATTGTAGGCTTGGCTCAGTGAAGTTGAGGAGTTCAGTGCCAGTGTCGTAAGATGTTATCAAAAGCTTGCTGGTGCTCAGGGGTCCATTGGAATTGGGCATCTCCCTTTAACAGCGGGTATAAAGGAGAAGTTAAGGACACAAACACAGGAATCCATAACCTGCAAAACCCAGTAGTCCCAAGAAACTCTTTGTGTTGTCTGCTGCTGGGGGGGGGGTATCTGCACAACCGTTTGTTTTCTGGGCTCAGTGAGCCAACGTTTACCACCTCTAAGGGAATAGCCCAGGAAGACTACTTCTTGCTGGCAAATTTGGGGTTTTTTGGAAGAAGCTCTATACCCGAGTTGAGCAAGCTTACATAATAGTGCTTGGTTCCCAGACTCACAGTTTTCCTTGGTGTTGGCTGCAGTAGCAGGTCATCCACGTATTGAAGCTGGGTGACTTCGGGGTGCATAGTTCTGAAGTTGTTGACATCTCTGTGGAGGGCTTCATCAAAGAGAGTGGGGGAGTTTTTGAACCCCTGTGGGAGTCTAGTCCATGTTAGTTTACCATACGTTCCGGTTTCTGGGTCTACCCACTCAAAAGCAAACAGAAACTGACTGTCTTTATGCAGAGGCATGCAAAAGATAGCATCTTTATGTCCATACCATTTCTACTCAGGGTTCAGAGTGATAAGCAGATTGTACTAATTATTTACCGTGGGGTGAATGTCCTGCACTCTGTTGTTGATCTCTCTTAGGTCTTGAACGGGGATAGTCCCCAGTTCCTGGATTTTTTACTGGTAGCAGGGGAGTGTTCCAGGCCGATTGACAGGGCCTTAGGACCCTAAAGCCAGATATTTCTGAATATGGGGCCTTAACCCATCTTTAGCATTTTTGCTCAGAGGATGTTGTTTGACATTGATTGGGGAGGCTGAGGTTTTTAACTCCACTGTTCTTGGAGGTTGTTTCATGGCTAGTCCTAACCCAACAATTTTTGCCCAGGCATCTGGGTAATCTGTTATCCATTTCTGGGGTAGCTTGCCTGTTTGATCATTCTTGGGGTGTGTGAAAATTGGATGTTCATCTTTGACTGACATTTATAAAGCCATGACTATAGGAGTTTTTAATGAAGGATTTAGAAATTTCATTTTGGGGCCTTCGGGGTTAAAAGTTGTTTTGGCCCGGAGCTTACTGAGCAGATCTCTGCCCATCAATGGGGCCAGGCATTCTGGGATTACTAGGAAGGAATGTTGGATTTTTCCTTTCCCCATGTCCATGGTCCTCTTAGTTGACTAAGTCTGATATTTACTGCTGTTAGCCCTTTGAACTAGAGACCTTTTGTTTGATAGAGGGCCCAGTGGGGCCTTAAGGGCTGAGTATACTGCTGCTGTATCCACTTCAAAGTTTATGGGGTCCCCTTCACTTCAAAAGTTACCCTGAGCTCGGGGAAGGGATCTGAGCCCCGACATTCTCAGTCAACCTCCAGAGTCAGAAAGGCTGTCTGGCGTGGCTGTCTCTTTCTAGGGCACTTTTTGGCTCAGTGTCCTTTTTCTTTACAGTAGGCACATTGATCTGAGGCCAAGGGTGGCCTCTGGTGGGGACCCAGGTATCGTTTCTTGTCTCCCTGTTTCTTAATTTCTGGCCTATTTATTGTTGTGACCAGGACCTTAGTTAATACCTTCATCTGTCTTTTTCATCTGTCATCCTCCCTTTGCTCCCTTTCGTTCTCTCTGTTTCTCTCTTATAGGATACTTTCTCGGCTACCCTGAGTAAATCTCTCAAAGTCATATCTTGTAATCCATCTAAGTATTGTAACTTTCTTTTAATATCCAGATCAGCTTGCCCAATGAAGGCCATCATGACATATGTCTTTTGATTCTCTGCCTGAAGATCGAAAGGAGTATATCTCCTATACGCCTCCATAATTCTCTCTAGAAACATAGAGGGATATTCATCAGGCCCTTGAATAATCTCTCTTACCTTGGCCAAATTATTTGGTTGGCTAGCGGCCGGTTGGAAACCCACTATTAGGGCCCGGCAATAAGTGGACAGATGCTCCCTACCTTCAAAGGTGTCGGGGTCCCAGTTGGGTCAGTTCAAGGGTAAGCCGGCTTTGATTATGTTGGGAAGTTGTGTTGGTCACCCATCTGGTCCGAGGATATTTTTTTCTAGCTTCCAGAAAGTTTCTCTCTCGTTCCTCTGTCATGAAGAGAATCCCTAGGATTTGTTGGCAGTCATCCCAAGTAGGCAGGTGTGAAAACGCCAGGGAGTTCTTTGAGTTCTTTTAGCCGGGCCAGCTTTCTCCAGGGAAGGAGGGGCTGTGTGTGTGACAAGGGGGAGTCATCTGGTGGGCGCTGGGCCGGCCTAGCTTTCTCCAATGGCGGAGAGGCTGAGTCAGCAGCAAAGGAATCACTTAGAGGTTGTTGGGGGTTGGTGGACGACGGCAGCGGATAAGAAGGGTAGGAGAGTCCAGTAGAGTCTTGAGACTCAGGGAGAACAGAGGTTGGAGGAGGAAGAGCAGAGGGTTTGTGAGATAGAATCATGGTGGAAGGAGTAGGAGTGGGCGCAGAGACAAAGAAAGGCTTCACCCATGTAGGAGGAGATTTGCAGAGGTCCTGCAAAGTTAAGATATATGGCTGTTGATCTGGATGTCTATGTGGCCCCGGTTGAAAGACAAAATCTCTGACGTTTCAAATTAGTGGGAAGTAGATGTTTCTAGGGGCTATCCAACTCCAAAGGTGGGTCATTCTGAGGCACAGAGGGTCTGCCAGGTCCAGCAATTTACTGAAAAAGAAAGATTCTGGGCCTTGCACAGACTTTGGTCCAGTGATCAAGGGTCAGGAAGAGAGGTGTTGAAGTGCTCTGTCCCAAAATGAGAGATACACAAACAGTGAAAGAAATCACACACTACACTGACAAGACAAGACAATAAAGACAGGCAATGGACGTCCAATACTGAGGCCAGGACTGAGTAGCCGGCAAAACCTGATGGGCTGGCAATACTGAATCCGAAGCAAAATATCACTGAGTCAAGGAGACTATTGTTCCTCGATTTCCTGAGTCCTCTGGGGCATCCCCCAGGGACGTGGCCTGTGGCTCTGTGACACGTATGTCAGCCTCTGTCAGAGAGAGCTCACGCTCATCACCAATAGCCATTTTGCCAAGCCCTAACCTGAAACCTAAAACCAAAAAGAGTTCCCTTACTTACCCTGAAAAGAGCCCCTTGGAGATCTTTCTTCCGCCGCTGCCGGATCTTGCTCCTGCCTCCAGATGTAAAGGTCGGGCAAGCATCAGAGGAAGAGACCACCAGAGGAATGTCTCAAGCAACAGTAAATGGTTTATTATGGGTCCAGCATTCTGGGGCTCAGAGCTCACTTGAATAGAGCAGAGAGCAATGAGAACAGCTTAAGCAGAGCTTATATGCTTTCCTTGGAGAGGGCAGGGAGGGAAGTTTATTGATGGGTCAGGGCAAGTGGGTGGTTTGCGTGCAAACGGGTGAGGGTATACATTTGCAGTTTGGCAGTTGGGGACAGCACATTCTGGAAACAAGATTAGCAAACAGTCCTCAAGACTTCAACAGTGTTTTGTTAAGCATACAGAAAAACAGTAAGTAACAAGTACCTATTTTATTAACCTTTCACCAAAGCCTAAATGGAAAGTGAGCATGGATTACTAAACACATAAATATCCAGGTTGCCTAACGCTCTCAAATCAATCCTATTGGTGACTACATATTTGTTTCTTCTTAAGATAATATATTCAACCTCAACCCTGTTGAAAATGACTAATCCTATCACTCACTTTATATTTTCCTTATTTCCTAATGTCTCTATTGATATCTGCTTTCCTACATATTTTCCTCAGTTCATCATTGTGACTGACTCTTCACATGTGCTGACATTTACATTCACTCTTTATCCGAAACCCTATTGCTAAAGAACTTTTGGTCCAAATCCTATACTCACTCTTTTTTCTAACATACCGACTATCTTCCTAATCCTAAAGACTATCCCTTTTTGACTGGATGATCTCTTCGACAAGCAATCATCCAAGGTACAAGGTCCTATGCCATTGTATATTGATTTATCTGAGACATCTGTGCAGAACATAATTCAAAGCTAAGTATCCCAATCAACAGCCCAATGCCCTTCCTGGATTCAAATCTTATCTAGATTTCTGTTTTCAAACTTATATTTCACCAATATATTCTTGTAAATATTGCAAGTTCCCAATACCATTATTCATTAAGCAGAATGATTCCTAACTCAAATGAAACATGTTATTAAGCCTAACCATACATTGTTCCCTCAAACTAACTTTACAGAAGAGCCGAGACAGAGTTTATCTTACAATACAGTAATGTAGGGGATCTTCCACCTGCTGAGAACATCAAAGGACCATGCAGAAATTATACCCTGAAGAAGTTGCAGGCAGCTATGAAGGACCTAAGAGGGGAAAAGTCATATTCCCTGGCAAACAACAGGGTCAGTATGAAGGGATGTGTCTGAATCAGCCTCTCCTTTCGTAATGTAGAGAACTGATGAAACCATGCCTGTGTGGAGAGCTGTTTACAGGTGCCTATGGTTGATATACCATTCTAACTTGTGAAAGTGTCAAAGGAAGTAGGGGCAGCCTCAATTTCATGGGACCTTTCGAAGCAACTGTTAGGACAAGTGGTGGCCAAGGTAGTGACCTCATTCAGTTCCTAAAGAAAGTGACCTCACCTCTCTTCCTTGGTGATCAAAAAATCTGAAATTGTGATGCAGGAAGCCAGGCACCCAGAGCCAGTCCCAGTCCCAGTCCCAGTGGTCTCACTTGTTTGGATTTACCAAGGACAGAGTCAGTCTTCCTTGGTACCGACTGATATGAGGATTGTCAAATGGCAGAAGAGCTCTGAAGAGGGGCCTTTCCTGAGAAAGCAGGTATTGGTTCACCACTGGCTCCTGACAACTTCACAGTGTTGACCAAGGAGACCAGATCTGAGAAAGGACAGGCCATTTCAGGGGAACATAGTATGGCCCACCAGTTAGAGGACACTCCAGATAGTCACAGACCTACTTGGGTTAAGGAGGTGCCTTTGTGGGTGTTCAGTGAGTTTGTGCTTTTCTCTCATGTTCTGAGAATAGATAGAAAAGGCAGTTTTTTTGGGTTGGAGTGGACTGTTTCTAGTAAGTCATTTGACAAGGCTAGTGTTTCTAAGTCTTGAGTATCCTACTGTGTCCGTGGTTGTAGACATTAGAAAAGAGAAGGCATCAAAGGATGTGTCCTGTCTAGTAGAAAACTTCCCAGCATTCATCCTGCCTAATTGAAGAATGGACTTTGGTTTGCCTTATGGATGGGCAACACCTACTAAATTCCTAAGTTCCTGTTTTCTTCCTGAATTCTGGCCACTCTCCAGAATAGTCTCATGGTTTTGTTTCCAAGATATGTACCACCTCCAAGCTCTGAGACATGTCCATATACTTGATAGCTGTAGAGAATGGGAACATCTTAGAAAACTCAGATATCAGTGTGACCCGGAAATTCTCAGTGGAGAAACCCTGCTTTGGTTCATTTGCTTACCTATGGTTCTGTTGTCCTGAATGTCAGGAAGGTCTTTGCCTCAGGCCACCCCTTTGTGAAGCCTGAAGAAAACAGTTTTCAAATGGAAATGAATGGGCATCACCTGTGGATCTTTGCTTAATTGCTTGTAAAAGGATGTGTCTAAATCAGCCTCTTGGCCCTGTATGAGGTTGTGGCTTAGATTCTCAGCACATGATGGATCTAAAGATAGATTGCATGTGTGCAATCAAAACAAAAATGGCCAAAATCTGTCATTGTTGATGAGTCTCTTGCCTTCCTCTGTTAGGATTCTGACCTCTATCAAGTGAGAATAGGGATCCTTTAGGTCAAATGAGTTCTTTGAAGAACTGCAGAGGTGCTTGTGTTTTCTTGTGACTCCAAATCACTTAAAGAATCTATCCCTGAGAGTCAGTAGGCCTCAAGTTGGAGAAGCAGGCCTATTGGATCACTCCAGGTTCACAGGAAGGGTGACCATGCCACCCTGACTTTAGGCAAATGAGGGGCAAGAAAGATTATTTCGGACACTCTCTTGAGATGCGTCCCACATGAAAAACTCCAGCCAGAGGTAATGATGAGTGTCTCTCTGGAAGAAGGTGAGGACCATGTGGAAGTGTTTTGGTTTTAATTGTAGTCATTCGTGTGGCAGTTGGAAGAGATGACTGGATCCACCTGGGTTTGAACTCTGGTGTCATTCCCCTTAAACACTCAGTTCTGGATCAATCATCAAAGAAGTATTGCCATGAATTGTGTTAAGAATTTAGGAGGCCATGCATGAGAATCTCCATTGGAAACTGAGATCTAGTCCTAGGGTGGCTTTCCACAGAGCACTGGGAATCTCAGCCAGGATATCAAATTATTTTTTTCTGAAAGACTTGGAAGCCATATTTGCTAGTCAAAACACACATGGACCTCAATTGTAGACCTCGATGGGCCTGGATTCATGTGACTTTTAGGCCACTCTTTGGGAAGCCTTGCCTGTGAGAGTTCTTCAAATTTTTCATTGAAATGAGCTTCCTCACCATTGAATGATTCCTGAATGATTTGAAAGCCATAGTGCTTCCAACTTCATAATTGAAAATTTGCTAGATAAATACCATGAAATTTTTGAAATTCCAATGACCAGGTGGCAATGAAGAACATTTGGATGTCCTGTTGCTGATCACGAGTGTACCAGACAGTGCCTTGATTGACTGGTTTTGATGAAAATGGTGTAGAACAGAGATCTCAATAATTTGGATCCTGCTGAGTAGTGGGCCTAGAGCAGTGGTGAGCAAATGTGTGATAAAACATCTGAGGTGGGGCCATGTGGATCTGCCATTGGCTTCCAAATGGCTTGTGACTGACATGGTGCAGCCAGCAGACCCTTATATGTAAAGGCAACTTGTTATATGGAGAGGTTTCAGTGCAATGTTCAGAATCAGGTTGCTATGGTCAAGGGGGCATCCTATGTGGTATACAAGCCCTGTTGGTGCATTCTCCTGCAGACCCTGATCCACCACACGTGACAGAACTCGCGGCAACACTCTGTCCCAGTTGAACTCCTTGTATTTCGTGAAGCAAATACCAAACTCCGAGTGCAGCAGGAAGAAACATTAGGAAAAGTGGAGGATGATAAAATGGCTTCGCAGTCCATATGGGGAGACACTTAGCCCCCAGTGGCCACAGTTTACATACAAGAGAGAATTCAGCACTGCTGCTTCATGTTTATTGGAAAATTATAAACCATGTCCTCCAGATCACAGAGATGAAGACGCAGCTTTGATGGTCTCACTGGAAAGGAAGCTAAAGATCCTCACAAAAACATATATTTCAAGTGCCCAACCTAGAGACAGTTTCTCCAGACGTCTTTAGGCAGGCAAATCTCCATGTTTGTAGAGTTTTTACACTGTCCCTTACTTTTGGAAACTCCTCTACAATCTCCAAGGTTGTGAACCCTAAGCATTTTCAATTTCAGATATGTATTCAAAGATTTTCTAACTCTTCTCCTCTAATTGTGTCTTACTTGGGGTGAAGGTAATGTCAAGGCATTGTTCTGAATGAGAGTGGGAAAATTTTTTTGTAGTACACATTTGCATACACATTGATCCATTTTCCAATTTTCCATTCGAAATACTGAATCCCTGACACTAACTCATACCCTACTAGACTCTGACTACTAATCCTAATATGATGGAGAAAAATAAACAAAAAAAATGAAAATACAAGCAGTTCAGAGGAGGCATGGTGTATAGTTGGACTTCCCTCTTGCATGATAAAGGGTCGGTTTTATAAATCTACTCAATTTTTAATTGAAATAGTCCTCCATGTGTTTTTTTTTAAAGAGAGAGTTAGAGAGGAGAGAGAGAATTCTATAATATTTATTTTTTTAGTTATTGGCGGACACAACATCTTTGTTTGCACGTGGTGCTGAGAATCGAACCCATGCTACACGGATGCAAGGCGAGCTCGGTATGACTTGAGCCACATCCCCAGCTCTCTCCATGCGTTTTTAAAGTTAACAAATATGTGAATTCCTGTCTCCCTTTCTCTGTAGCCTACTCAGCACATGTACTTTTTATATGCACATATAGATTCCTACTTGGTATCACACGTATATTTTTATGAGTTGGCTGACTTGGCAGAAACAAATTGTAAGAAGAGATCAGTCCTCTTAAACGCTGTTGGAACTGAAAATCCAAACAATGGGTGAGCTTCCTATTAGAACAATATTATACATAAACCCATGTTTAGTAAAATAAATATTTTTGCATCTGAGGGTGATATATATTACATGATGAATTACGATTGGCATATATATATTGATACTTTTCAATGAATTTTTGTGTTTTTTTGTCTATATATATATATATATATATACATACACTCTACAGATTTTATAAAATATGAAATATATTTTTCTTATATACACTCCGTAAATTCATTCATGTTCATGTATGTGGATTTATAATCAACTTTTCACAAGATTATTCTCAGAAATAATCATCTACCTGAAATACATATTTGTTTCCCAGTGCTGAAAACTAACTTCAATCAATGGTGCTTACAAATCCTAATATTTCTACAGTAACTGACCCAGTTTAAAATCAATGCAAGTATATTCCTATGGGACATGATGTCTATTTTGACATTCATTTTAATTCAACACTGGTACATTACTATTTCTTCAGTTTTTGCACATCATAGGTTATATATTTCATTCACAAGTTCAGAAATTTATAGGAATTTGTTTCACTTTTAATCACTTCCTGCTTCAGAACACATGTATTCCTCCATGTTACTTGACTGGTCTTTTCATGAGACTTCTTTCCAAACACATTATTTTCGATTTCCATAATCAATTTTGAAGCTAAACCCACACACTCTTCAAGATAAACCATAACATTAATATTACCATTAGATGTATAAGTGGTTGGAATGAATGTGTGAATATCAATATAAGATTTCCTGTACATTTTCACATTTCAATTCAATCCATTATTAAAGTTGGAACCAGGTATGCTATTTATTCACAGTATGGTCTATTAATGCATTATCTCTATATTCATAGACACAGTGTACACCTCTTTGTTCCCCCAATACTAATTTATACCTCTTCAAAACATTGCTCCCAAAAATGGTAGAAGAAATAAACATGTCACCTTATCTATCTATCAATATATATATATATATATATATATATATATATATATATATATATATATATATATATATATTTCTTTTTTTATCACAGTAATATTCTGGACACAAAAAACAAAGGTCATACTCATGATTGTATCAAAGCCTAAATGGAAAGTGAGCATCGATTACTAAAAACAACCATATCCAGGTTGCCTAATGCTCTCAAATGTAAATCCTATTGGTGACTACATATTTGTTTCTTTCTAAGATTATATATTCAACTTCAAGCCTGTTGAAAATGTCTAATCCTATCACTCAGTTTATACTTTGCCTGATTTCCTTATATCTCTATTGATATCTGCTTTCCTACATATATTCCCCAGTTCATCATTGTGTCTGACACTTCACATATGCTGATATTTACATTCAATGTCTACCCGAGACCCTATTGCTAAAGAAATTTTGGTCTAAATCCTATACTCACTCTTATTTCTAAACCTACTGACTATCTTCCTAATCCTACTGACTATTGCTTTTTGACTCGATGTTCTCTTCGACAATTAATCATCCAAGGTATAAGGTCCTAAACCATTGTATTTCAATTTGTCGGAGACATATATGCAGAACATAATTCAAACCTAAGAATCCCACTCAAGGACCCAATGCCATTCTGACTTCGAATCTTACCTAGATTTCTGTTTTCATACTTACATTTCACCTATATATTCTTGTAAATATCACAGGTTCCCAATACCATTATTCATGGGGCAGAGAGATTCCTAACTCAAATCAAACATGTTATTAACCCTAAACATACACTGTTCCCTCAATCTAACTTTACAAAAGAGGAGGGACAGAGTTGGTCTTACAATACAGGAATGTAGGGGATCTTCCACCTTCTGAGAACATCAAAGGTCCATGCAGAAATGATCCCTGGAGAAGATATAGGCAGCTATGAAGGACCTGAGAGAGGAAAAGTCATCTTTTATGGTAAACAACCTGGTCAAGATGAATGGATGTGTCTGAATCAACCTCTATCTTCTAAATGTAGAGAAGATGGACCAAATCAGGCCTGTGTGGAGAGCTCTTCCCAGGTGCCTATGGTTGATATACCATTCTAACTTGTGAAAGTGTGACAGAAAGAAGGGACAGACTCCATCTCATGGGACCCTTAGAAGTTACTGTTAGGACAAAGAGGTTGCCAAGGCAGTGACCTCATTCTGTTCCTGAAGGAAGTGACCTCACTTCACTTCCTTGGTGATGGAACTCTCTGAACTTGGGATCCAGGAAGAGAGGCACCCAGAGCCAGTCGCAGTCCCAGTCCCTGTGGTCTCACTTGTTTCAATTTACCAAGCACAGAGTCAGTCTTTCTTAGTACCAACAGATGTGAGAATGGCCAAATGCCAGGAAAGCTCTGAAGAAAGACCTTTCTGAGAAAGCAGGTATTGGTTCACCGCTGGCTCCTGACAACTGCACAGAGTTGGCCAAGGAGACCAGATTTGAGATACAACAGGCCATTTTGGGGGAATATAGTATGGCCCACCATTCAGAGGACACTCCACAAAGGAGGTGCCTTTGTGGGTGTAGGTGTGTGTATGGTTTTTTCTCAAGTTCTGAGAAGATGTAAGAAAGGCTGTTTGTTTGAATTGGCGTGGACTGTTTCTAGTAAGTCCTTTGACAAGGCGAGTGCTTCTATGTCTGTGTATCCCACTCTGTCCGTGGTTGTAGACATTAGAAAAGAAAATGCATCAATGGATGTGTCCTGTCTAGGAGAAAGCTTCGCAACATTCATCCTGCCTGATTTATTAATGGACTGCAGCTTTCCTTATTGAAGGGAAACACCTGCTATCTTTCAAAGTTTCTGTTTACATCCTGAATTCTGGACACTCTCCAGAATTGCCTCATTGTTTTGTGTCCAAGATATGTACTACCTCCAAGCTATGTGATATGGCTATGTACTGGATAGCTGAAGGGAAAGGCGAGCATCTCAGAAAACTCAGATATCAGTGTGAACAGGAAAGTCTCAGTGGAGAAACCCTGCTTTGTGCGTTTTGTTTACCTATTGTTCTGTTGCCCTGAATTTCAGGAAGGTTTTTGCCTCAGACCACTCCTTTGTGAATATCAATTCAATCCATTATTTAAAGTGGAACCAGCTATACTATTTATTCACAGTATGGTCTATTCATGCATTATCTGTATATTCATAGACACAGGGTACAGCTTTTTGTACAACCAATACTTATGTATATGTCTTCAAAATATTACTCGCAGAAATGGTGAAAGAATTACTCATGTCACCTAATCTACATATACATTTTATCACAGTAATATTCTGGACACAAAATGCAAAGTTCACACTTATTATTGTACTAAAGCCTAAATGGAAAGTGAACATGGATTACTTCCATGTTCAGGTTGCCTAATGCTCTCAAATATCAATCCTATTGGTGACTACATATTTGTTTCTTCCTAAGATTATATATTCAAAATCAACCCTGTTGCAAATATCTAATCATATCACTCACTTTATACTTTGCCTGATTTTGTAATATCTCTTTTTTTATTGTTATGATGAGCCAATTTAGTACTTTTTAAATTTTTTTTCATCTTTTATACATTTGATTCAAGTGAGTTATGCATTTCCATTTTTACCCCAAATACAGATTGCAGAATCACATCAGTTACACATTCACAATGTTTACATAATGCCATATTAGTGACTGTTGTATTCTGCTGACTTTTCTATCCCCTACTATCCCCCCTCCCCTCCCCTTTCATCTTCCCTCTCTACCTCATCTGTTGTTGTTCCGTTCTCTCCCTTCCCCCCCTTTCCCCTCACAACCTCGTATATGTGATTTCGTATAACGATGAGGGTTCTTTCCGTTTCCATGCAATTTCCCTTCTCTCTCCCTTTCCCTCCCATCACTTGTCTCAGTTTAATGTTAATATTTTCCTCATGCTCTTTCCCTCTGTTCAGTTCTTAATTGCTCTCCTTAAATCAAAGAAGACATTTGGCATTTGTATTTTAAGGATTGGCTAGCTTCACTTAGCATAATCTGCTCTAATGCCATCCATTTCCCTGCAAATTCCATGAATTTGTCATTTTTTAGTGCTGCATAATACTCCATTGTGTATAGATGCCACATTATTTTTTATCCATTCATCTATTGAAGGGCATCTAGGTTGGTTCCACAGTCTGCCTATTGTGAATTGTGCTGCTATGATCATTGATGTGGCGGTATCCCTATAGCATGCTCTTTTATGGTCCTCAGGGAATAGTCCGAGGAGGGCGATAGCTGGGTCAAATGGTGGTTCCATTCCCAGCTTTCCCAGGAATCTCCATACTGCTTTCCATAATGGCCGCACCATTTTTCAGTCCCACCAGCAATGTACAAGTGTACCCTTTTCCCCACATCCTCGCTAGCACATATTATTGTTTGACATCCTAATGGCTGCCAATCTTACTGGAGTGAGATGGTATCTTAGGGTGGTTTTGATTTGCATTTCTCTGACTGCTAGAGAAGGTGAGAATTTTTTCATGTACTTATTAATTGATTGTATGTCTTCTTCTGAGAAGTGTCTGTTCAGGTCCTTGGCCCATTTGTTGATTTTGTAATATCTCTATTGATATCTGCTTTCCTGCATATTTTCCACTGTTCATCATTGTGACTGACCCTTCAAGTGTGCTGATATTTACTTTCACACTTTAACCCAAACCCTATTGCTAAAGCACTTTTGTTCCAAATCCTATACTCACTCTTCTTTGTTAACCTACCGAATATCTATCTAATCCTACTTACTATCCCTTTTTGACTGGATGTTCTCTTCGAATTTTAATCATAAAAGGAACAAGGTCCTATGCCATTGTATATCGATTTATCTGAGATATCTGTGCACAACGTAAATCAAAGCTAAGTATCCCAATGAAGGGCCCATTGCCCCTCTGGGCTTCAAAATTACCTAGACTTTCTTTTTTCATTTATATATTTCACCTCTATATTTTTAAAAATATCGCAGGTTCCCAATACCATTATTCATCCAGCAGAATGATTTCTAACCCAAATCAAACATTTTATTAACCCTAACAATACACTGTTCCCTCAATGTAAATTTAAAGAAGAGCAGGGACAGAGTTGGTCTTACAATACAGGAATGTAGGGGATCTTTCACCTGTTGAGAACCACAAGTTCAATGCAGAAATGATCCCTGGAGAATATGTAGTCAGCTATGGAGGACCTGAGAAAGCAAAAGTAATCTTCCATGGCAAAATACCTGGTCAGGATGACGGGATGTGTCTGAATCAGAACCTCTCTTCTCAATGTAGAGGAGATGGACCAAACCAGGCCTGTGTGGAGAGCTATTACCGGGTTCCTATGGTTGATATACCATTCTAACTTGTGAATGTTTCACAGGAAGTAGGGGAAGCCTCCATCTAATGAGATACTTGGAAGCAACTGTTAGGATAAAGTGTTTGCCAAGGCAGTGACCTCATTCAGTTCCTGAAGGAAGTGACCTCACCTTACTCCCTTGGTGATGGAACTCTCTGAACTTAGAATCCTGGAAGCCAGGCACACAGAGCCAGTCCCAGTACCAGTCCCAGTGGGTTCACTTGTTTGGAATTACCAAGGACAGAGTCAGTCTTTCTTTGTACCTACTGATGTTAGAATGGCCAAAAGCCAAGAGAGCTCTGAATAGGGGCCTTTCCTGAAAAAGCAGATAGTGGCCAACCGCTGGCTCCTGACAACTTCATAGAGATGGCCAAGGAGACCATATCTGAGACAGGACAGGACATTTCGGGGGAACATTGTGTGGCCCACCAGTCAGAGGACACTCCATAGAGTCACAGACCTACTTAGGGTAAAAAGGTGCCTTTGTGGGTGTGGTTGTGAGTTTGTGATTTTGTCTCATGTTGTGAGAATAGGAAAAAAAGGTGGTTTGTTTGGTTTGGAGTGAACTGTTTCTCGTAAGTCGTTTGAAAAGGAGAGTGTTTCTATGTCTGTGTATCCCATGGTGTCCGTGGTTGTAGACATTAGAAAAGAGAGTGCATCAATGGATGTGTCCTGTCTAGTAGAAAGCTTCCCATTTCATCCTGCCCAATTTATGAATGGTTTGCGGCTTTACTTAAAGATGGGCATAACCTAATACATTCCTAATTTCCAGGTTTATTCATGAACTCTGTTCACTCTCCAGAATAGGATCATGGTTTTGTGTCCAACATATATACCACCTCCAAGCTCTGTGACATGGCCATGTACTGGATAGCTGAAGGGAATGGCGAGCATCTCAAAAAACTCAGATATCAGTGTGACCAGGAAAATCTCAGTGGAAAAACCCTGCTTTGGGCATTTTGCTTATATATTGTTCTGATGAACTGAATGTCAGGAAGTTCTTGCTCTGGCCACCCCTTTGTGAAGCCTGAAGTAAACAGTTTTCAAATGGAAATGATTGGGCATCACCTGTGGCTCTTTGCTTAATTGCTTTGGAAAGGGATGTGTCTGAATTAGCATCTTGGCCCTGTGTGAGGTTGTGGCTTAGATTCTCAGCACCAGATGGATCTAAAGAAAGATCCCATGTGTGCATCCAAAACCAAAATGGCAAATACACCAGTCATTGTGGATAAAGTCTCGCTTTCCTCTGTGAGGTTCCTGACCTCTATCAAGTGAGAATAGGGATCCTTTGTGTCAATTGAGTTCTTCAAAGCCCTGCAAAGGTGCTTGGGTTTTCTCATGACTCTAATTTACATAAAGAATCTATACCTCTAACTCAGTAGGCCTCAAATTGAAGAAGCGGTGCAGTATTAACGGCATGCCTATTTGATCACTCCGGGTTCACAGGAAGTATGTCCAGGCCACCCTGACTTTAGGCAAATGAGGGGCAAGGGAGCTTATTTTGGACACTGTCTTGGAATGTGCCCCTCATGGAAACCTCCAGCCAGAGGTTATGATGAGTATCTATATGGAAAAAGATGAGGGCCATGTGGGAGTGTTTTGGTTTAATTGTGGTCATTATGTGGCTGTTAAAGGAGATGCCTGGGTCCACATGGGCTTGAACTCTGGTGTGATTACACTTAGAGAGTGCATTCTGGATCTGATCTCAGAGAACTTGTGCCATGAATTGTGTTGGGATTCTAGGAGGGCATGCATGAGAGTCTCCCTTGGAAACTGAGATCTAGGCCCAGGGTGGCTTTCCACAGAGCACTGGGAATCTCAGCCAGGATACCACATGATTTTTTTTTCTGAAAGACTTGGTAGGCATAGGTGACAGTCAAAACACACATGGACCTCACATTGTAGACCTCAATGGGTCTGATTTCATGTGACTTTTTGGCCACTCCCTGGGAAGCCTTGTCTTCAACAGTTCTACAGAGCATTCATCGAAATGAGGTTTCTCATCATTTAATGGTTCCTGTACAAATTGAAATCCACAGTGCCTCCATCTTCATCCGTGAAAAATGGCTAGATAAATACAATAAAATTATTGAAATTTCCATGACCAGGTGGCACTGGAGAAATTTTGGAAAACCGGTTGCTGATCATGAGTATACCAGACAGTGCCTTGATTGACTAGGTTTCATCAAAATGGTGTATAACAGAGATGCCAGTAAATTGGAGCCTGCTGAGTAGTGGGCCTAGATCAGAGGAGGGGAGGTGTGTGATAAAACATCTGTGGTGGGGCCATGTTGATCTTCCATTGGCTTCCAAATGCCTTGTGACTGACATGGTGCAGCCAGCAGACCCTTATATGTAATGGTATCTTGTTATATAGAGAGGTTTCAGGGCAATGTTGAGAATTATGTTGCTGTGGTCAAGGGGAAAAGCTATGTGGAATAGAAGCATTGTTGGTATATTCTCTTGCAGACCCTGACCCACCACACGTGACAGAACTCCCTCAAGCACTGTGTCCCAGGTGATCTTTTTTTTACTTCATAAGCAAATACAGCAGCAAGAAACACCATGAAAATTGGAGGATGAACAAATGGCTTCACAGTCCACACAGGGAGACACTTAGAACCCAGTGGCCACAGTTTACCTACAAAGATCAAATTCAGGACTGGTGTCTCATGTTAATTGGAAAATAAGAAACTATGTTTTACAGGTCACATAGGTGCAGACCCAGCTTTGATGATCTCAGTACAAAGGAAGCTAAAGCTCCTCATAACAACATATGTTTCAAGTGCCCAACCTCAGAGGAAATTTCTCAAGAAGTCTTTAGGCCAGCAGAGCTCCATGTTTATGGAGTGTTCACCCTGTCCCTTACTTTTGGAAACTCCTGTACCACCTTCAAGGTAGTGAACTTCTTAGCATATTACATTCCAGAGAAGTATTCACTGATTTTCTAATTCTTCTCCTCTAATTATGTCTTACTTGGGGCGAAGATAATGTCAAGCCATTGTTCTGGAGGAGTGGGAAGATTTTGTGTGGCACATATTTGCATACACATTGGATACATTTTCCAATTTTCCATTCGAAATACTGAATCCCTGACTCTAACCCCTACCATACTAGACTCTGACTACTAATCGTAATATGATAGAGAATAATAACCAAAACAGAATAGAAATACAAGCAGTTCAGAGGAGGCATGGTGTATAGTTGGAATTGCCTTTTGCATTATATAGGGTAGGAGTTATAAATCTAGTCATTTTTTTTTGTTGAAATAGTTCTCCGTGTGTTTTGAAAGTTAACAAATATGTGAATTCCTGTCTCCTTTTCTCTGTAGCCTATTCAGCACATGTAATTTTATATGCACATATAGAATTGTACCTGGTATCACACGTACATTTTTGTGAGGTGACTGACTTGGCAAATACAAATTGTGAGAAGAGATCACTCCTCCTAAATGCTGTTGGAACTGAAAATTCAAACTATGGGTAAGCCTCCTAGTTGAACAACATTATACATAAATCCATGTTCAGTATATGAATATTTTTGGGTCTGTGGATGATATGTATTTCATGATGAATTTTGATTGGCATATATATTGCTAGTTTTTAATGTCTGTGTGTGTGTGTGTGTGTATATATATATATATATATATATATATATATATATATATATATACTCTCCAGATTTTTCAAAATATGAAATATTTGTGTCTTATTTTGCACTCCCTAAATTCATTCATATTCATGTATGTGGATTTATAATCCAATTTTTAAAAAATTATTCTCAGAAATATTCATTCACCTGAAATACATATTTTTTCCTAGTACTGAAACAGTTTTCAGTAAATGGTGCATCCAAATCCTAATATTTCGGCATTGCAAGATGGCTGTGAAGACAGTGTATCACACCCAGTGTACCCTGCCACTGCGCAAGTGAATAACGAGTTTGAGCAATGAAAAACTATCTTGTTAGGATCTTACAGGAAAATGGGTGTTTACCGAAACCTAGAAGAATGATTTCCACCACCGAGGTCCGGTAATTGAGTCTCAAACACAAGCCACTTGTGCAACTGGAGATCCATTCTGATTGATCCGCGTGACCTGCCCTGTGTCTACAAATGGTGAGGCACCACCGAGAAGCGACCAGCAAGCAGGGAGAAACGTTGCTGCGGATTCTGTGGAATCCTGCTGGCTGAGCATCCACTGAGCCCCCAGCTGAATTCGGGATTTCAGACGGGGAAGTTAGCAGTACATTTCTATGCCCCAAAGCAGAAACTCCACAAAGGAAACCAACAGCCACCATCTTGGAGAGCTGAAGTAACCACCACCACTCCCTGACAGATTGCAAGAATAAAACAGGTGTGTGTTTCTCAGCTCATCTCACATACAGAGGGGAATTCGCATAAAATATCTCCTAGGCTTTTGGGGGAGGAATAATCAGAGCAAGTCTGCATAAAGACTGGGGGAAAACTAGAGGCACCTGACCTTCATCTCCCCTTCCCATCAGCGGCAAAAATGAAACTTGTCTAGCCAGTGCGGGGCGATGGGCAAGCGAAAAAAATTAAAACAATAGAGTTCCAGGGTTCCCAATAGACACCCTCCCCACCCAACAAACGGCAGACCCAGAGAACAGTTTGAGCTGCCGAGAAGCATCACTCAGGAGAAATCTGGTCTAGCAGGAGAAATCAGGACTAGCAGGATAAACCAGGGGACTAGAGGCCAGGCCCTCCTGACTGGCTGGCTGGAGAACGCCGGCCCACTGCCAGTGTGACTGGGCAACTGGAGACCACCTTCCTGCTGGCGCCAGCCCACCTGCTGACGCTATGTCTTGACGGCTGGAGAACGCGCGCCTGCCGGCGACCGAACGCGCAACTGTGTGGCTAGAGATCACCCACCAGCTGAAGACAGACCACAAGCTGCCCGCGCTACTGGATGGCTGGAGACTGCCGGCCTGCCAGCGACCGGGAGCTGAAACCAACCAGAGACAATCCAGTCCACCCACCCAATTCGGACACTCCGGCAAGGAGCCTGGGGCCCACCACAGCAGAGAGGTGACATCACTGGAGCTCAGCCGTCAGAATTCCTTAACAGCGAAATCCACTTAAGCAGGCATAGTCTACCAACACAAAGGAGAGAAAACAGAGATATATAAACCCATAACAAATCTATAGAAGAGAGCAGAAACACAGCAATCAAATAGAGCTGGAAAATGACGTGAACATCATGAAAAAACAAGGGAAAACAAGGTGTACAAACAATGAAGGACAACTTAATACTACAGGAGAACCTAGAAGTATCAGAAACAGGGATAGGGAAAAAACTTAAGTCATACCTAACTCAGATGGAAAGGAATAAGAGAGAAGACATGAGGCAGCAAGTCTAAGGATAAAAGTATATTTTGAAAATGAATTAAACAAACAAATTCAAATGGCAAAGAACAAGCTTTACCAGGAGATAGAGATCTTTTAAAAAATCATACAGTAATTCTAGAAATGCAGGAAACTATAAACCAAATTAAAAACTCAAACAAGAATATTACAAATAGACTAGATCAAGTAGAAGTCAGAACATCAGATAATGAAGACAAAGTTTGTCAACTTGAAAAGAATATAGTCAACACAGAAAACATGCTTAAATCCCATGAGCAACTATTCAAGAGATATGGGATGTCATAAAAAAAAACAAAATTGGGAGTCATCGGGATAGAAGAAGGCATAGAAATTCAAACCGAATGAATGAACAACATATTAAATGAAATAATTCTAGAAAACTTCCAAGAGATGAAAGATGGAATGGATTGCCATATCCTGGAAGCCTACAGGACCTCAAACATTCAAAACCATAATAGACAAACTCCAAGACATATAATTATGAAGATAGCCAACATACAGAACAAGGAGAGAATATTAAAAGCTACGAAAGAAAGTAGGCAGATAACATTCAGGGGTAAACCAATAAGGTTAACAATTGATTTTTCATCACAGACATTGAAAGCGAGAAGATCTTTGAACAATGTATTTCAAACACTGAAAAATAATGGATTCCAACCAAGAATACAGTATCCAACAAAATTAAGCTTCAGATTTGACAATGAAATTAAGTCCTTCCTGATAAATAAAAGCTAAAAGAATTCGCAGACAGAACACCAGCACTGCAAAGCATTTTGAGCAAAATACTACAAGAAGAGGAATTGAAAAATAGTGCCCAAAACTAACAGCGGGAGGTATCTCAGTAAAGGGGTAAGAAAAAAACCAAAAAGTAAAAACTACCCAAATTAAAATAAATAAATAAATAAACATGACTGGAAGTACAAATCATATTTCAATTGTAACCTTAAATGTTAAAAATCTAAACTCACCAATCAAGAGACATAGGCTAGTAACCTGGATCAAAAAAATAAATCCAACAATATGCTGCCTTCGAGAGACTCATATGAAAGGTAAAGACATACACAGGCTGAAAGTGAAAGGTTGGGAAAAATCATACCACTCATATGGCCCTCGGAAGCAAGCAGGAGTGGCCATACTCATATCATATAAAATCAACTTCAAACCTACATTAATCAAAAGGGATAAAGTAGGACACTATATATTGTTAAAAGGAACCATCCACCAACAAGACATAACAATTATCAATTGGTATGCACCAAACAATTGAGCTGCAATGCTCATAAAACAAACTCGCCTCAAGTTCAAGAGTCAAATAGACTGCAACACAATAATTATGGGTGACTTCAACACACCGCTCTCGCCATTAGACAGATCCTCTATAAAAAACTGAATAAAGAAACTATAGAATTCAACAGCACAATCAATAACCTTGACGTAACCGACATATATAGAATACATCAACCATCATCAAGTGGATACACTTTATTCTCAGCAGCACATGGATCCTACTCCAAGTTAGACCATATATTATGCCATTGGGCAACTCTTAGTAAATATAAAGGCGTGGAGAAAATACCATGCACCATATCTGATCATAATGGAATGAAACTGGAAATCAATGATAAAAGAAGGAAGGAAAAATCCTACATCACATGGAAAATGAACAATATTCTACTGAATGATCAATGGGTTACAGAAGACATAAAGGAGGAGATAAAAATATTTTTAGAATCAAATGACAATACAGACACATCGTACTGGAATCTATGGGACACAAAGAAGGCAGTTTTAAGAGCGAAATTCATTTCTTGGAGTTCTTTCCTCAAAAAAAGAATAAAACAACAAATAAATAAACTCACAGTACACATCAAAAACCTAGAAAAGAAAGAGCAAAACAACAGCAAATGTAGTAGAAGACAAGAAATAATTAAAATTAGAGCAGAAATCAACGAAATTGAAACAAAAAAAAACATTGAAAAAATTGATAAAACTAAAAGTTGGTTCTTTGAAAAAATAAATAAGATTTACAGGCCCTTAGCCATGCTAAGGATGAGAAGAAGAGAGACAACTCAAATTACTAACATATGGAATGAAAAAGACAATATCACAACAGACAGTACACAAATACAGAAGATAATTAGAAAGTATTTTGAAACCCTATATTCCAATAAAATAGAAGATAGCTAAAATATCGACAAATTTCTTAAGTCATACGATCTGCCCAGATTCAGTCAGGAAGACACACACAATTTAAACAGACCAAAAACAAAGGAAGAAATAGAAGAAGCCATCAAAATACTACCAACCAAAAAAAGCCCTGGACCTGATGGGTATAGAGCAGAGTTCAAAAAAACCTTCAAAGAAGAATTAGTACCAATACTTTTCAAGCTATATCAAGAAATAGAAAAATAAGGAGCTCTTCCAAATTCATTCTCGGAGTCCAAAATCACCCTGATCCCAAAACCAGACAAAGACACTTCAAAAAAGAAAACTACAACCAATATCTCTAATGAACTTGGATGCAAAAATTCTCAATGAAATCCGTGTGAATTGAATCCAAAAGCATATCAAAATAGTTGTGCACCATGATCAAGTAGGATTCTTCCCTGGAATGCAAGGCTGGTTCAATATACGGAAATCAATAAATGCTATTCACCACATCAATAGACTTAAGGACAAGAACCATATGATCATCTCGATAGATGTAGTAAAAACATTCGACACAGTTCAGCATCCCTTTATGTTCAAAACACTAGAAAAACTAGAAATAACAGGAACTTACCTCAACATTGTAAAAGCTATATATGCTAAACCTCAGGCTAGGATCATTCTAAATGGAGAAAACTGAAGGCATTCCCTCTGAAATCTGGAACAAGACAGGGATGCCCTCTATCACCACTTCTATTCAATTTAGTTCTTGAAATACTAGCCAGAGAAATTAGACAGACAAAAGAAATTAAAGGCATAAAAATAGGAAAAGAAGAACTTGAATTATCGCTATTTGTGGATGACATGGTAATATATTTAACAGACCCAAAAGGGTCTACAAAGAAACTGCTAGAGTTAATAAATGAAGGATATAAAACCAACACGCATTAATCAAAGGCATTCCTGTATATCAGCAACAAAACTTCTGAAATTGAAATGAGGAAAACCACTCCATTCACAATATCCTCAAAGAAAATTAGATACTTGGAAATCAACCTAACAAAAGAGGTGAAAACCACAGAACCCTAAAGAGAGAGATAGAAAAAGATCTTAGAAGATGGAAAAATGTACCCTGTTCATGGATAGGCAGAACTAAATTCATCAAAATGGCGAAATTACCCAAAGTTCTATACAGGTTTAACGCAATGCCAATCAAAATCCCAATGGCATTTCTTGTAGAAATGATAAAGCAATCATGAAATTCATATAGAAAAACAAAAGACACAGAATAGCAAAAGAAATTCTAAGCAGGAAGTGTGAATCGGGAGGCATAGCGATACCAGAGTTCAAACTTTACTACAAAGCAATAGTAACAAAAACAGTGTGGTACTGGTACGAAAAGAGGCAGGTGGACAAATGGTATAGAATGGAGGACAGAGAAACCAATCCACAAAATTACAACTTTCTTATATTTGATAAAGTGGCTATAAACATGCAATGGATGAAGGATAGCATCTTCAACAAATGGTGCAGGGAAAATTAGAAATCCATATGCAACAAAATGAAACTGAATCCCGTTTTCTCACCATGCACAAAAGTTAAATCAAAATAGATCAAGGAGCTAGATATCAAATCAGAGACACTGCGTCTCATAGAAGAAAAAGTTGGCTACGATCTATATACTGTGGGGTCAGGCTCCAAATTCTTTAATAAGACATCAATAGCCCAAGAGTTAATAACAAGAAAAAAACAAATGGGACTTACTTAAACTAAAAAGTTTTTTTCTCAAGAAGAGAAACAATAAGAGAGGTAAATAGAGAGCCTACATCCTGGGAACAAATTTTTACCCCTCACACTTCAGATAGAGCCCTAATATGCAGAATATACAAAGAACTCAAAATATTAAACAATAAGATAACAAATAACCCAATCAACAAATGGGCCGAGGACCTAATCAGACACTTCACAGAGGAGGACATACAATCAATCAACAAGTACATGAAAAAATGCTCACCATCTCTAGCAGTCTGAGAAATGCAAATCAAAACCACCTTAAGATACCATCTTACTCCAGTAAGATGAGCAGCCATTATGAAGTCAAACAACAATAAGTGTTGGCGAGGATGTGGGGAAAAGTGTACACTTGTACACTGCTGGTGGGACTGCAAATTGGTGAGGCCAATTTTGAAAGAAGTATGGATATTCCTGGGAAAGCTGGAAATGGATCCACCATTTGACCCAGCTATCACCCTTCTTGGACTGTTCCCTGAGGATCTTAAAAGAGCGTACTATAGGGATACTGCCACATCAATGATCATAGCGGCACAATTCACAATAGCTAGACTGTGGAACCAACTTAGATGCCCTTCAATAGATTAATGGATAAAAAAAATGTGGCATCTATACACAATGGAGTATTACACAGCACAAAAATGACAAAATCATAGAATTTGCAGGGAAATGGATGGCATTAGAGCATATTATGTTAAGCGAAGCTAACCAGTCCTTAAAAAATAAATGCCAAAGGTCTTCTCTGATATAAAGAGAGCAAATAAGAGCAGAACAGGGAGGAAGAGCATGAGGAAAATATTAACATTAAACAAAGACGAATGGGGGGAGAGAAAGGGAGAGAGAAGGGAAAGCTTATGAAAATTGTAGGAGACCCTCAATGTTACACAAAATCGCATATAAAATGTTGTGAGGGGAAGTGGGGGGGGAAACAATGGAGAGAATTGAACCATAGCAGATGAGGTAGAGAGGGAAGATGGGAGGGGAGGAGAGGGTGGATAGTAGGGGATAGGAAAGGTAGCAGAATACAACAGTCACTAATATGCCATTATGTAAAAGTGTGAATGTGTAACCGATGTGATTCTACAATTCGTATTTGGGGAAAAAATGGGAGTTCATAACCCAATTGAGTCAAATGTATGAAAGATGATATATCTTGAGCTTTGTAATGTTTTGAACAACCAATAAAAATAAATAAATAAATAAATAAAGGTTTAAAATTTAGTGGGAAGAAATCAGCTAAAAATGGATTCAGATGTATTCATTTTGCTATGCAGAAACTTTGTTTTGTGTAGTTGTAAATATCACAAATTTATTTTACCAGAAAATGCACATAAATTGAGATGAAAGGATAATTCACCTATCTTCATGAAAAATTCATAGCATTTTCTACACTTTTCATACTTCATTTTTTTCGTGAATATTTTGACATGGACAAGGTCTAGTCTTAGGCTATTCTTCCAGAATACTACCTCATCTGACAAGTTCGTACAATGTGTTGGATTGTTCTTTTCATCTTTTATTTAATAGTTTCTAGCTGATAATGTGTATTTTTCTTATCTTTATTTGGACATTATCTTTGCATTTTATGTTTTACTGGGGAAGAGACTCATCAAAAGCTCTTTATTATATGTATCAACAATCAAACATTTAGAGCATGCAATTATTCTTAATTTTGCATGAAAATAAATTTGTACCATTTTTCTTATAAAGATGTTGTATTATTAATAATGTCCCTACTGTAATAAGTAACTACTTACAAGAAGAATTAAACAATTGACTTTATATCAATTATGAACATGAAAAGTACTAAAATAAGTATTTGGCAATTAATACACAATTGATAGAAATAGAAATCACAAGAACGCCATTTAAAATGTCAGTGCATATGGTCCTTAAATAATAGGTTGTTCAAATAAAATTTCTCTAATTCATAAGAGTTAATATGCCATATTACAGCTTAATGTGATATAAAACCTTAAATTATCAGTATTGATAAATAAGAATGATACCTTTTTACTTAAATATGTTTATTTGATTTTCACTGTAAGATGTTAATTATGGAAGAATTGAGAATTAAGAAAGACTTGGTCTATATTATTTCTAACAGGAAAATCAAAGTACTTTTAAATATATATGTATATATATATAATATATGTAATGCATATGCATGAATATAGATACATATGTGTAATAAATGTATTGTAATATATCTATCAGGTGATTATAATTTTTAGATTTTCTCAAGAAAAAGAATGACTATAAAAAACAGTCTTAAACTTAAATTTCATAGCATACTACTGTTTGTAATGACATGAGAGAAAAATTGATATGGAGGGGAAACGAAAAAGGAAGGGAGAGAAGGGGGAAAATGGGGAAGAAAGTGAGTAAAGAAGAGGGACATGAGTGTATGATGTTAAGATAAAAGTGGAGGGGCTGGGTTTGTGGCTCAGTGGTAACATGCTTTTCTAGCATGTGTAAGGCACATGGTTCTATTCTCAGCACCACATACAAATAAACAAAATGAAGGTCAATCAACAACTGAAAAAATAAAAAATAAAAAAGAAGAAATATTATGAAAATTCCAAGCTTTGATGAATGTTAAATAAAAAAAATTATGTTACATAGCCTTATGTAATTTTAGACTATCCAAAATAGTCACTAAATGTTAGATTATTAGTGCTATAACTAAAAATCCATTGATCTTTCCTCTACATTCTGTGGCATGCTAGTGCTAAAATAAATTGTATTATTAATCCCCCCCCAAAATCCTAATATTTCTACAGTAACTGACCCAGTTGAACATCAATGCAAGTAGACATGATGTGCATTTTGACGTTCATTTTTATTCAACACTGGTACATTACTATTTTTTCAGTTTATGCACATCATAGCATATATGTCTCATCAAAATTTCGCAAATTTATAGGCATTTGTTTCACTTTCAATCACTTCCTGCTTGAGAACACATGTATTCCTCCATGTTTCTTGACTGCTCTTTTCATGAGACTTCTTTCCAAACACATTATTTTCAATTTCCATTATCACATTTGAAGCAAAACTCACAAACCCGTCACAATAAACCATAACACTAATATTACCATTAGATGTGTAACTGGTTGGAATGAATGGTTCTATATCAATATAAGATTTCTTACTTAGTTTCAGATATCAATTCAATCCATTATTTAAAGTGGAACCAGTTATATTATTTATTCACAGTACAGTCTATTCACGAATTATCTCTATATTCATAGACACAGGTACACCTCTTTGTACCCCCAATACTAATTTATACGTCCTCAAAATATAGCTCCCAGAAATGGTGGAAGAAATACTCATGTCACCTGATCTACATATACATTTTATCACAGTAATATTCTGGACACAAAAAGCAAAGGTCACACTTATGATTGTACAAAACCTAAATGGAAAGTGAACATGGATTACTAAAAACATCCATGTCCAGGTTGCCTAATGCTCTCAAATGAAAATCCTATTGGTGACTACATATTTGTTTCTTCCAAAGATTATATATTCAAACTCAACCATGTTGAAAATGTCTAATCCTGTCACTCACTTTATACTTTGCCTGATTTTGTAATGTCTCTATTGATATCTGCTTTCCTACATATTTTCCCCAGTTAATCATTGTGACTTCCTCGTCACATGTGCTGATATTTACATTCACTCTCTTAGCGATACCCTACTTCTAAAGAACTTTTGTTCCAAATCCTACACTCATTCTTCTTCCTAAACCTACCGACTATCTTCCTAATCCTACCCACTATCACTTTTTGACTGGATGTTCTCTTCTACATTCAATCATCCAAGGTGAAAGGTCCTATGCCATTGTGTATCGATTTATCTGAAACATCTGTGCAGAATGTAATTCAACGCTAAGTATCCCAATCAAGGGACAAATGACCTTCTGGGCTTCAAATCTTACTTAGATTTCTGTTTTCGTACATATATTTCACCTCTATATTCTTGTAAATATCACAGGTTCCCAATACCATTATTCATGCAGCAGAATGGTTCCTAACCCATATCGAACGTGTTAATAACACTAATCATACACTGTTCCCTCAATCTAACTTTGCTGAAGAGCAGCGACAGTGTTGGTCTTACAATACAAGAATGTATGGGATCTTCCACCTGCTGAGAACATCAAAGGTACGTGCAGAAATGATCTCTGGAGAAGATGTAGGCAGCTTTGAAGGACCTGAGAGAGCAAAAGACATCTCCATGGCAAACAACCTGGAAGGATGAAGGAATGTGTCTGAATCAGCCTCACTCTTCTTAATGTAGAGTAGACCAAACCAGGCCTGTGTGGAAAGCTCTTCCCAGGTGCGTATGGTTGATATACCATTCTAACATATGAAATTGTCTCAGGAAGTAGGGGCAGCCTCCATCTCATGGAACCCTTGGAAGCAACTGTTAGGACAAAGTGGTAGCCAAGGCAGTGACCTCATTCAGTTCCTGAAAGAAGTGACCACACCTCACTTCCTTGGTGATGAAAGTCTCTGAACTTGGGATCCAGGAAGCCAGGCACCCAGAGCCATTACCAATCCCAGTCCCAGTGGTCTCACTTGTTTGAATTTACCAAAGACAGAGTCAGTCTTTCTTCTTACCTGTTAAGGTCTGTAAACAAGTCAGATTGGCACCTGTTATTTTGCTGGAGAAATGTTAGAGTCTGTAAACAAGTCTGGATGGTGCCTGGCAAAATGCCAGAGGGAGTGGTTTGTGAAGTAACAAAAGCGAGCCATTAAGTGTGAAGATTCCTTATTGGTTGACTGCTGTATCTATTTTATGCTAATGAGATAGACTGTGTAAAATGTATAAATATCGCTCAGATCTTACAATAAACGGCTCTCATTCCTGCTGCATCAACATTCACAAGTTATTCGTCACCCCCCAGGTTATTCTGCTGCAGCGGGACTGCGGCAGATGGTGGCCCGTTACGGGGAGCCCTGGGACACTCACGGGTAAGGGTCGAAAAAAGCTTTCTGTCCATAGATAGGACGGGAGCAATCTGCTCGTCCCTAGGCAGATAGGGCGATAGGAAAAATGACCATTTCGAGAAAATGGAGAAGATTGATGCAGTATGTTTGTGTCTTGTTTTGTCTTGAAATGTTGTATTGTCTTTGTGATGAAAATATGGAAGGGGTGAGAAGTAAATTGATAAGAGAAAAAGGCACCCCAGTGGAACCAAGAATAGTTAGGGCATGTGTTGATAAAAGCCCAGAAACTCTAGTCAGAAAGAAAAAGAAAGTTCAGAAGAAGAAGGATTATCAGGAAAAAAGTTGCAGCAAAAGGCTATTACTGAATACTTTTCGATACTGGAGGGTGCGTGAAATGACAAGGCGGCTGCCACCTGCCCAAGCCGATCATGGCGCAGTAAGAATTTTCCAAGAGGCAGTTGAGGGCTCTTCCCCGCCCCCCTGCCCGGGGGAGCGGATCACCACTGTGAGCCCAAATCTAGACCTGACCTGGAGGCACAGTCTCGCAGGCTTTTGCTCCCTGTGCCCGGAAGAAGTTTGAGCCCAGGACTCTCCCTGGGGCCATCTGGGGCTGCCCAGGATGCTACAGCTGGCAGAAGATGCCACTGGCATCCCTGAAGTTTGATCATTTCCAAGGCCAGTAACTACAATGGGTCTCCCACACCTGCAGGCTGATGAGTAATGAGTACTATTAAGGCTTATTTCAAATGTAAAAAACCTTGAGATAATGTACTAAAATTGTTCAGAAGGTTGTTTTCTTAGTGAAATGCTACAGGATTTTCTTTAGCCATCCGGAGTTCCTGCCTTCGTCCAAGTGCCGGTGAAAACAAAGGTGGAAGAATTTACAATGTTGCTGAGAACTGGAGGAAACTTCGGCTGAGAACCCGAGGAGACTTCGGAGCTATCGCTGTTTCTGCTACTACAACTTAAGCTAGCTGCCTGGAGAACTTACCTGGACTGTGATTTACCTGAACTCTGAGTTAATCTATTGAGACACTGCTTTATCTGGACTGAGACAACAGACTGTAATCTACAACAACTTGTAACTCGGTATCTTTGCTAACGGTGTCATTGCTGGTATAAGTTTTCCAAGGGCTTCTTGCATGGAGCCATCAATTGGATTGGTATTGTAACATTTTGTATCCTCCCTTTCTGTTTCTAGCAGGTTATTTATGGTGTTTCTGTAAAAAACACTATGGTCCTTATTTAAATTAAACAAAAGGGGGAAATGTTAACGTCTGTAAACAAGTCAGATTGGCACCTGTTATTTTGCCAGAGAAATGTTAGAGCCTGTAAAGAAGTCTGGATGGCGCCTGGCAAAATGCCAGAGGGAGTAGTTTGTGAAGTAACAAAAGCGAGCCATTAAGTGTGGAGATTCCTTATTGTTTGACTGCTGTATCTATTTCATGCTAATTAGATAGGCTGTGTAAAATGTATAAATACCGCTCTTATTCAACAATAAACGGCTTCCAGGCCTGCTGCATCAGTCTACACAAGTTGTTCTTCACCCCCCCGGTTATTTTGCCCAGCCAGCCGGGCTACGGCACTTACCTACTGATGTGAGGATGGCCAAATGCCAGGGAAGCTCTGAAGATGGTTCTTTCCTGATAAAGTAGGTATTGGCTCACCGCTGACTCCTGACTACTTCAAGAGTTGGCAAAGGAAAGCAGATTTGAGACAGAACAAGCAATTTTGGGGAACATAGTATGGCCCACCAGTCAGAGGACACTCTGGATAGTCACAGACCAACTTGGAGGAAAGTGTTGCCTTTGTGGGTGTGGTTGTGGGTTTGTGTATCCCACTGTGTCTGTGGTTATAGACATTAGAAAAGAGAATGCATCAATGGATGTGTTCTGTCTAGTAGAAAGTTTCTCAGCATTCATCCTGCCAAATTTATGAATGGACTACGACTTTCCTTATGAATGGGCAATACCTGCTATCTTCCTAAGTTCCTGTTTTCTTCCTGAATTCTGGCCACTCTCAAGAATAGGCTCATGGTTTTGTGTAAAAGATATGTACCACCTCCAAACTCTGTAACATTGCCTTGTACTGGATAGATGAAGGGAATGGAGAGGAACTCAGAAAACTCAGATATCAGTGTGACCAGTAAAGGGTCAGTGGAGAAACACTGATTTGGGCCTTTTGTTTACCTATTGTTCCGTTGCCCTGAATGTCTGGAAGGTCTTTGCCTCAGTCCACCCCTTTGTGAAGCCTGAAGAAAACAGTTTTCTAATGGAAAATAATGAGCATCACCTGTGGCTCTTTGCTTAATTGCCATGGAAAGGGATGTGTCTGAATCAGCCTCTTGGCCCTGTGTGAGGCTGTGACTTAGATTCTCACCACCTGATGAATCTAAGGAAAGATCTCATGTGTGCATCCAAAACCAAAATGGAAAAAGAGCAGTCTTGTGGATGAAGTCTCTCGCCTTCCTCTGTAAGGTTCCTGATTTCCATCAAGTGAGAATAGGTATCCTTTGGTTCAAAAAGTTTTTCAAAGCCCTGCAGAGGCAAGCCCATAGGTGCTTGGATTTTCTCATGACTCCAGTTCACAAAAAGAATCTAAACCCCACAGACATTAGGCTCAAATTGGAGAAGCAGAGCAGTATTAATGGCAGGCCTATTTGATCACTCCTTGTTCACAGATAGGTTGTCAAGCCACCCTGACTTTAGACAAATGAGGGTAGGGAGCATATTTTGGATACTGTCTTCAGCTGCGCCCCTCATGGAAACTTCCAGCCAGAGGTAATGATGAGTGTCTATGTGGAAGTATTTGAGAGCCATGTGGGAGTATTTTGGTTTTAATTGTGGTCATTTGTTTGGCTGATGGAAGAGATGACTGGGTCCACCTTGGCTTGAACTCTGGTGTGAGTCTTCTTAGAGACTGAGTTTGGAAATTACTGCAGAGATGTATTGCCATGAATTGTGTTGGGTTTTTTGGAGGCCACACATGGTAGTGGCCTTTGGAAACTGAGATCTAGGTCCAGGGGGCTTCCCACAGAGCACTGGGAATCTGAGCCAGAATATCACATGATTTTATTCTTTAAGACTTGACAGCCATAGTTGAGAGTAAAAACACACATGGACCTCACATTGTAGACCTCAATGGGCCTGGCTTCATTTGATCATTTGGCCACTCTTTGGGAAGTCTTGCCTGTGAGAGTTCTCCAGATGTTTCATTGAAATGGGCTTTCTCACCATTTGATGTTTCCAGAATGAATTAAATCCCACAGTGCCTCCAACCTCATCCTTGAAAAATGGCTAGATAAACATCATAAAAATTTGAAATTCCCATCACCAGGTGTCACTGGATACACTTTGGATTTCCTGTTGCTGATCATGAGTGTACCAGACAGTGCCTTGATTGACTGGGTTTCATGAAAATGGTGTAGAACAGTGATGCAAATAAGTTAAAGTCTGTTGAGTAGTGGGCCTAGAGGAGTGTTTTGCAGGTCTGTGATAAAACTTCTGTGTTGGGATTATGTGGATCTGCCAAGAGGCTTGTAACTGACATGGTGCAGCCAGCAGACCCTTGTATGTAAAGGAATCTTGTTGAATGGAGAGGTTTCAGGTCAATGTTCAGAATCAGGTTGCTATGGTCAAGGGGGCAAGCTATGTGGGATAGAAGCCTGGTTGGTGCATTCTCCTGCAGACCCTGACGCACAACACGTGACAGATCTCCCTCCAGCACTGTGACCCAGTTGAATTTCTTGTATTTCCTGAAGCCAATACCAAACTCCCAGTGCAGCAGCAAGAACACCATGAAAAGTGGAGGATTACCAAGTGGCTTCACAGTCCACACGGGGCCACACTTAGCCTTCAGTGGCAAGAGTTTACTTACAAAGAGAGAATTCAGCCTTGCTGCCTCACTTTCTTTGGAAAATAAGAAACCATGTTCTGCAGGTCACATAGATGGAGACCCAGCTTTGGTGGTCTCACTAGAAAGGAAGCCATAGGTCCTGACAACAACATATACTTCAAGTGGCCAACCTCAGAGGCAGGTTCTCCAGAAGTCTTTAGGCTGGCACATCTCCATATTTGTGCAATATTTACCCTGTCCCTTACTTTTGGAAACTCCTCTACCACCTCCAAGATTGTGAACTCGCAATCATGTTCCATTCCTGATATGTATTCACAGATTTTCTAACTCTTCTTCTTTTATTTTGTCTTACTTGGGGCAAAGATAGTGTCAAGGTATTGTTGTGAATGAGAGTAGGAAGATTTTGTGTAGCACATATTTGCATACACAAATATGTTCTACACCATTTTCATGAAACTCAGTAAATCAAGGCACTGTCTGGTATACTCATAATGAGCAACAGGACATCCAATGTTTCTCCAGTGCCACCTGGTCATAGGAATTTCAAAAATGTCATGGTATTTATCTAGCCATTTTTCAAGCATGAAGTTGGAGGCACTGTGGGTTTCAGTTCATTCAGCAAACATTAAATGGTGAGGAAGCTCATTTCAATGAAATCTCTGGAGAACTCTCACAGGCACGGCTTCCCAAAGAGTGGACAAAAGGTCACATTAGGCCAGGCCCATTGAGGTCTACAATGTGAGGTCCATGTGTGTTTTGACTCTCAACTATGGCTGCCATTTCTTTAAGAATAAAATCATGTGATATCCTTGCTGAGATTCCCAGGCCTCTGTGGAAATCCACCCGGGGCCTAGGTCTCAGTTTCCAAGAGCGACTTTCATGCGTGGCCTCTTAAATTCCTAACAAAATTCATGGCAATGCTTCTCTGAGTTCAGTTCCAAAACCCAGTCTCTAAGGGGAATCACACCAGAGTTCAAGCCCACGTGGACCCAGTTATTTTTTCCAATGCAACACAAATGACCAAAATTAAAACCAAAACACTCCCACATGGCCTTCATCTTATTCCATATAGTCAATCATCTTAACCTCTGGCTGGAGGTTTCCATGAGGGGCGCAGCCCAAGACAGTGTCCAAAATCAGCTCGTTTGCCCCTCATTTGCCTAAAGTCAGGGTAGCCTGGACACCGTTTCTGTGAACCAGGAGTGAACAAATAATCCTGCCATTAATACTTCTTTGTTTCTCCAATTTGAGGCCTACTGATTTTAGGTATCGATTCTTTAGGTGATTTAGAGTCATGCGAAAACACAAGCACCTCTGTAGGGCTTTGAAGAACTCATTTGACCCAAAGAATCCCTATTGTCATTTGATGGAGTGCAGGAACCTAACAGAGGAAGGGAAGAGACTTCATCCACAATGAATGAAATTTTTTGCCATTTTGGTTTTGGAAGCTCACATGGGATCATTCTTAAGATCCATCAGGTGCTGAGAATCTAAGTCACAGCCACACACAGGCCCAAGAGGCTGATAAAGACACATCCCTTTCCAAAGCAATTAAGCAAAGAGCCACAGGTGAGGCCCATTCATTTCCATTTGAAAACTGTTTTCTTCAGGCTTCACAAAGGGGTGGCCTGAGGCAAAGACCTTCCTGACATTCAGTGCAACACAACAATAAGTAACCAAAGGCCCAAAGCAGGGTTTCTGCACTGAGACTTTCCTAGTCACACTGATATCTGGGTTTTCTGAGATGCTCGCCATTCTCTTCAGCTATCCAGGACATGGCCATGTCACAGAGCTTGGAGGTGGTACATATTTTGGACACAAATCCATGAGCCTATTTCGGAGAGTGGCCAGAATTCAGGAAGAAAACAACAACTTAGAAAGATAGCAGGTGTTGCACATCGATAAGACAAGCTGCAGTCCATTCATATATTGGGCAGGATGAATTATGGGATGATTTATACTAGACAGGACACATCCATTAATGCATTCTCTTTTCTAATGTCTACAACAACGGACACAGTGGGATACACAGAAACAGAAACACTCGCCATGTCAAATGACTTACTAGAAACTGTCCACTCCAAACCAAACAAACCGCCTTTCCTGTCTATTCTCAGAACATGAGACAAAACAACAAACCCAATCCCACTCCCACAAAGGCACCTCCTTCCCCCAAGTAGGTCTGTGACTATCCGGAGTGTCCTCTGACTGGTGGGCCATACTATGTTCGCCCGAAATGGCCTGTCTTCTCTCAGATCTTGTTTCCTTGACCAACTCTGTGAAGATGTCAGGAAAAAGTGGTTAGCTACTACCTGTTTTCTCAGGAAAGGTCCATCTTCAGAGCTCTCCTGGCATTTGGCCATCCTCACATCATTAGGTACCAAGAAAACTGACTCTGTCCTTGGTAAATCCAAACAAGTGAGCCGACTGGGACTGGGACTGGGACTGCCTCTGGGTGCCTGGCTTCTTGGATACCAAGTTCAGAGAGTTCCATCACCAAGGAAATGAGGTATGTCACATTCTTTGGAACTGAATGAGGTCACTGCCTTGGCAACCACTTTGTCCTAACAGTTGCTTCAAAGGGTAACATAAAATGGAGGTTGCCCACGCTTCCTGTGACACTTTCATAAGGTAGAATGTATATCACCATTGGCACCCGGGAACAACTCTCCACTCAGGCCTGGTTTGGTCCATCTTCTCTACAAAAAGAAGAAAGAGATTCAGATTCAGACACATCCCTTCATCCTGACCAGGTTGTTTGCCATGGAAGATGACTTTTGCTCTCTCAGGTGCTTCATACCTGCTTTCAACTTCTCCAGGTATCATTTGTGCATGGACATTTGAGGTTCTCATCAGGTGGAAGGTCCCCAACTTTCCTGTATTGTAAGAACCACTCTGTCCCTGCTCTTCTGTAAAATGATTGAGGGAACAGTGTATACTTCTGGTTAAAAACAGGTTTGATTTGGGTTACGCATGATTCTGTGTGATGAATAATGGTATTGGGAACCTGCAATATTTACAAGAATATAGAGGTGAAATATAAGTAGGAAAACAGAAATCTAGGTATGATTTGAAGCCCAGAAGGGTTTTGCCCTGGATTGGGATACTTAGCTTTGAATGATGTTCTGCAAAGATGCCTCAGATAATTCGATATACAATGGCATAGGACCCTGTACATTGGATGATTGAATTTAGAAGAGAACATCCAGTCAAAAAGGGATATTCAGTAGGATTAGGAAGATAATCGGTAGGTTTAGGAAGAAGAGTGAGTATAGGATTTGGACCAAAAGTTCTTTAGCAATAGACTTTCGGTTGTTGAGTGAATGTAAATGTCAGCACATATGAAGAGTCAGTCACTCTGTTGAACTGGGGAAAATATGTAGAAAAGCAGATATCAATAGAAACATTACGAAATCAGGCAAAGTATAAAGTGAGTGATAGAATTAGACATTTTCAACAGGGTTGAGTTTGAATATATAAATTAGGAAAAAAACAAATATGTAGTCACCAATAGGATTGACAATTGACAGCATTAGGCAACCTGGACATGGATGTTTTTAGAAATCCATGTTCACTTTCCATTTAGGCTTTGGTACAATCATAAGTGTGACCTTTCCATTTTTTTGTCCAGAATATTACTGTGATAATGAGATGACATGAGTATTTCTTTCACCATTTCTGGGAGCAATATATTGAAGATGTAAAATGAGAATCAGGGGTACAAAGAGGTGTACCCTGTTTCTAGGAACATAGAGAAAAAGCATGAATAGACCATACTGTGAATAAATAATATAACTTTTTTGAACTTTAAATAATGAATTGAACTGATATCTGAAAAATTAAAGGAAATCGTATATTGATATACAATCATTCATTCCAACCAGGTATATATGTAATGGAAATATTTGTGTTTTGGTTTATCATGAAGAATGTGTGAGTTTTGCTTCAAAATGATTATGGAAATTCAAAATAATGTGTTTGGAAAGAAGTCTCTCATGAAAAGACCAGTCAAGAAACCCTGACAATACATGTGTTCTGAAGCAAGAAGTGGTGAAAGTTGAAACAAATGCTTATTAATTTGTGAACTTGTGGATGAAATGTATATCCTGTGATGTGCAAAAACTGAAGAAACAATAATGTACCAGTGTCGAATAAAAATGAATGACAAATTACATATCATGTCCCATAGGAGTCTACTTGCATTGATGTTAGACTGGGTCAGTTAGTGTAGAATAATTAGGATTTGTATGCACCATTCACTGAAGTTAGTTTTCAGGAAACAAATATGTATTTCAGGTGGATGAATATTTCTGATTATAATCTTGTGAAAAGTGGATTATAAATCCACATACATGAACATGAATGAATTTAGAGAGTGTATATTAGATGCATATATTTCATATTTTGAAAAATTTGGAGAGTATATCTATATCTATATCTATATCTATACACACACACACACACACACACACACACACACAACTCACAGACATTAAAAATACCAATATAAATGCCAATCGAAATTCATCAGTAAATATGTATCATCCACAAATGCAAAAATATTTATTTTACTGAACATGAGTTAATGTATAATGTTGTTCTACTAGGACGCTCTCCTATAGGTTGAATTTTCATTTCCAACAGCATTTAGGAGGAGTGAACTCTTCTCACAATTTGTATCTGCCAAGACAGCCACCTCACAAAAATGTACGTGTGATACCTGGTAGGATTCTATATATGCATATAAATATACATGTGTGAATAGGCTACAGAAAAGGGAAACAAGAATTCACATATTTGTTAAGTTTAAAAACACATGGAGAATATTTCAATTAAAATTTGACTAGATTTATAACTCCTACCTTATATAATGCAAATGTCAAGTCCAACTATACAACATGTCTCTGGAGAACCTTTGGATGTCCTGTTGTTTATCATGAGTATACTAGACAGTGCCTTGATTGACTGTGTTTCATGAAAATGATCTAGAACAGACATGCCAGTAAGTTGGTGCCTGCTGAGTAGTGTGCCTAGAGCAGTGGTGTGTATGTGTGTCATAATACATCTCTGATGTGGCCATATGGATTTGCCATTGGCTTCCAAATGGCTTGTGACAGACATGGTGAGGTCAGCAGACACTAATATGTAAGGGCGTCTTGTTATATGGAGAGGTTTCATGGCAATGTTAAGAATCAGGTTGCAATAGACAAGGGAAAAGGATATGTGGGATAGAAGCCTGGTTGGTGCATTCTCCTGCAGACCCTGACCCACCACATGTGGCAGAACTCCATCCAGCACTGTGTCCCTTTTGAACTCCTTGTATTTCGTGAAGCAAATACCAAACTCCCAATGCAGGAGAAAGAAAAACCATGAAAAAGTGGAGGATGACCAAATGGCTTCACAGCCCAGATGGGGAGAGACTTAGCACGCACTGGTCACATTTTACTTAAAAGAGAGAATTCACCACTGCTGCCTCATGTTCATTAGAAAATAAGAAACCATGTCCTCCAGGTCACATAGAATCAGACCCAGCTTTGATGGTCTCACGACAAAGGAAGCTAAAGCTCCTGAAAACAACATATATTTCAAGTGCCCAACCTCAGAGGCAGTTTATCAAGAAGTCCTTTAGGCCAGCAGAGCTCCATGTTTGTGGAGTTTTTAACCTGTCACTTACTTATGGAAACTTCTCTACCACATCCAAGGTTGTGAACTCATGAGCATTTTCCATTCCAGTTATATATTCACAGATTTTATAACTCTTCTCCACTAATTGTGTCTTACTTGGGGCGAAGGTAATGTCAAGGCATTGTTCTGGATGAGAGAGGGAAAATATTTTGTGTAGCACATATTTGATAGACATTGGATTCTTTTTCCTATTTTCCATTCAAAATACTGAATCCCTGACACTAACACATACCCTACTAGACTCTGACTACTAATCCTAATATGATGGAGAAAAATAACCCAAATAGAACAGAAATACAAGCAGGTCAGAGGAGGCATGGTGTATTTTTGAAATTTTCTTTTGCATAATAAATGGTAGGTGTTATAAATCTAGTGAATTTTTATTTGGAATAGTTTTTCATGTGTTTTTAAAATTAACAAATATGTGAATCCCTGCCTCCCTTTCTCTGTAGCCTATACAGCACATGAATTTTTATATGTACATATTGAATCCTACCTGGTATCACACGTACATTTTTGTGAGGTTGCTGACTCGGCAGATATAAATTGTGTGAAGAGACTACCCCTCTTAAACGCTGTTGGAACTAAAAATTCAACCTATGGGTGAGCTTCCTAGTACAACAACATTATACATAATTCCATGTTCAGTAAAGTATATATTTTTGCATCAGTAGATGTTATATATTTCATTATAAATTTCATTTGGCATATATTGCTACTTTTTTATGTTTCTCTTTGTGTTTTTTTGGTATATATATATATATATATATATATATATATATATATATATATATACTCTCCTGATTTATCAAAACATGAAATATATGTGTCTTATATACACTCTCTACATTCATACATTCTTTCATGTATGCATGAGGAAATATAATCAACTTTTCTCAAGATTATTATTGGAAATATTCATCCACCTGAAATACATATTTGTTTCCTTGTACTGACAACTCACTTCTGTGAATGGTGCATACAAATCCTAATAATTCTACAGTATCTGACCCAGTTTAACATCAATGCAAGTAGATTCCTATGGGACATGATGTGTATTTTGACGTTCATTTATATTCAACACTGCTACATTAATATTTCTGCAGTTTTTGCACATCATAGGATATATATTTCATCCACAAGTTCACAACTTTATAGGTATTTTTTCACTTTTAATCATTTCCTGCTTCAGAACACATGTATTCCTCCCGGTTTCTTGACTGGTCTTTTCATGAGACTTCTCTGCAAACACATTTTTTTTTAATTTCATAATCAGTTTTGAAGCAAAACTCACACACTTTTTATGATAAACCATAAATCTAATATCACCATTAGAAGCATAACTGTTTGGAATGGATGATTGTATATCAATATTAGGTTTCCTGTATATTTTCAGAAATCAATTCAATCCATTATTTAAAGTTCGAACCAGTTATATTATCTATTCACAGTATGGTCTATTCATGCATTATCTCTATATTCATAGGCACAAGGTACACCTATTTGTACCCCCAATTAATTTATACGTCTTCAAAATATTGCTTTCCTACATATTTTACCCAGTTCATCATTGTGACTGACTCTTCACATGTGCTGACATTTACATTCACTCTCTACCTGAAACCCTATTGCTAAAGAACTTTTGGTCCAAATCCTATACTCACTCTTTTATCTAAACCTACCGACTATTTTCCTAATCCTACTGAATATCCCTTTTTGACTGGATGTTCTCTTCCACATTCAATCATCCAAATTAGAAGGTCCTATGCCATAGTATATTGATTTAACTGAGACAACTGTGCAGGACATAAATCAATGCTAAGTATCCCAATCAAGGGCCCAATGCCCTTCAGGGCTTCAAAACTTACCTAGATTTCTGTTTTCATACTTATATTTCACCTATATATTCTTATAAATATCACAGGTTCCTAATACAAATATTCATTCCAGAGAATGATTCCTAACCCAAATTGAACATGTTATTAACCCTAACCATACACTTTTCCCTCAATCTAATTTTACAGAAGAGCAGGGACAGAGTTGGTCTTACAATACAGGAATATAGGCGATCTTCCAGCTGCTGAAAACCTAAAAGGTCCATGCTGAAATGATCCTTGGAGAAGATGTAGGCAGCTATGAAGGACATGAGAGAGCAAAAGTCATCTTCCATGGCAAACAACCTGGTCAGGTTGATGGGATGTGTCTGAATTAGCCTCTCTCTTCCTAATGTAGAGAAGATGGACCAAACCATGCCTGTGTGGAGAGCTGTTCCCCGGTGCCTATGGTTGATATACCATTCTAACATATGAATGAGTCACAGCAAGTAGAGGCAGCCTCCATCTTTTGGGAACCATGTAAGCAACTGTTAAAACAAAGTGGTTTCCAAGGCAGTGACTTCATTCAGATCTTGAAGAAAATGACATCACCTTACAGTTTTGGTAATGAAAGTCTGTGATCTTGGGATCCAGGAAACCAGGCACACAGAGTCAAACCCACTCCATGTCCCAGTGGGCTAACTTGTTTGGATTTAACAAGACAGAGTCACTCTTTCTTTGTACCTACTGATGTGAGGACAGCCAAATGCCTGGAAACTATGAAGACTGGCCTTTCCAGAGAAAGCAGGTAGTTTCTCACCATGGGCTCCTGACAACTTCACAGAGTTGGCCAAAGAGACCAGATTGGAGACAGGACACGCCATTTTGGGGGAACATAGTATGGCCCACAAGTCAGAGGACACTCCGGATAGTCACAGACCTACTTGGGGAAAGGAGGTGACTTTTTGGGTGTGAGTGTGAGTTTGTGGTTTTGTCTCATGTTCTGAGAATAGTTAGGAAAGCTGGTTTGTTTGTTTTGGAGAGGACTGTGCCTAGTAAGTCCTTTGACAAGGTGAGTGTTACTGTGTCTATATATCATACTGTGTCAGTGATTGTAAACATTAGAAAAGAGAATGCATCAATGGATGTGTCCTGTCTACGAGAAAGCTTCAAAGCATTCATCCTGTGCAATTTATGAATGGACTGCAGGTTGCCGTATGGATGGGCAACTCCTGCCATCTTTCTAAATTCCTGTTTTCTTCCTGAATTCTGGACACTCTCCAGAATACGCTCATGATTTTGTGTCCAAGATATGTACCACCTCCATCTCTGTGACATGGCCATGTACTGGATAGCTGATGGGAATGGCGAGTATCTCAGAAAACTCAGATATCAGTATGCCCAAGAAAGTCTCAGTGGAGAAACCCTGCTTTGGGCCTTTTGCTTACCTATTCTGTTGCCCTGAATGTCAGGAAGGTCTTTGCCTCAGGCCACACTTTGTGAAGCCTGCAGAAAATAGTTTTCAAATGGAAAAGAATGGTCATTACCTGTGCCTCTTTGCTTAATTGCTTTGGAAATGGATGTTTCTGAATCAGCCTCTCAGCCCTATGTGAGGCTGTGGCTTAGATTCACAGCACATGATGGGTCTAAAGAAAAATCCCATGTGTGCATCCCAAACCAAAATGGACAAAAGAGCTGTCAGAGTAGTTCTTACAATACAGGAAAGTTGGGGACCTTCCACTTGATGAGAACCTCAAATGTCCATGCACAAATGATACCTGGAGAAGTTGTAGGCAGGTATGAAGCACCTGAGAGAGCAAAAGTCATCTTCCATGGCAAACAACCTGGTCAGGATGAAGGGATGTGTCTGAATCTGAATCTCTCTCTTCTTATTGTAGAGAAGATGGACCAAACCAGTCCTGAGTGGAGAGCTGTTCCCGGGTGCAAATGGTTGATATACATTCTACCTTATGAAAGTGTCACAGGAAGCGTGGGCAACCTCCATCTTATGTTACCCTTGGAAGCAACTGTTAGGACAAAGTGGTTGCCAAGGCAGTGACCTCATTCAGTTCCAAAGAATGTGACATACCTCATTTCCTTGGTGATGGAACTCTCTGAACTTGGTATCCAAGAAGCCAGGCACCCAGAGGCAGTCCCAGTCCCAGTCCCAGTGGGCTCACTTGTTTGGATTTACCAAGGACAGAGTCAGTTTTCTTGGTACCTAATGATGTGAGGATGGCCAAATGCCAGGAGAGCTCTGAAGATGGACCTTTCCTGAGAAAACAGGTAGTGGCTAACCACTTTTTCCTGACATCTTCACAGAGTTGGTCAAGGAAAGAAGGTCTGAGAGAAGACAGGCCATTTCGGGGGAACATAGTATGGCCCACCAGTCAGAGGACACTCCGGATAGTCACAGACCTACTTGGGGGAAGGAGGTGCCTTTGTGGGAGTGTGTGTGGGTTTGTTGTTTTGTCTCATGTTCTGAGAATAGATAGGAAAGGCGGTTTGTTTGGTTTGGAGTGGACAGTTTCTAGTAAGTCATTTGACACGGCGAGGGTTTCTGTTTCTGTGTATCCCACTGTGTCTGTTGTTGTAGACATTAGAAAAGAGAATGCATTAATGGATGTGTCCTGTCTAGAATAAATCTTCCCATAATTCATCCTGCCCAATATATGAATGGACTGCAGCTTGTCTTATCGATGTGCAACACCTGCTATCTTTCTAAGTTGTTGTTTTCTTCCTGAATTCTGGCCACTCTCCAGAATAGGCTCATGGATTTGTGTCCAAAAATTGTACCACCGCCAAGCTCTGTGACATGGCCATGTACTGGATACCTGAAGAGAATGGCGAGCATCTCAGAAAACTCAGATATCAGTGTGACCAAAAAAATCTCAGTGCAGAAACCCTGCTTTGGGCCTTTTGCTTACTTATTGTTGTGTTGCACTGAATGTCAGTAAGGTCTTTGCCTCAGGCCACCCCTTTGTGAAGCCTGAAGAAAACAGTTTTCAAATGGAAATGAATGGGCCTCACCTGTGGCTCTTTGCTTAATTGCTTTGGAAAGAGATGTGTCTTTATCAGCCTTTGGACCTGTGTGTGGCTGTGACTTAGATTCTCAGCACCTGATGGATCTTAAGAATGATCCCATGTGAGCTTCCAAAACCAAAATGGCAAAAAATATCATTCATTGTGGATGAAGTCTCTTGCCTTCCTCTGTTAGGTTCCTGCACTCCATCAAATGACAATAGGGATTCTTTGGGTCAAATGAGTTCTTCAAAGCCCTGCAGAGGTGCTTGTGTTTTCGCATGACTCTAAATCACCTAAAGAATTGATACCTAAAATCAGTAGCCCTGAAATTGGAGCAACAAAGAAGTATTAAAGGCAGGCTTATTTGTTCACTCCTGGTTCACAGAAACGGTGTCCAGGCTACCCTGACTTTAGGCAAATAAGGGGCAAAAGAGCTGATTTTGGACACTGTCTTGGGCTGCGCCCCTCATGGAAACCTCCAGCCAGAGGTTAAGATGATTGACTATATGGAATAAGATGAGGGCCATGTGGGAGTGTTTTGGTTTTAATGTTGGTCATTTGTGTGGCATTGGAAAAAATGACTGGGTACACGTGGGGATGAACTCTGGTGTGATTCCCCTTAGAGACTGGGTTTTGGAAATGAACTCAGAGAAGCATTGCCATGAATTTTGTTGGGATTTTAAGAGGCCACGAATGAAAGTCGCTCTTGGAAACTGAGACCTAGGCCCCGGGTGGATTTCAACAGAGGACTGGAAATCTCAGCAAGGATATCACATGATTTTATTCTTAAAGAAATGGCAGCCATAGTTGAGAGTCAAAACACACATGGACCTCACATTGTAGACCTCAATGGGCCTGGCCTAATGTGACCGTTTGTCCACTCTTTGGGAAGCCGTGCCTGTGAGAATTCTCCAGAGATTTCATTGAAATGAGCTTCCTCACCATTTAATGTTTGCTGAATGAACTGAAATCCACAGTGCCTCCAACTTCATGCTTGAAAAATGGCTAGATAAATACCATGACATTTTTGAAATTCCTATGACCAGGTGGCACTGGAGAAACATTGGATGTCCTGTTGCTGATCATGATTATACCAGACAGTGCCTTGACTTACTGAGTTTCATGAAAATGGTGTAGAACAGAGATGCCAGTAAGTTGGAGCCTGCTGAGTAGTGGGTCTAGAGCAGTGGTGGGGAGGTGTTTGATAAAACATCCGTGGTAGGGCCATGTGGATATACCATTGGATTCCAAATGGCTTGTAACTGACATGGTGCAGCCAGCAGACCCTTATATGTAAAGGCATATTGTTATATGGAGAGTTTTCAGAGGAAAATTAAGAATCAGGTTGATATGGACAAGGGGGCAATGGGGCAAGCTGTGAGAGATAGGAGCCTAGTTGGTGCATTCTCTTGCAGACCCTGACCCACCACACGTGACAGAACTCCCTCCAGCACTGTGTCCCAGTTTAGCTCCTAGTATTTCGTGAAACAAATACCAAACTCACAGTGCAGCAGCAAAAAACTCCACAAAAAGTGGAAGAGGACCAAATGGCTTCACAGTCCACACGGGGAGACACATAGTACACAGTGGCCTCAGTTTACCTTCAAAGAGAGGATTCAGCACTGCTTTATCTAGTTCTTTGGAAATAAGAAACCATGTCCTCCAGGTCACATAGATGCAGACCCAGCTTTGATGGTCTCACTACAAAGGAAGCCAAATCTCCTGAAAACAACATATATTTCAAGTGCAAAACTCAGTGGCAGTTTCTCAAAAAGTTTTTAGGCCAGCAGAGCTCCATGTTTTTGGAGTGTTTACCCTGTCCCTTAGTTTTGGAAACTGCTCTACCACCTCCAAGGTTGTGAACTCCTGAGCATTTTCCATTCCAGATATGTATTCACTGATTTTGTAACTCTTCTCCTCTAATTGTGTCTTACTTGTGGTGAAGGTAATGTCAAGGCATTGTTCTGGATGAGAGCGGGAGGATATTTGTGCAGCATATATTTACATACACATTGGATTCATTTTCCAATTTTCCATTCGAAATACTGAATCCCTGACACTAACCCATACCTAGTAGACTCAGACTATTCATCCTAATATAATGGAGAAAATTAACCCAACACAATAGAAATACAAGCACTTCAGAGGAGACATGTTGTATTGTTGGACTTGACATTTGCATTATATAAGGTAGGAGTTATAAATCTAGTCAAATTTTAATTGAAATATTCTCCATGTGTTTTTAAACTTAACAAATATGTGAATTCTTGTTTCCCTTTTCTGTAGCCTATTCACACATGTATATTTATATGCATATATAGAATCCTACCAGGTATCACACATACATTTTTGTGAGGTGGCTGCCTTGGCCGATACAAATTGTGAGAAGAGTTCACTCCTCCTAAATGCTGTTGGAAATGAAAATGCAACCTATAGGAGAGCGTCCTAGTAGAACAACATTATACATTAACTCATGTTCAGTAAAATAAATATTTTTGCATTTGTGGATGATATATATTTACTGATGAATTCGATTGGCATTTATATTGGTACTTTTTAATGTCTGTGAGTGTTGTGTGTGTGTGTTTGTGTGTGTGTGTGTGTATATATATAGATATGGATATAGATATAGATATAGATATAGATATACTCTCCAAATTTTTCAAAATATGAAATATATGTGTCTAATATACACTCTCTAAATCCATTCATGTTCATGTATGTGGATTTATAATCCACTTTTCACAAGATTATAATCAGAAATATTCATCCACCTGAAATACATATTTGTTTCCTAGTACTGAAAACTAACTTCAGTGAATGGTGCATACAAATCCTAATTATTCTACAGTAACTGACCCAGTCTAACATCAATGCAAGTAGACTCCTATGGGACATGATATGTAATTTGTCATTCATTTGTATTCGACACTGGTACATTATTATTTCTTCAGTTTTTGAACATCATAAGATATACATTTGCCAAAGCAGTGACCTCATTCAGTTCCAAAGAATGTGACATACCTCATTTCCTTGGTGATGGAACTCTCTGAACTTTGTATCCAAGGAGCCAGGCACCCAGAGGCAGTCCCAGGCCCAGTCCCAGTGGGCTCACTTGTTTGGATTTACCAAAGGTAGAGTCAGTCATTCTTGGTACCTACTGAAGTGGGATTAACAAATGCCTGGAGAGCTCTGAATAGGGAGCTTTCCTGAGAAAGCAGGTAGTGGCTCTCCACTTTTTCCTTACAACTTTACAGAGGTGGCCAAGGAAAAGAGATCTGAGAGAGGACAGGCCATTTCGGAAGAACAGAGTATGGCCACCAGTCAGAGGACACTCTGGTTAGTCATACACCTATGGGGAAGGAGGTGCCTTTTTGGGAGTGGGTGTGGGTTTGTGGTTTGTCTCATGTTCTGAAAATAGGTAGGAATGGCGGTTTGTTTGTTTTGGAGTGAACTGTTTCCGGTAAGTCATTTGAAGAGGTGAGTGTTTCCATGTCTGTGTATCCCACTGTGCCTGTGGTAGTAGACATGAGAAAAGAGAATGCAGCAATGGATGTGTCATGTCTAGTATAAAGCTTCCCAGCATTCATCCTGCCCAATTTATGAATGGAGTGTGGCTTGCCTTATGCACAGGCAACACCTAATACCTTCCTAAGTCCCTGTTTTCTTCCTGAATTCTGGCCACTCTCTAGAATAGGCTCATGGTTATGTGTCCAAGATATGTACCAAATCCAAGGTCTTTGACATGGCCATGTACTGGATACCTGAAAGGAATGGCCAGCATCTCAGAAAACTCAGATATCAGTGTGACCAGGAAAGTCTCAGTGGAGATACCCTGCTTTGGGCCTTTTGCTTACCTATTGTTCTGTTGCCCTGAATATCAGGAAGGTCTTTGTCTCATGCAACCCCTTTGTTAAGCCTGAAGAAAACAGTTTTCAAATGGAAATGAATGTGCATCACCTCTGGCTCTTTGCTTAATTTCATTGGAAAAGGATGTGTCTGATTCAGGCCCTTTGCCATGTTTGAGGCTGTGACTTAGATTCTCAGCACCTGATGGATGTAAAGAAAGATCCCATATGTGCATCTAAATCAAAATGGAAAAACGTTCAATCAATGTGCATGAATTATATTGCCTTCCTTTGTTAGGTTTCTGAAATCCATCATGTCAGAATAGGGATTCTTTGGGTGAAATGAGTTCTTCAAATCTCTGCAGAGGGGCTTGGCTTTTCTCATGACTCCAATTCACAAAAAGAATCTAGACCCCACAGTCAGAGAGCCTCAAATTGGAGAAGCGAAGCAGTATTAAGGGCAGGCCTATTTGATCACTCCTGGTTCACAGGAAGGGTGTCCAAGCCACCCTGACATTCGGCAAATGAGGGGCAAGGGAGCTTATTTTGGACACTGTCTTGGGATGTGCCTCTCATGAAAACCTCCATCCAGATGTTATGATGAGTATCTTTATGGTAGAAGATGAGGGCCATGTAGGAGTGTTTTGGTTATAATTGTGGTAATTTGTGTGGCAGTTGGAAGAGATGACTGGGTAAACCTGGGCTTGAATTCTGCTGTGATTCCCCTTAGAGACTGAGTTCTGGAACTGACCTCAGAGAAGTATTGACATGAATTGTGTTGGGATTTTAGGAGGCCAGGAATGAGAGTTGCCATTGGAACCTGGGATCAAGGCCCAGAGTGGCTTTCCACAGAACACTGGGAATCACAGCCAGGATATTACATGATTTTATTCTGAAAGACTTGGCAGGCATAATTGAGATTCAAAACACACTTGGACCTCGCTTTGTAGACCTCAATGGGCCTGGCTTCATGTGACTTTTTGGCCACTCTTTGGGTAGACTTGCCTGTGAGAGTGCTCCAGAGATTTCCCTGAAATTAGCTTCCTCACCATTTAATGGTTCCTGAATGAATTGAAACCAACATTGCCTCCAAATGCATCTGTGAAAAAATGCTAGATAATTACCATGAAATTTTAGAAATTCCGATGACCAGCTGGCACTGGAGGACCTTTGATGTCCTGTTGATGATCATGAGTATACCAGACAGGGCCTTGATTGACTGGGTTTCATGAAAATGGTGTAGAACAGAGATGCCAGTAAGTTGGGGCTTGGTAAGTAGTGGGCCTAGAGCTGTGTTATGCAAATGTGTGATAAAACATCTGTGGTGGGGCCATGTGGATCTTCCATTGGCTTCCAAATGGCTGTGACTGACATGGTGCAACCATCACACCCATATATGTAAAGGCATATTTTTATATGGAGAGGTTTCAGAGCAATGTTCAGTATCATGTTGCTATTGTCAAAGGGGCAAGCTACTTGAGATAGAACCCTGGTTGGTGCATTCTCCTGGAGACCCTGCCAACCACACCTGACAGAACTCCCTTCAGCACTGTGTCCCATTTGAACTCGTTGTATTTCATGAAGCAAATACCAAAGTCCAAGTGCAGCAGCAAGAAACACCACGAAAATTGGAGGATGACCATTGGTTTCACAGTCCACACGGGAAGACCCTTAGCCCTCAGTGGCCAATGTTTACCTACAAAAAGAGAATTCATCACTGCTGCCTCATTTTTATTTGAAAATAAGTAATCATTTCCTCCAGGTCACATAGATGCAGATCCAGCTTTGATGGTTTCACTACAAATAAAGCTAAAGCTCCTGACAACAACATATATTTCAAGTGCCCAACCTCAGAGGCAGATTCTCAAAAAGTCTTTTGGCCAGCAGAGCTCCATGTTTGTGGAGTGTTTACCCTGTCTCTTACTTTTGGAAACTCCTCTACCACCTCCAAAGATGTGAAATCTGGAGCATTTTCCATTCTAGATATGTATTCACAGATTTTCTAACTCTTCTCCTCTAATTGGGTCTTACTTGGGGCGAAGGTAATGTCAAGGCATTGTTCTGGAGGAGAGTGGGAAGATTTTTCCGTAGCATATATTTGCATACACATTGGATTCAGTGTCCTATTTTCAATTCAAAATACTGAATACCTTACTCTAACCCATACCCTACCAGACTCTGACTACTAATCCTAATATGATGGAGAAAAATAACCCATAAAGAATAGAAATACAAGCAGTTCAGAGTAGGCATGGTGTATAGATGGACTTGCCTTTTGCATGATACAGAGTTGGAGTTATAAATCTAGTCAATTGTTTGTTGAAATAGTTGTCCTTGTATCTTTAAGGTTAACAAATATGTGAATTGATGTCTCCCTTTCTCTGTATTCTTATATGCACATATAGATTCCTATCTGGTACCACACGTACATTCTTGTGAGGTGGCTTACTTGGCAGATACAAATTGTTAGAAGAGATCACTCCTACTAAACCCTGTTGGAACTGAATATTCAACCTATGGGTGAGCTTGCTAGTTGAACAGCATTATACATAAATCCATGTTCAGTAAAATGAATATTTTTAGATCTGTGGATGGTATATATTTTATAATGAATTTTGATTGACATATATATTGCTACTTTTTTGTCTGTGTGTTTGTTTTATGTATATGTATATATATGTATATATATATATATATGTGTGTATATATATATATATATATATATATATACACTCTCCAGATTTTTTAAAATATGAAATATATGTGTCTTATATTCACTCCCTAAATTCATTCATGTTCATGTATGTGGATTTATAATCAACTATTCACAAGATTATTCTCAAAATATTCATCCACCTGAAATTTGCCCAATGCTCTCAAATGTCAATCCTATTTGTGACTACATATTTGTTTCTTCCTAAGATTATATATTTAAACTCAACCCTGTTCAAAATGTCTAATCCTATCACACACTTTATACTTTGCCTGATTTTGAAATGTCTCTATTGATATATGCTTTCCTACATATTTTCCCCACTTCATCATTGTGACTGACTCTTCACTTGTGCTGACATTTACATTCACTCTCTAATCGAAATCCTATTGCTAAGAAACTTTTGTTCCAAATCTTATACTCACCCTTCTTCCTAAACTTACTGACTATCTTCCTAATGCTACAGACTATCCCTTTTTGACTGGATGTTCTCTTCTACATTCAATCATCCAAGTAAACGTGGTGCGAGCTTCAGAGGAGGAGACTACCAACAGGCTATCTCATGCAACATCAAAGGGTTTATTGGGTGTCCAGAATGCTGGGGTTCAGAGCTCACCTGAATAGAGCAGATAGCCCTGAGAATAGCTGAAGTAGAGCTTATATACTTTCCCTGGAGAGAGAAGGGAGGGAATTGTATTGATGGGTCAGGGCGAGTGGGCGGTTTGCATGCAACTGGGAGAGGGAGTACATTCTGCAATTTGGCAGCTGGGGATAGAACATTCTGGGAACAAATTTTGCAAACATTTCTCAAGATTTCAACAGTGTTCTGTTAAGCATACAGAAAACAAGATGTGACAAGTACCTATTTTATTAATATTTCATTCCCCACTTCTTCTTCTGGCTAATTTTAATCATACAAATGATCATTGGAGGGTGTCACATTCAATGTCTGCTAGTGGGGTATTACCATAAGTTTAACTCCTCCAATTTGAGCCTGGAGAAAAGATATTACACGGTTGAGCAAACAGGGTTTTATAGTTAGCAATAATATGAGGATTATTATTGGACCGGCCAGGTTTGATAAAAACGTAGTTAACCAGGGGGACTGTGTGAACCAAGACTCAAGCCACCCTTTTGGGCCCTCTCTCATTTGTTGATGCTCTTCAAGGTGTCTTTTAAATTTACTCATAGATTTTATTACGACTCCAGTATAGTCAGCATAAAAACAACATTCTTCCCTCAATGCAGCACAAAGCCCCCCTTCTCTAATGAAGAGGAGGTCCAACCCTCAACTGTTCTGTAAAACAACTTCAGAGAGAGAGGTTAAAGTTTCATGCAAAGCCCTGAAGGAGGTTTCTAATATCTTACTTTTGCTCTATTGCTGCTTCTTGGGTCATCTTTTGTGTCCCATGGACAATGCCACTGGTTCCTCTGCCCACCCGTGCAGCAACTCCTATTCCTAATAGGATGGCTAAAGTGAGGGATATATGTTCCCAGTGGAACCGGTTGTATGCCCCCCCTATTTGATCTTCAAATGAACCTGCATCATGATAGAGCACTCTGGGAAACATCTGCACCATTACACAATTTATCACATATCCTGATCATTTCATGAAAACATAAACGATGTTTAAGTATATAGAATTATGCTGTTGTAGGCACTGACAAAGCAAGGCACCTAAGATAGCACTCAAGAGAGGGAAACAGTCCTATTTGGTTGCAACCGGATTCAGAGGGCATTGCTTATATTGTAATCAATTAATCCCATGAAACTCAAGTTTAGGTAGTTTCAGAATTTTGTACCCAACATATAAGGGATGGGGCTCAGAAGTTCACAGTCTTCAGAAGTTTAAAAAAGCAGTATTTGTTTCTGTTTTTCCTTCTGTTCTGGGCAAGTTAACTTTTAAAGGACACCTGGGAGGAGGAGAGCTTTTTCTTCCATTTCTTATTTTCCCCCTGCCAGCTGTTACCATGGAGCCCGGTTGGTAATTTCTTTATCTTAGAAATGTAGCCATCTCTGTGAAGCCCCAGCTGAAGGCCAGAGGACTTGTTCACATATTTTGTGAAAAACTAGTTAGGGGTTGTCTAGCTTAGAAGTACTGAGATTTTTAGCCAGTGGCCAAGTAGAACAGGGCAATACGAAAGAGAAAGTTTATCTACATTAAAGTCTTTATTGGGACTGTTTTGCTGAAAGTTCAAAACTCAGCCATGGTGAAGACTTCTGAAGAAGGTCATTTAAGACTTTTCTGTGGGCCTGGTACAGAGGGGGAAAGACGGGGAAGGTGGGGCTGAGAGCACCTCCGAGGATCTGAGAATGAGGGAAAAGAGAGATGTAATAGAATAATGCGAAAGGGTATTAGGAATTTCCTAGCAGCAAACTTGAGCAGTAGATCAGGTAGAGCAGAGTGAAAGACGGGAGTGAGGATCCCAAAATCCTGTGAGGGACTTTAAATTTTAGTAACATGTTTTCAGTGATGACAAAGCAACTTTAAAGGCCAATTATATTACATCTTGGATAAGGGTCTCAGGGCTCTCCTCAGCTCATTTGAGCATTGGGTTAGCTGGTAAGAGGACCTGGTGGGACCCGGTGAGGGCACTGACAGGAGATGAGAGGAATGAGTCGGTGGAGCGGTACCTATGTACCTGCTACCTCAGAAAGGGGGCGATGGTCTGAGAACTGGTGGAGCTTTGGGTTTCTGATCTAGTTATTGGAGGGGAGAAATCAAGTTGCTGAGATGGGAGTGACATCAGAGGGTCTGGAGCAGAAGGCTGAGGATAATGATCTATTGGAGAAGCATAGTTCAGGATGTGAGTGAGGGAGGGAAAAGGCTTCCACATAGGGGAATTTCCTTTCACTCTTTTGAGCACTTGCAGAAGTTAAAAAGGTCATGCAAAATTTGAGGATCTAGAGACCCCTCTGGGTGCCATAGTTTTTGGTTGTCTAATTGGTTATGTGGCCAATGCTGTGTACTGAATTTGATGAAGAATTGGGGTTCCCATCAGGCAGCCCCTGTATGCACACATTCCCATGACATACAGAAAAAGTCGGCTTTTCCCCCACACAGCCATTACTCTTTGTGGCTTTGACAGTCTGCCAGGCAAACTTAGTAATCTAGACTAGCCAACCTGCATCTGGCTCGCGTGTCCCTACATCCATAATGTTTGTTTCCATTATCTATGGTACAGAAGGGATTTAATGGTATTTTAGTGGGATCCTCTTCATCAGGGATATCATAATAGGAAATACCTATAGCCAGCTAACAAATGTCTGGGTGGAGAGATGGCCACCAGGTCCCTAAGGGGGCTGTATGCGAGATAGACCATACTTCTTTTCCAGTAGGATTTGTGATCAGCCATCACTGCTTAATGGGCTGATGAGGGTTAGGACTACTTGTAGCCAAGGGGAGAGTATATAACCTTATTCACATTGCGAATACACAATTTGAAACTGTTACCAGTCTTTTTCAGTTTCCAGAAAGATTCTGTACAGGCAGCAGGCTTGAGATGAGAGGTATGGATCCAGGAAGTGATTCTGTTTACGTTTACCACTGTAGGTGTTATAATAGCACCTGGTATGGTCCTTTTCAGCGGGGTACCAGGGATGACACCTGATATCATCTTACATAGATGAAATCTCTTACTTGATATGGATGTGGAATCCCCTGGTTCCCAGTTGGGTAGGCAGTGGCCAGCTGTTTTCACAGGTATTACTGAGTTCTTTCAAGATCTTTAAGTCTGTCAAGCAAGGGGGTGTGGAAAGGATCTTTAGGTCTTACAGTTGGGCTTAGGTCCCCTACTGGAGGAGGGCCACCATAAAGAATTTCACATGTGGTAAGGTTACTCAAAGAAACAAAGGGATTTTTTCTTGCATGAAACATTGCATAAGGCAGGAGCATAGTCCAATCTTATGCTGGTCTCTAAGCTTAATTTCGTTAAGGTCTCTTTAATGGTTCTATTCATTCTTTCTACTTGTCTTGAACTCTGTGGTCTATAAGCACAATTTAACTTCCAATTAATCCCCAGGTTCCTGGCTAACCCCTGACTTACCTGGGTCATGAACATCGGTCCATTGTCAGATCCTATTACCGGCTTAGCTTCCTCCAATGGTAGAGAGGCTTAGTCAGCAGCAGTGGAATCACTTAGAGTGTGTTGTGTGTTAGGGGACGAGGGCAGGGGATAAGGAGGGGGAGAAGAGTCCAGTAGAGTCAAATCTGTGACTCAGGGAGAACAGAGGGTGGAGGAGGAGGAGGTTGAGAGGGTTTGAGAGATCATGGGGGAAGGAGTAGGAGCAGAGGTAGGGGCAAAGAAAGGCTTCACCCATGGAGGAGGAGATTTGCAGAGGTCCTGCCAAGTTAAGATATATGGCTTTGATCCGGATGGCTATGTGGCGCTGGCTGAAAGACAATACCTCTGACTTTTTAAATTAGTGGGAAGTAGAAAGATCCTTCTAGGGGCCATACGACTCCAAAGATGGGCCATTCTGAGGCACAGAGATTCTGCCAGGTCCAGCGTTTTACTAAAAAAAGAAAGATTCTGAGCCCTTAAGCGGACTTTGGTCCAGTGATCAAGGGTCAGGGACAGAGGCATTGACGTGCTCTGTTCCATAATGAAAGTTCCACAAACAGTAAAAGCAAGGACACACGACACAGATAAGACAAGACCATAAAGACAGGAAATGAACGTCCAACACTGAGACCAGGAATGAGTAGCCGGCAAAACCCAATGGTATGGCAATAACGAATCTAAAAGAAAATATCACTGAGTCGAGAAGACGATTGTTCCTTGATTTCCCGAGTTCTCTGCGGGGTCCTCCAGAGAGGTGCCCTTTGTCTCTGTGACATGTCTCTCAGCCACCGTCGGAGAGAGGCCAGGCTCTTCATCGCCAGCAATTTTGCCAAGCCCTAACAAGAAACCTGAAACCAGAAAGAGGCGCCTTACTTGCTCTGAGAGGAGCCCGTTGGGATCTCTCTCTCGTCCGCCACTGCTGGAACTCAGTGGAAACTCAATATGTAAAGGTCAGGCGAGTGTCAGAGGAAGATACTACCAAGAGACTGTCTCATGCAACAGCAAAGGGTTTATTTGTGGTCCAGCATGCTGGAGCTCAGAGCTAAATTAAATAGAGCAGAGACCTCTGAGAACAGCTTAAGCAGAGCTTATATACTTTCCTTGGAGAGGGAAGAGAGGGAAGTTCAGTGATGGGTAAGGGCGAGTGGGCGGTTTGCATGACACCGAGTGAGGGAGTACATTCTGCAGTTCGGCTGTTGGGAACAGTACATTCTAGAACAAGATTAGCAAACATTTCTCAAGATTTCAACAGTGTTTTGTTAAGCATACAGAAAAACAGGAAGTGACAAGTACCTATTTTATTAATTTTATTAACCTTTCACTACCGACTATGCCTTTTTGACTTGATGTTCCTTCTACATTAATTCATGCAACGTACAAGGTGCTATGCCATTGTATATCGATTTATCTGAGACAACTCTGCAGAACGTAATTCAACACCACGTATCCCTATCAAGGGCCCAATGCCCTTCTGGGCTTCAAATCAGACTTAAATTTCTTTTTTCATACATATATTTCACCTATATATTCTTCTACACATAGCAAGTTCCCAATACGATCATTCATCCAGCAAGATGATTTCTAACCCAAATCGAGCATGTTTTTAACCATAACCGGACACTGTTCCCTCAATGTAACTTTACAGAAGAGCAGGGCAGGAGTTGATATTACAATACAGAAATGTAGAAAAACTTCCACCTGCTGAGAACCTCAAAGGTCCATGCAGAAATGATCCCTGGAGAAGATGTAGGAAGCAATAAAGGACCTGAGAGACCAAAAGTCATCTTCCATGGCAAACAACCCGGTCAGGATAAAAGGTTGTGTCTGAATCAGATTTTTTTTTAATGTAGAGATCATGGACCAAACCAGGCCTGTGTGGAGATCTATTCCTGGGTGCCTTTGGTTGATATACCATTCTAACTTGTGAAAATGTCACAGGAAGTAGGGGCAGCCTCAATCTCTTGGGACCCTTGGAAGCAACAGTTAGGACAAAGTGGCTGCCAAGACAGTGCCCTCATTCAGTTCAGGAAGGAAGTGACCTCACCTCACTTTCTTGGTGATGGAACTCTCTGAACGTGGGATCCAGGAAGCCAGGCACACAGAGCCAGTCCCAGTCCCAGTCCCAGTGGTCTCACTTGTTTGTATTTACCAAGGACAGGGTCAGTATTTTTTGGTACCTACAGATGTGAGGAAGGCCAAATGCCAGGAAAGCTCGGATGCAGGGCTTTTCATGAGAAAGCAGGTAGTAGCTCACCGTTGGCTCCTAAGAAGTTCACAGAGTTGGCCAAGGAGACAAGATCTGAGACAGGAAAGGCCATTTTGGGGGAACATATTATGGCCCACAAGTCAGAGGACACTCTGGATAGTCACAAACCTACTTAGGGGAAGGAGGTGCCTTTGTGGGTGTGATTGTGGGTTTGTGGTTTTGTCTCATTTTCTGAGAATAGGTAGGACAGTCGGTTTGTTTCATTTGAAGTGGACTGTTTCTAGTAAGTCTTTTCACAGGGCGAGTGTTTCTATGTCTGTGTATTCCACTGTTTCCGTGGTTGTAGACATTAGAAAAGAGAATCCATCAATGGATGTGTCGTGTCTAGTAGAAATCTTCTCAGCATTCATATTGCCCCATTTATGAATGGACTGTAGCTTGCCTTATCGATGAGCAACACCTGCTACCTTCCTAAGTTTCTATTTTCGTCCTGAATTCCGGCCAATCTCAAGAATAGGCCCATGGTTTTGTGTCCAAGATATGTACCACCTACAAGCTCTGTGACATGGCCATGTACTGGATAGCTGTAGGGGATGGCGAGCATCTCAGAAAACTCAGATATCAGTGTGACCAGGAAAGTCTCAGAGGAGAAACCCTGCTTTCGGCCTTTTGCTTACCTATTGTTCTGTTGCCCTGAATGTCAGGAAGTTCTTTGCCTCAGGCCACCCCTTTGTGAAGCCTGAAGAAAACAGTTTTCAAATGGAAATGAATGGGCATACCTGTGGCACTTTCCTTAATTGCTTTGGAAAGGGATGTGTCTGAATCATGCCCTTGGCCCTGTGTGTGGCTGTGGCTTAGATTCTCAGCACCTGATGGATCTAAAGAAAGTTACCATGTGTGCATCCAAAAGAAAATTCGCCAAAAGAGCAATTATTGGTAGGAAGTCTCTCGACTTCCTCTGTAAGGTTCCTGACTTCCATCAAGTGAGAATGGGATCCTTTGGGTCAAAAGAGTTCTACAAAACCTGCAGAGGCTAGCCCATTGTGCTTGGGTTTTCTCATGACTAAAATTCACATAAAGAATCTAAACCCCACAGACAGTAGTCCTCAAATTGGAGCGGTATTAAGGGCAGGCCTATTTGATCACTTTTGGTTCACCGGATGGGTGTCCAGGCCACCTTGACTTTAGGCAAATGAGGGGCAAAGGAGCTTATTTGGGACACTGTCTTGGTCTGCACCCCTCATGGAAACCTCCAGCCAGATTATGATGAGTGTCTATATGAAAGAAGATGAGGGCCATATGGGAGGGTTCTTGTTTTAATTGTGGTAATTTGTGTGGTAGTTGGAAGAGATGACTGGGTCCACCAGGGCTTGAACTCTGGTGTGATTCCCCTTAGAGACTGAGTTCTGGAACTGACCTCAGAGAAGTATTGCCATGAATAGTGTTGGGATTTTAGGAGACCACGCATGAGAATCGCTTTTGGAAACTGAGATCTAGGCCCAGGATGGCTTTCCACAGAGCTCAGGGATTCTGAGCCAGGATATCACATGTTTTAATTCTTAAAGACTTGGTAGCCATAATTGAGAGTCCAAACACACATGGACTTCACATTGTATACCTCAATGGGCCTGGATTCATGTGTCCTTTTGGCCACTCTTTGGGAAGGCTTGCCTGTGAGTGTTCTCCAGAGCTTTCATTGAAATGAGCTTCCTCACCATTTAATGGTTCCTGAATTAAATGAAACCCACAGTGCCTCCAACTTCATCCTTGAAAAATGACTAGATTAATACCATGAAATTTTTGAAATCCCCATGACCAGGTGGCACTGGATAACCTTTAGATATCCTGTTGCTGATCATGAGTATAACAAACAGTGCCTTGATTGACTGAGTTTCGTGAAAATGGTGTAGAACAGAGATGCCAGTAAGTTGGAGCCTGCTGGGTAGTGGGCGTAGAGCAGTGGACTATAGGTGTGTAAATAAATATTTTTGGTAGGACCACCTGGATCTTCCATTGGCTTCCAAATCTTGCGACTGACATGGTGCAGGCAGCAGACCTTTATATGTAAAGGCATCTTGTTATATGTAGAGGTTTCAGGGCAATGTTCAGAATCAGGTTGCTATAGTCAAGGGGAAAGCTATGTGGGATAGAAGCCTGGTTCGTACATTCTCTTGCCGACCCTGACCAACCACACATGACAGAACTCCCTCCAGCATTGTGTCCCAGTTGAACATATTGTATTTCATGAAGCAAATACCAAATTCCCAGTGCAGCAGTAAGAAACACCCTGAAAAGTGGAGGATGACCAAATGGCTTCACAGACCACACGGGAAGACACTTAGCTCCCAGTAGCAACAGTTTACCTACAAAGGGAGTTTTCAGACCTGCTGCCTCATGTTCATTACAAAATAAAGAACCATGTCCTCCAGGTCACATAGATGCAGACCCAGATTGCAGAATCACATCAGTTGCAGAACCATTGATTTAAATATTGCCATACATATATTTCTTGTGCCTAACCTCAGAGGAAGTTTCTCAATAAGTCTTTAGGTCAGCACAGCTCCATGTTTCTGAAGTGTTTACCATCTCCCATACTTTTGTAAACTGTTTTACCACCCCCAGTGTTGTGAACTCCTGAGCATTTTTCATTCCACATATGTATTCACAGGTTTTCTAACTCCTCTCCTCTAATTGTGTCTTACTTTTAGCGATGGTTATGTCAAGGTATCGTTCTGGATAAGAGAGGGAAGATTTTTGTGTATCACATGTTTGCATACACAATAGATTCATTATCCTATTTTCCATTTGAAATACTGAATCCCTGACACTAACCCATACCCTACTAGACTCTGACTACTAATCCTAATATCATGGAGAAAAAAAAACCTAACTGAATAGAAGTACAGTCCTTTTATAGGAAGCATGGTGTATATTTGTATTTGTCTTCCTCTTTATCAAGAGTATGTGTTTTAAATTTAGTAAACTTTTCATTTTAATATTTCTCCATGATTTTTTAAAGTTATCACATATGTAAATTCCTGTCTCCCTTTCTCTGTATCCTATTCAGCACATGTAATTTTTTTATGCATATACAATATCCTACCTGGTATCACACGTACATCCTTGTAAGATCACTGACTTTGGAATATAAAAATTGTGAGAAGAGATGACTCTCCCTAAATAATGATGGAACTGAAAATTCCACCTATGGGTGAGCTTCCTAGTGAAAAACACTATACATAAATCCATGTTCAGTAAAATGAATATTTTTGGATTTGTGAATGAATTATATTTCATGTTGAATATCGATTGGCATATATATTGCTAAATATTAATGTGTGTGTGTGTGCATGTGTGTGTGTGTGTGTGCGTGTGTGTGTGTGTATATTCTACGGATTTTAAAAAAATATGAAAAATATGTGTCTTATTATACACTCCCTAAATTCATTCATATTCATTTATGTTCATTTAAATTCAAATTTTCACAAGATTATTCTCAGTAATATTCATAAACCTGAAATATATTTTGGTTTCCTACTACTGAAAACTTAGTTCAGTGGATGGTGCTTAAAAATCCTAATATTTCTACAGTAACTGACCCAGTTTAACATCAATGCAAGTAGATTGCTATGGGACATGATGTGTAATTTGAAGTTCATTTTTACTCAACACTGGTACATTACTATTTCTTCAGTTTATGGACATCATAGGATGTATTTTTTCATCCAGAACTTCACAAATTTTTTTGGCATTTGGTTCACTTTCAATTACTTACTACTTCAGAACACATGTATTCCTCCATGTTTCTTTACTGGTCTTTTCACTAGACTTCTTTCTAAACACATTATTTTCGATTCCATAATCATTTTTGAAGCAAAACTCACTCTTCACGACAAACCATAACCCTAATAATACCATTGCATATATAACTCGTTGGAATGATGGTATATATATCAATATAAGATTTCCAATATATTTTCAGATGCAAACTCAATCCATTATTTTGTTGGATCCAGTTACATACTTTATTCACAATATGGTCTATTCCTGCATCATCTCAATAATCATCAACACAAGGTACACCTATTTGTATCCCCAGTACTAATTTATAAGTTTCCAGAATATTACTCCCCTTTATGGTGGAAGAAATACTTATGTCACCTGATCTACATATACATTTTACCACAGTAGTATTCTGGACACAAAATGCAAAGGTCACACATATGATTGTACCAAAGCCTAAATAGAAAGTGACCATAGATTACTAAAAGCATCTATGTCCAGGGTGCCTACTGCTCTCAAATGTCAATCCTATTGGTTACTACATATTTGTTTCTTCCTAAGATTATATATTTAACCTCAAGCCTGTTGAAAATATCTAATCCTATCACTCACTTTATACTTTTCCTGATTTCCTAATGCCCCTATTGATATCTGCTTTCCTACATATTTTTCCCAGTTCATCATTGTGACTGTCTCTTCACATGTGCTGACATTTACATTCACCCTCTAACTGAAAACCAATTGCTAAAGAACTTTTTGTCCAACTCCGAGACTCACTCTTCTTCCTAAACCTACTGACTATCTTCCTAATCCTACAGACTATCCCTTTTTGACTGGATGTTCTCTTCTACTTTCAATCATCCGAGGTATAGGGTCCTATGCCATTGTATATCGATTTATCTGAGACCTCGGTGCAGAACATAATTCAATCTAAGTATACCAATCAAGGGCCCAATGCCTTTCTGGGCTTCAAATCTTTCCCAGATCTCTGAACTCATACATATATTTCACATTTATATTCTTATAAATATCACAGGTTCCCAATACCGTAATTCATCCAGCAGAATGACTCCTAACCCAAATCGAACATGCTATTAACACTAACCATACACTGTTCCCTCAATCTCACTTTACAGAAGAGCAGGGACAGAGTTGGTCTTAAAATCCAGGAAGGTAGGGTATCATCCACCAGCTGAGAACCTCAAAAGTCCCTGCAGAAATAATCCCTTGAGTAGGTGTAGGCAGGTATGAAGGATCTGAGAGAGCAAAAGTCATCTTCCATGGCAAACAACCTGGTCAGGTTTAAGGGATGTGTCTGAATTAGCCTCTCTCTTCCTAATGTAGAGAAGATGGACCAAACCATGCCTGTGTGGAGAGCTGTTCCCCGGTGCCTATGGTTGATATACCATTCTAACTTATGAATGAGTCACAGCAAGTAGAGGCAGACTCCATCTTTTGGGAACCTTGGAAGCAACTGTTAAAACAAAGTGGTTTCCAAGGCAGTGACTTCATTCAGTTCTTGAAGGAAGTGACCTCACCTTACATTATTGGTGATGAAAGTCTGTGATCTTGGGATCCAGGAAACCAGGCACACAGAGTCAAACCCACTCCATGTCCCAGTGGGCTCACTTGTTTGGATTTAACAAGACAGAGTCACTCTTTCTTGGTACCTACTGATGTGAGGACAGCCAAATGCCTGGAAACTATGAAGACTGGCCTTTCCAGAGAAAGCAGATAGTTTCTCACCACGGGCTCCTGACAACTTCACAGATTTTGCTAAAGAGACCAGATCGGAGACAGGACACGCCATTTTTGGGGAACATAGTATGGCCCACAAGTCAGAGGACACTCCGGATAGACACAGACCTACTTGGGGGAAAGAGGTGCCTTTTTGGGTGTGAGTGTGAGTTTGTGGTTTTGTCTCATGTTCTGAGAATAGTTAGGAAAGAAGGTTTGTTTGTTTTGGAGTGGACTGTTTCTAGTAAGTCCTTTGACAACGTGAGTGTTTCTGTGTCTATATATCATACTGTGTCCGTGATTGTAGACAGTAGAAAAGAGAATGCATCAATGGATGTGTCCTGTCTACGAGAAAGCTTCAAAGCATTCATCCTGAGCAATTTATGAATGGACTGCAGCTTGCCGTATGGATGGGCAACTCCTGGTATCTTTCTAAATTCCTGTTTTCTTCCTGAATTCTGGACACTCTCCAGAATACGCTCATGATTTTGTGTCCAAGATATGTACCACCTCAATCTCTGTGACATGGCCATGTACTGGATAACTGATGGGAATGGTGAGTATCTCAGAAAACTCAGATATCAGTATGCCCAAGAAAGTCTCAGTGGAGAAACCCTGCTTTGGGCCTTTTGCTTACCTATTCTGTTGCCCTGAATGTCAGGAAGGTCTTTGCCTCAGGCCACACTTTGTGAAGCCTGAAGAAAATAGTTTTCAAATGGAATTGAATGGTCATTACCTGTGCCTCTTCGGTTAATTGCTTTGGAAATGGATGTGTCTGAATCAGCCTCTTGGCCCTATGTGAGGCTGTGGCTTAGATTCACAGCACATGATGGGTCTAAAGAAAAATCCCATGTGTGCATCCAAAACCAAAATGGACAAAAGAACTGTCATGGTGGATAGAGTCTCTCGCCTTCCTCTGTAAGGTTCCTGACCTCCATTAAGTGAGAATTGGGATCATTTGGGTCAAGTGAATTCTTTAAAGTTCTGCAGAGGCTATCCCATAGGTTCGTGGGTTTTCTCATGACTCCAATTCACATCTATGTTTACAGAAGAGCAGGGACAGTGTTGGTCTTACAATACAGGAATGCAGTGGATCTTCCATCTGTTGAGAACCTCAAAGCTCCATGCAGAAATGATCTCTGGAGAAGATGTAGGCAGCTATGTAAGACCTGAGAGAGCAAAAATCATCTTCCATGGCAAACAACCTGGTCAGGATTAAGGGTTGAGTCAGAATGAGCCTATCTCTTCTTAATGTAGAGAAGATGGACCAAACCCGGCCTGTGTGGAGAGCTGTTCCCTTTTGCCTACGGGTGATATACCATTCTAACTTGTGAAAGTGTCACAGGAAGTAGGGGCAGCCCTCATCTCATGGGACCGTTGGAAGCAATTGTTATGACAAAGTGGTTGCCAAGGCAGTGATCTCATTCAGTTCCTGAAGGACGTGATCTCATCTCACTTCCATGGTGATGGAACTCTCTGAACTTGGGATACAGAAAGCCAGGCACCCAGAGCCAGTCTCAGTTCTAGTCCCAGTGGTCTCACTTTTTTGGATTTACAAAGGACAGAGTCAGTCTTTCTTGATACCTACTGATGTGAGGATGGCCAAATGCCAGGAAAGCTCGGAAGAGGGGCTCTTCCTGAGAAAGCAGATAGTGGCTCACTCCTGGCTTCTAACAACTTCACATTGTTGGCCAAGAAGACCAGATCTGAGACAGGTCAGGCCATTTCGGAGCATCATAGTATGGCCCATCAGTCAGAGCACACTCCGGAGAGTCACAGACCTATTTGGGGGAAGGAGGTGCCATTGCGGGTGTGGGTTTGTGGTTTTGTCTCATGTTCTGAGAATAGTTAGAAAAGGCGGTTTGTTTGGTTTGGAGTGTACAGTTTCTAGTAAGTCGTTTGACAATGCAAGTGTTTCTATGTCTGTGTATCCCACTGTGTCCGTACTTGTAGACATTAGAAAAGAGAATGCATCAAAGGATGTGTCCTGTCTCATAGAAAGCTTCCCAGCATTCATCCAGCACAATTTATGAATTGAATGCGGCTTGCCTTATTGATGGGCGATACCTGCTACCTTCCTAAGTTGCTGTTTTCTTCCTGAATTATGGCCAATCTCCAGAATAGGCTCATGGTTTTGTGTCCAAGATATGTACTACCTCCAAGCTCTGTGACATGGCCATATACTGGATAGCTGAATGGAATGGCGAGCATCTCAGAAAACTCAGATATCAGTGTGACCAGTAAAGTCTCAGTGGTGAATCCCTGCTTTGGGCCATTTGCTTACCTATTGTTCTGTTGCCCTGAGAGTCAGGAAGGTCTTTGTCTCAGGCCAACCCTTTGTGAATCCTGAAGGAAAGATTTTTCAAATGGAAATGAATATGCTTTACCTTTGGCTATTTCCTTAATTGATTTGGAAAGAGATGTGTGTGAATCAGCCTCTTGGCCCAGTGTGATTCTTTGACTTAGATTCTCAGTACCTGATGGATCTAAAGAAAGATACCATGGGTGCATAAAATCCAAAATGGCATAAAGAGCAGTCATTGTTGATGAAGTATTTTGCCTTCCTCTGTAAGGTTCCTGAATTCCATCAAGTGAGAATAGGGATCTTTTGGGTCAAATGAGTTCTTCAAATCTATTCAGAGGCTATCCAATAGGTGCTTGAGTTTTCTCATCTTTCCAATTCACATAAAGAATCTGTACCCGACACTCAGTAGGACTCAAATTGGAGAAGCAGAGCAGTATTAAGGGCAGGCCTATTTGATCACTCCTGGTACACAGGAAGGGTGTACAGGCCACTGGGAATTTAGGCAAATGAGGGGCAACAGAGCTTATTTTGGACACTGTCTTGGGCTACGCTAATGCTATCAAATGTCAATCCTATTGTTGACTTCATATTTGTTTTATCCTAAGCTCATATATTCATCCTCAACCCTGTTGAAAATATCTAATCCCATCACTCACTTTATTCTTTTCCTGATTTCCTAATGTCTCTATTGATATCTGCTTTCCTACATATTTTGCCCTGTGCATCATTGTGACTGACTCTTCACTTGTGTTGACGTTTACATTGACTCTCTAACCAAAACCCTATTGCTAAAGAACTTTTGTTCCAAATCCTATACTCACTTTTCTTCCTAAACTTACCGACTATCTTTCTAATCCAACTGACTATAACTTTTTGAATGGATGTTCTCTTCTACATTCAATGATCCAAGTACAGTTCAGGTTTCTATTCAACCGGGTGAGGGAGTAGATTCTGCAGTTTGGCAATTGGGGACAGCACATTCTGGCAACAAGATTAGCAAAGAGTTCTCAAGATTTCAACAGTGTTTCGTTAAGTGTACAGAAAAACAGGAAGTGACAAGTACATATTTTATTAACCTTTCATTCCCCACTTCTTTTTCTGGCTACTTTTAATCATAAAAGTGATCTTTGTGGGGTGTCACATTCTATGTCTGCTAGTGGGGTATTACCATAATTTTAATTTGTCCAATTTGAGCTTGGAGAAAAGAAATTACATGGTTGAGGAAACAGGGTTTTATAGTTAGTAATAATATGAGGATTATTATTGGACCGGCCAGGGTTGATAAAAACGTAATTAACCAGGGGGACTGTGTAAAAGAAGACTCAAACTACCCTTTCTGTGCCTCTCTCTCTCTCGTTGTTGTTCTTCAAGGCATCTTTTTAATTTACTCATAGATTTTTTTACAACTCCAGTATTGTCGACATAAAAACAACATTCTTCCCTCAATGAAGCACAAAGGCCCCCCTCTGTCATGAAAAGGAGGTCCAACCCTCGACTGTTCTGTAAAACAACTTCAGAGAGAGAGGTTAAAGATTCCTGCAAAGCTGTGATGGAGGTTTCTAAAATCTTTAAGTTTTGATCTATTGCTGCTTCTAATTGGGTCACTTGTTGTGTCCCATGGACCAGAGCAGTGGTTCTTGTGCCCAACCCTGCAGCAACTCCTATTCGTAATAGAATGGCTAAGGTGAGGGACATATGTTCCCAGCGGAACCGGGTTGTATGTCCCCCTCTTTGATCTTCAGATGAACCTGCGTCATGATAGAGCACTCTGGGAAACATCTGCACCATTTCACAATTAATCACATCTGTTGACCATTTCATGAAAACATAAACAATGTTTAAGTATATAGAATTATACTGTTGTAGGGACGGACAAGGCAAGGCACCTAAGATAGCACCAAAGACACGGAAACAGTCTTTTTTGGTTTCAACCAGATTCAGAGGGCATTGCTTCTGTTGTAATCAATTAATCCCCTGAAACCCAAGTTACGTAGTTTCAGAATTTTGTACCCAACACGTAAGGGAAGGGGCTCAGAAGTTCACAGTCTGCAGAAGTTCACAAAAAGCAGTTTTTGTTTCTGTTTTTTCCTCAGTTTGGGCAAGTTAACTTTTCAAGGACACCTGGGTGGGGGTCTCTTCCCTTTCTTTTTTTCCCCCTTCCAGCTGTTTCCATACAGCCCAGTTTGTAACTTCTTTATCTTAGAAATGTAGCCATCTCTGTGAAGCCCCAGCTCAAGGCCAGAGGCCTTTTTTTCAAATATTTTGTGAAAAACTAGTAAGGGTGTGTCTAGATCAGGAGTGCTGAATTTTTTAGCCAGTTGCCAAGGAGACCAGGGCAACACAAAAATAGGAAGTTTATCTACAGTGAACTCTTTTATCGGGATTCTTTTGCTGAAAGTCCTAAATCAGCCATGGTGAAGACTTCTGGAGAAGGTCAGTTAAGACTTTTCTGTGGGCCTGGTACAGAGGGGGACAATTTGGAAGGCAGGGATAAGAGCAGCTCTGTGGATCTGAGAATGAGGAAGGAGAGATGTAAAAGAATATTGGGAGAGGGCTTTGGGATCTTAATAGCAACAAAAACTTGAGCAGTAGAACAGATAGAACAGAGGGGGAGACGGGAGTGAGATTCCAAAAAGCCTGTGAGGGACTTTAAATTCTTAGTAACCTGTTTTTAGTGATGACAAAGCAACATTAAAGGCCATTTTCATTACATCATGTATTAGGGTCTGAGGATTCTTCTCAGCGGGTTTGAGCTTTGCATTAGGTGGTAAGAGGACTGGGTGGGACCCGGTGCGGGCACTGACAGGAGAGGAGAGGAGTGAGTGAATGGATTGGTACCTCAGTACCTGCGACCTCAGCAAGGGAGCAATGGTCTGAGAACCAGTCGAGATTTGGGTTTTTGATCTAGATATTGGAGGGGAGAAATCAAGTTGCTGAGGTGGGAGTGACAGCGGAGAGTCTGGAGCACAAGGCTGAGGGTGAGCATCTATTGGAGAAGCATAGTTCAGGATGTGAGCAAAGGAGAGAGAAGGCCTCCACATAGCGGAATCTCCTTTCACCCTTTTGAGCACTTGCAGAAGTTAAAAAGGTCACACAGAATTTGAGGATCTAGAGACCCCTCTGGGGGCCATCAGTTTTGGTTATCTAATTCATAATATGGCCAATGCTGTGTACAGAATTTGATGAGGAGTTTGGGTTCCATCTGACTGTCCCTGTATGCTCACATCCCCATGACTTACAATAGAAGTCTGCTCTCCCCCCCCACAGCCGTGACTGTTTGTGGCTTTGATAGTCTGCCGGGCAAACATAGTAATCTAGGCTAGCCAACCTGCATCTGGCTCACGTGTCCCTACATCTATAATGTTTGTTTCCATTATCTATGGTACGGAAGGGATTTAATGGAATTTTAGTGGGATCCTGTTAATCAGGGATATCCCAATAGGAAAGACCTATAGCCAGCTGACAAATGACTGGGTGGAGAGATGGCCACCAGGTTCGTAAGGGGGCTGTATTCGAGATAGGCCATACTTTGTGTCCAGTAGGATTTGTGATCAGCCATCGTAGCTTAAGGGGCTGATGAGGGTTAAGACTACTGGTCGTCAAGGGGAGAATAAATATCTTCCAGGATCTTCTTTACAACCATTTGCGATGTTACCTTTTTCTTCTTTTTTATTTCTTTTTTTTTTGTGTGTGTGTGGGGAAGGCTTCAATACATCCTGAAAATGTATGTTCAAAGACTAGGAGTTATTAAAGTCCATACCTTACTGGCTTAATTTCAGTAAAGTCAACTTCCCAGAATTGTCCTCGTCTGGTTCCTCATAGGTGCTTTCCTGCAGGAAGCTTGGAAGTGTAAGCTTTAACCAATTAATGGACCTGACAGGCTTTTGTTACCCATTCAGTTATTTCCTTTTGCTGTGAGTAGGTTAGTGGAAAACTGTGTTCTTGATCCTTCACGAATGAATGCAGTTTCTTTGAACAAAGGTGAGTGAGTTGATGAACATTTGCTACTGACATAGTTAGAGGCATGATTATAGGAGTAGTTACTGAAGGATTAAAAAATTCCACTTGGGGGCCTTCAGGGTTAAAAGTTATTTTGGCCCAGAGCTTGGTGAGCAGAACTCTGCCCATCAATGGGGCCAGGCATTCTGGGATTACTAGGAAGGAGTGATGGATTTTTCCTTTTCCCTGGTCCATGGTCCTCGTAGTTGTCAAAGCCCGATATTTACTTCTGTTAGACTCTTGAATTAGAGACCTTTTATTCGGTAGAGGGCCCAATGGGCCTTACGGGCTGAGTATATTCCCCCTGTATCTACTTAAAAGTTTATTGTGTTCCCCTCCACTTCAAAAATTACCTTGAGGTCAGGGAGAGGATCTGAGCCCGGACTTTCTTAGTATTCCTCCAGAGTCAGAATATCTGGCTGGCATGGCTGTCTCCTTCTAGGGCACTCTTTGGCCCAGTGTCCTTTTTCTTTAGAGTAGGCACATTGATCTGAGGCCAGGGGTGGCCTCTAGTGTGTGCCCAGGTATCCCTTCCTGTCTCTCTGTTTCTTAATTTCTGGCCTATTTGTTGTTGTGACCAGGACCTTAGTCAATGCCTTAGTCTGTCTTTTGTTTCTTTTATCCTCACTCAGCTCCCTTCTCTTCCTCAGTTTCTCTCTTAAAGTATACTTTCTCGGGTTCTCTGACTAAATCCCTCAAAGTCATATCTTGTAATCCATCTAAGCATTGTAACTTTCTTTTAATATCCAGGGCAGCTTTCCCAATAAAGGCCATTGTGACAGATGCCTTTTGATCCTCTGCCTGAGGATCGAAAGGAGTATGTCTCTTATATGCCTACATAATTATCTCTAGGAACATAGAGGGAGATTCATCAGGCCCTTAAATAATCTCTCTTACCTTGGCCAAATTAGTAGGTCACCTAGCGGCCACTAAGATACCCACTATTAGAGCCCGGCGATAAGTGGACTGATGCTCCCTACCTTGAAAGGTGTTCGGCAGATCACCCCATGGCTGGAGTCTGCGGCGCGCGCTGGGAAACGACAGGCTGGTGGCGCAGAGATACAGCGATCCTGATTCTGTGGGCTCCTGCCAGCTAGGCATTTGCTGAGCTCGGAGCTGAATTCTGGGTTGGAGACGGGGAAAGGAAACGGTCCAGTTTGGTTCTCCACACCGGTCAGACCACGGAGGAAGCCAGCGGCCACCATCTTGGAGAGCTGATGTCACCATCCTTGTTTTCGACTGTTTGCAGCTCTTTCAGCTATAGAACAGGTAATTTCAGGCTGACAATTGTCTGCATCTCGCAGACAAATTGCTCAGACTTAGTGCTAAATAACCCACGGAAACTGCTTCTTGGAGCCTGCTCCTATCAGAACACGCACCGAGCCCGGAGTGTCGGAGTTCCGGCTCCCGGAGCTGCTCTGGCCCAGGGCTATAGAACCCGCGGAAACTGCTTATTGGAGCCTGCTCCTGTCGGAGCATGCACCAAGTCCGGAGAGGCCGAATTCTGGCTCCCGGAACTGTTTTGGCCCGGTGATAAAGAACCCGCGGAAACTGTTTCTCGGTCCGGGTCCTGCTGAATACTGTGGAGGCCAGAGGGGCCGAACAGAGCCGCCGCCCGGGCCCGGAACAGGTCCAGCGACCTGCCGGCGTGGTAGTCAAGAAAACCCGGAGGCAGCGCTGGCACAGGAGCCGGCGGGAGCTGCGCGGCGCGGGACTCCCAGCTACCACTCCCACCAGGGCTGACAACTGAGGTCTCTTGCACCGACTCGCCTCGGTGTGGGACTCACGGCTACCGCTCCCACCAGTGCTGACAACTTAGGTCTCTTGCACCAGATACGGGGGCGTGGCTACCAGAAGGTAAGCAAATTGGCTGGGGGTTCTCAGCCCCAAGCTCTACAAACTTAGGGCCTGAGGGAGGCCAACAAGAAGAGTGTGCCCAGGCACTAATGAAACAGCTGCTCCACGCGTGTGCAAGGTAGGCGGAACTGTGAACACCGACAAAACAGGCCCAGTGAACCGCCAGACACATCCCTCCGGTTGGGGGAGGGGCAGAGCCGCCGGGCGCCTGCAAGGTAGGCGGACCCGCGACCCACCAGCAGAAAAGGCACAGCAATCCACAGAGCGGCATAGCCACCCCCCCGAGCCTACAAGGTAGGCAGACCTGTGACCTACCGGCAGGTCATGCCCAAAAACCTGCGGAGGGGCACAGCTGCCCCACGTGCCTGCTAGGTAGGCTGAACCGTGACCACCAACAGAACAGGCCCAGCGGCCGGACAGACACATCGCCCCGCCCAGGTTGGGGGAGGGGCAGAGCCGCCGGGCGCCTGCGAGTTAGGCATACCTGCGAATCACCAGCAGATCACGCCCAGCAACCGCGGAGCGGCAGAGCCAACCCCGGGCCTGCAAGGTAGGCACACTTGCCACCCACCGGCAGGTCAGGCCCAACAAACTGCGGAGGGGCACAGCTGCCCCACGAGCCTCCTAGGTAGGCAGAACCCTGACCACCGACAGAACAGGCCCAGAGGCCGGACAGATACATCGCCCCGCCCCGGTTGGGGGAGGGGCAGAGCAGCCGGGCGCCTGCAAGGTAGGCAGACCTGCGACTCACCAGCAGATCAGGCCCAGCAACTGCGGAGCGGCAGAGCCACCCCCGGGCCTGCAAGATAGGCGCACTTGCCACCCACCGGCAGGTCAGGCCCAAGAAACTGCAGAGGGGCACAGCTGCCCCACGAGCCTGCTAGGTAGGCAGAAATCTGACCACCAACAGAACAGGCTCAGAGGCCGGCCAGACACATTGCCCCACCCCGGTTGGGGGAGGGGCAGAGCCGCCGGGCGCCTGCAAGTTAGGCAGACCTGCATCTCACCAGCATATCAGGCCCAGCAACCCGCGGAGCGGCAGAGCCACCCCCGGGCCTGCAAGGTAGGCGCACTTGCCACCCACCGACAGGTCAGGCCCAGAAACTCTCAGAGAGACACAGCTGCTCCACGCGCGTGCAGGGTAGGCGGAACCGTGACCACCGACAAAAAAGGCCCAGTGGACCGCCAGACACATAGCTCCGGTTGGGGGAGGGGCAGAGCCGCCGGGTGCCTGCAAAGTAGGCGGACCCGCGATCCACCAGCAGAACAGGCACAGCAATCCACAGAGCGGCAGAGTGACCCCCCGAGCCTACAAGGTAGGCAGACCTGCGACCCACCGGCAGGTCAGGCCCAAAAACCTGCGGAGGGACACAGCTGCCCCATGTGCCTGCTAGGTAGGCTGAACCGTGACCACCAACGGAACAGGCCCAGCGGCCGGCCAGACACATCGCCCCGCCCCGGTTGGGGGAGGAGCAGAGCCGCCGGGCACCTGCAAGTTAGACAGACCTGCAACTCACCAGCAGATCAGGCCCAGTGACCTGCGAAGCGGCAGAGCCACCCCTGCGCCTGCAAGGTAGGCACACTTGCCATCCACCGGCAGGTCAGGCTCAGCAACTCTCAGAGGGACACAGCTGCTCCACGCGCGTGCAATGTAGGCGGAACCGTGACCACCGACAAAACAGGCCCAGTGGCCTGCCAGATACATCACCCCGGTTGGGGAGGGGCAGAGCCGCCACCAGCGCCTTTTAGGGAGACAGACCTGCAACCGACAGACAGAACAGGCCTAGTGGCCAGCGGAGGCGCAAAACCGCTGCTCACTCCTGCAAGGTAGGCGGACCTGTGACCACCGAAAGAACAGGCCCATCGAAAGTACAGGCACAGCGGCCTCCTGGCGTGGTAGGCACATTGCCTCAATTGAAGGAGGGGCAGAACCACCGCCAAAGCCTGCAAGGGAGACGATGCAGCTATACAAAAGCAATATAAATATATAGGGGGAAAAATCAATAACACAACAGTTTCACCAAGCAGAAAGAAACGCGAGCAGTATGAAAAGACAAGGAAAAAAAGGACCACAAGCAATGCAGGTCAATTCAACTTTAGAAGAGGTAATATCTGCAGCAGATGGAATGTCAGATAAAGAATTCAGGATATACATGCTTCAGATGATCTGGAGTCTGAAGGAAGACATTAGACAGCAAAATCAGACAATGAAAGACCACTTCAACCACTTCGACAATGAATTACATAAACAAATCCAAGAAGCAAAAGATCAATTATTCAGGGAGATAGAGGTTATAAAAAACAAACAAACAGAAATCCTGGAAATGCAGGAAACAATAAACCAACTTAAAAACTCAATTGAGAATACTACCAGCAGAGTAGAACACTTAGAAGATAGAACATCAGACAATGAAGACAAAGTATTTCAACTGGAGAAGAACATAGACAGCTCAGCAAAGCTGTTAAGAAACCATGAGCAGAACATTCAAGAAATATGGGATAACATAAAGAGACCAAACTTAAGAGTCATTGGGATACAGGAAGGTATTGAGGTCCAAACCAAAGGAATGAGCAATCTATTCAATGAAATAATACGAGAAAACTTCCCAGACTTGAAGAATGAGACAGAATCCCAAATCCTAGAAGCCTAGAGGACGCCGAATGTGCAAAATCATAAGAGATCCACACCTAGACACATTATAATGAAGATGCCCAACATACAGAATAAGGAGAGAATTTTAAAAGCTACAAGAGAAAGAAAGCAGATTACATTTAGGGGTAAACCAATCAGGATAACAGCTGATCTTTTAACACAGACTCTGAAAGCTAGAAGATCCTGGAATAACATATTTCATACTCTAAAAGAAAATGGGTTCCAACCAAGAATTGTGTATCCCGTGAAATTAAGCTTCAGGATGGAAGATGAAATTAAAACCTTCCATGATAAACAAAAGTTAAAAGAATTTGCAGCTAGAAAACCATCTCTTCAAAACATCCTTGGCAAAATATTACCGGAAGAGGAAATGGAAAATGTCAATGAAAACCAACAGTGGGAGGTAGTACAGTAAAGGGGGGGGAATAATCAAAGAGGAAAACAAACCATGTTTAGTAACATAAATAAACCAATATGGCTGGAAGAACACCCATATCTCAATAATAACCCTAAATGTTAATGGCTTAAACTCACCAATTAAGAGACACAGGCTAGTAGAATGGATCACAAAACAAGACCCAACAATATGCTGCCTTCAGGAGACGCATTTGATAGGAAAAGACATACTTAGACTGAAGGTGAAAGGTTGGGAAAAATCATATCACTCATATGGACTTCGGAAACAAGCAGGAGTGTCCATATTCATATCAAATAAAATTGATTTCAAGCCAAAGTTAATCAAAAGGGATGAAGATGGACACTACATACTTCTCAAGGGAACCATACACCAACAAGACATAACAATCATAAATATATATGCCCCAAACAATGGTGCAGCTATGTTCATCAAACAAACACTTCTCAAGTTCAAGAGTCTAATAGACCACCATACAATAATCATGGGAGACTTCAACACACCTCTCTCACCACTGGACACATCTTCCAAACAAAAGTTGAATAAGGAAACTATAGAGCTCAATAACACAATTAATATCCTAGAATTAATTGACATATATAGAATATACCACCCAACATCAAGCAGTTACACTTTTTTTCTCAGCAGCACATGGATCCTTCTCAAAAATAGATCATATATTATGTCACAGGGCAACTCTTAGACAATATAAAGGAGTAGAGATAATACTATGCATCTTATCTGATCATAATGGAATGAAATTGAAAATTAACGATAAAAGAAGTAAGGAAAAATCATGCATCACTTGGAGAATGAACAATAGGTTACTGAATGATCAATGGGTTATAGAAGACATCAAGGAGGAAATTAAAAAATTCTTAAAGATAAATGAAAACACAGACACAACATATTGGAATCTATGGGACACATTGAAAGCAGTTCTAAGAGGAAAATTTATTGCTTGGAGTTCATTCCTTAAAAAAAGAAAAAACCAACAAATAAATGATCTAATAGTTCAACTCAAAATCCTAGAAAAAGAAGAGAAAAACAACAGCAAAAGAAGTAGAAGACAAGAAATAATTAAAATCAGAGCTGAAATTAATGAAATCGAAACGAAAGAAATGATAGAAAAAATTGACAAAACTAAAAGTTGGTTCTTTGAAAAAATAAAAAATATCGACAGACCCTTAGCCACGCTAACGAAGAGAAGAAGAGGGAGAACTCATATTACCAGCATACGGGATAAAAAGGCAATATCACAACAGACACTTCAGAAATACAGAAGATTATCAGAAATTATTTTGAATCCTTATACTCCAACAAAATAGAAGATAGTGAAGGCATCGATAAATTTCTTAAGTTATATGATTTGCCCAGATTGAGTCAGGAGGATATTGACAACCTAAACAGACCAATATCAATTGAGGAAATAGAAGATACCATCAAAAGACTACCAACTAAGAAAAGCCCAGGACCGGATGGGTATACAGCAGAGTTTTACAAAACCTTTAAAGAGGAACTAATACCAATACTTTTCAAGCTATTTCAGGAAATAGAAAAAGAGGGAGAACTTCCAAATTCATTCTATGAGGCCAACATCACCCTGATTCCTAAATCAGACAAAGACACTTCAAAGAAAGAAAACTACAGAAAAATATCTCTAATGAACCTAGATGCAAAAATCCTCAATAAACTTCTGGCGAACCGGATACAAAAACATATCAAAAAAATTGTGCAACATGATCTGGTAGGATTTATCCCTGGGATGCAAGGTTGGTTCAATATACGGAAATCAATAAATGTTATTCACCACATCAATAGGCTTAAAAATAAGAACCATATGATCATCTCGATAGATGCGGAAAAAGCATTCGACAAAGTAGAGCATCCCTTTATATTCAAAACTCTAGAAAAACTAGGGATAACAGGAACATACCTCAATATTGTAAAAGCAATCTATGCTAAGCCTCAGGCTAGCATCATTCTGAATGGATAAAAACTGAAGGCATTCCCTCTAAAATCTGGAACAAGACAGGGATGCCCTCTCTCACCACTTCTGTTCAACATAGTTCTCGAATCACTGGCCAGAACAATTAGACAGACGAAAGAAAATAAAGGCATAAAAATAGAAAAGAAGAACTCAAATTATCACTATTTGCAGATGACATGATTCGATACCTAGCAGACCCAAAAGGGTCTACAAAGAAACTATTAGAGCTAATAAATGAATTCAGCAAAGTGGCATGCTATAAAATCAACACGCATAAATCAAAGGCATTCCTGTATATCAGCGACAAATCCTCTGAAATGGAAATGAGGACAACCACCCCATTCACAATATCCTCAATAAAAGTAAAATACTTGGGAATCAACCTAACAAAAGAGGTGAAAGACTTATACAATGAAAACTACAGAACCCTAAAGAAAGAAATAGAAGAAGATCTTAGAAGATGGAAAAATATACCTTGTTCATGGATAGGTAGAAGTAACAACATCAAAATGGCGATATTACCAAAAGTTCTCTATAGGTTTAATCCAATGCCAATCAAAATCCCAACGGCATTTCTTGTAGAAATAGAGAAAGCAATCATGAAATTCATATGGAATAATAAAAGACCCAGAATAGCAAAAACAATGCTAAGCAGGAAGTGTGAATCAGGCGGGATAGCTATACCAGACTTCAAACTATACTACAGAGCAATAGTAACAAAAACACCATGGTACTGGTAACAAAACCGGTGGGTGGACCAATGGTACAGAATAGAGGACACAGAAGCCAATCCACAAAACTACAACTATCTTATATTCGATAAAGGGGCTAAAAGCATGCAATGGAAGAAGGATAGCATCTTCAACAAATGGTGTTGGGAAAACTGGAAATCCATTTGCAACAAAATGAAACTGAATCCCTTTCTCTCGCCATGCACAAAATTTAACTCAAAGTGGATCAAGGAACTTGATATCAAATCAGAGACATGGCATTTGATAGAAGAAAAAGTTGGCTATGATCTACATACTGTGGGGTCGGGCTCTAAATTCCTCAATAGGACACCCATAGCACAACAGTTAATAACTAGAATCAACAAATGGGACTTACTCAAACTAAAAAGTTTTTTCTCAGCAAAAGAAACAATAAGAGAGGTAAATAGGGAGCCTACGTCCTGGGAACAAATCTTTACTCCTCACACTTCAGACAGAGCCATAATATCCAGAATATACAAAGAACTAAAAAAATTAGACAATGAGATAACGAATAACCCAATCAACAAATGGGCCTAGGACCTGAACAGAAATTTCTCAGAGGAGGACATACAATCAATCAACAAGTATATGAAAAAATGCTCACCATCTCTAGCAGTCAGAGAAATGCAAATCAAAACCACCCTAAGATACCATCTCACTCCAGTAAGATTGGCAGCCATTAGGAAGTCAAACAGCATCAAGTGCTGGCGACGATGTGGGGAAAAAAGTACTCTTGTACATTGCTGGTGGGACTGCAAATTGGTGCGGCCAATTTGGAAAGCAGTATGGAGATTTCTTGGAAAGATCGGAATGGAACCACCATTTGATCCAGCTATTCCCCTACTCGGTCTATTCCCTAAAGACCTAAAAAGAGCACACTATAGGGACACTGCTACATCCATGTTCATAGCAGCACAATTCACAATAGCAAAACTGTGGAACCAACCTAGATGTCCTTCAATAGACGAATGGATAAAAAAAAATGTGGCATTTATACACAATGGAGTATTACTCTGCATTAAGAAATGACAAAATCATAGAATTTGGAGGGAAATGGATGGCATTAGAGCAGATTATGCTAAGTGAAGCTATCCAATCCCTTAAAAACAAATGCCAAATGTCTTCTTTGATATAAGGAGAGTAACTAAGAACAGAGTAGGGACAAAGAGCATGAGAAGAAGATTAACATTAAACAGGTATGAGAGGTGGGAGGGAAAGGGAGAGAGAAGGGAAATTGCATGTAAATGGAAGGAGACCCTTAGGGGTATACAAAATTACATACAAGAGGATGTGAGGGGAAAGGAGGAAAATATAAGGGGGAGAAATAAACTACAGTAGAGGGGGTAGAGAGAGAAGAGGGGAGGGGAGGGGGGAAGGGGGATAGTAGAGGATAGAAAAGGCAGCAGAATACAACAGACACCAGAATGGCAATATGTAAATCAATGGTTCTGCAACTGATGTGATTCTGCAATCTGTATATGGGGTAAAAATGGGAGCACATATCCCACTTGATTCAAAGTGTGAAATATGATATATCAAGAACTATGTAATGTTTTGAACTACCTACAATAAAAATTGATATCTGCTTTCCTACATATTTGGCCCTGTGCATCATTGTGACTGACTCTTCACTTGTGTTGACATTTACATTGACTCTCTAACCAAAACCCTATTGCTAAAGAACTTTTGTTCCAAATCCTATACTCACTTTTCTTCCTAAACTTACCGACTATCTTTCTAATCCAACTGACTATAACTTTTTGAATGGATGTTCTCTTCTACATTCAATGATCCAAGTACAGTTCAGGTTTCTATTCAACCGGGTGAGGGGGTAGATTCTGCAGTTTGGCAATTGGGGACAGCACATTCTGGGAACAAGATTAGCAAAGAGTTCTCAAGATTTCAACAGTGTTTCGTTAAGTGTACAGAAAAACAGGAAGTGACAAGTACATATTTTATTAACCTTTCATTCCCCACTTCTTTTTCTGGCTACTTTTAATCATAAAAGTGATTGTTGTGGGGTGTCACATTCTATGTCTGCTAGTGGGGTATTACCATAATTTTAATTTGTCCAATTTGAGCTTGGAGAAAAGAAATTACATGATTGAGGAAACAGGGTTTTATACTTAGTAATACTATGAGGATTATTATTGGACCGGCCAGGGTTGATAAAAACGTAATTAACCAGGGGGACTGTGTAAAAAAAGACTCAAACTACCCTTTTTGTGCCTCTCTCTCTCGTTGTTGCTCTTCAAGGCATCTTTTTAATTTACTCATAGATTTTTTTACAACTCCAGTATTGTCGACATAAAAACAACATTCTTCCCTCAATGAAGCACAAAGGCCCCCTTCTGTCATGAAAAGGAGGTCCAACCCTCGCCTTTTCTGTAAAACAACTTCAGAGAGAGAGGTTAAAGATTCCTGCAAAGCTGTGATGGAGGTTTCTAAAATCTTTAAGTTTTGATCTATTGCTGCTTCTAATTGGGTCACTTGTTGTGTCCCATGGACCAGAGCAGTGGTTCTTGTGCCCAACCCTGCAGCAACTCCTATTCGTAATAGAATGGCTAAGGTGAGGGATATATGTTCCCAGCGGAACCGCGTTGTATGTCCCCCTCTTTGATCTTCAAATGAACCTGCGTCATATTAGAGCACTCTGGGAAACATCTGCACCATTTCACAATTAATCACATCTGTTGACCATTTCATGAAAACATAAACAATGTTTTAGTATATAGAATTATACTGTTGTAGGGACAGACAAGGCAAGGCACCTAAGATAGCACCAAAGACACGGAAACAGTCTTTTTTGGTTTCAACCAGATTCAGAGGGAATTGCTTCTGTTGTAATCAATTAATCCCCTGAAACCCAAGTTACGTAGTTTCATAATTTTGTACCCAACACGTAAGGGAAGGGGCTCAGAAGTTCACAGTCTGCAGAAGTTCACAAAAAGCAGTTTTTGTTTTTGTTTTTTCCTCAGTTTGGGCAAGTTAACTTTTCAAGGACACCTGGGTGGGGGTGTCTTCCCTTTCTTTTTTTCCCCCTTCCAGCTGTTTCCATACAGCCCAGTTTGTGAAAAACTAGTAAGGGTGTGTCTAGATCAGGAGTGCTGAATTTTTTAGCCAGTTGCCAAGGAGACCAGGGAAACACAAAAATAGGAAGTTTATTTACAGTGAACTCTTTTATAGGGACTCTTTTGCTGAAAGTCCTAAATCAGCCATGGTGAAGACTTCTGGAGAAGGTCAGTTAAGACTTTTCTGTGGGCCTGGTACAGAGGGGGACAATTTGGAAGGCAGGGATAAGAGCAGCTCTGTGGATCTGAGAATGAGGAAGGAGAGATGAAAAGAATATTGGGAGAGGGCTTTGGGATCTTAATAGCAACAAAAACTTGAGCAGTAGAACAGATAGAACAGAGGGGGAGACGGGAGTGAGATTCCAAAAAGCCTGTGAGGGACTTTAAATTCTTAGTAACCTGTTTTCAGTGATGACAAAGCAACATTAAAGGCCATTTTCATTACATCTTGTATTAGGGTCTGAGGATTCTTCTCAGCGGGTTTGAGCTTTGCATTAGGTGGTAAGAGGACTGGGTGGGACCCGGTGCAGGCACTGACAGGAGAGGAGAGGAGTGAGTGAATGGAGTGGTACCTCAGTACCTGCGACCTCAGCAAGGGAGCAATGGTCTGAGAACCAGTCGAGATTTGGGTTTTTGATCTAGATATTGGAGGGGAGAAATCAAGTTGCTGAGGTGGGAGTGACAGCGGAGAGTCTGGAGCACAAGGCTGACGGTGAGCATCTATTGGAGAAGCATAGTTCAGGATGTGAGCAAAGGAGAGAGAAGGCCTCCACATAGCGGAATCTCCTTTCACACTTTTGAGCACTTGCAGAAGTTAAAAAGGTCACACAGAATTTGAGGATCTAGAGACCCCTCTGGGGGCCATCGGTTTTGGTTATCTAATTCGTAATATGGCCAATGCTGTGTACAGAATTTGATGAGGAGTTTGGGTTCCATCTGACAGTCCCTGTATGCTCACATCCCCATGACTTACAATAGAAGTCTGCTCTCCCCCCCCCACAGCCGTGACTGTTTGTGGCTTTGATAGTCTGCCGGGCAAACATAGTAATCTAGGCTAGCCAACCTGCATCTGGCTCACGTGTCCCTACATCTATAATGTTTGTTTCCATTATCTATGGTACGGAAGGGATTTAATGGAATTTTAGTGGGATCCTGTTAATCAGGGATATCCCAATAGGAAAGACCTATAGCCAGCTGACAAATGACTGGGTGGAGAGATGGCCACCAGGTTCGTAAGGGGGCTGTATTCGAGATAGGCCATACTTCGTGTCCAGTAGGATTTGTGATCAGCCATCGCAGCTTAAGGGGCTGATTAGGGTTAAGACTACTGGTCGTCAAGGGGAGAATAAATATCTTCCAGGATCTTCTTTACAACCATTTGCAATGTTTCTTTTTTCTTCTTTTTTATTTCTTTTTGTGTGTGTGTGTGGGGAAGGCTTCAATACATCCTGAAAATGTATGTTCAAAGACTAGGAGTTATTTAAGTCCATACCTTACTGGCTTAATTTCAGTAAAGTCCACTTCCCAGAATTGTCCTCGTCTGGTTCCTCATAGGTGCTTTCCTGCAGGAAGCTTGGAAGTGTAAGCTTTAACCAATTAATGGACCTGACAGGCTTTTGTTACCCATTCAGTTATTTCCTTTTGCTGTGAGTAGGTTAGTGGAAAACTGTGTTCTTGATCCTTCACGAATGAATGCAGTTTCTTTGAACAAAGGTGAGTGAGTTGATGAACATTTGCTACTGACATAGTTAGAGCCATGATTATAGGAGTAGTTACTGAAGAATTAAAAAATTCCACTTGAGGGCCTTCAGGGTTAAAAGTTATTTTGGCCCAGAGCTTGGTGAGCAGAACTCTGCCCATCAATGGGGCCAGGCATTCTGGGATTACTAGGAAGGAGTGATGGATTTTTCCTTTTCCCTGGTCCATGGTCCTCGTAGTTGTCAAAGCCCGATATTTACTTCTGTTAGACTCTTGAATTAGAGACCTTTTATTCGGTAGAGGGCCCAATGGGCCTTACGGGCTGAGTATATTCACCCTGCATCTACTTCAAAGTTTATTGTGTTCCCCTCCACTTCAAAAGTTACCTTGAGGTCAGGGAGAGGATCTGAGCCCGGACTTTCTTAGTATTCCTCCAGAGTCAGAATATCTGGCTGGCATGGCTGTCTCTTTCTAGGGCACTCTTTGGCCCAGTGTCCTTTTTCTTTAGAGTAGGCACATTGATCTCAGGCCAGGGGTGGCCTCTAGTGTGTGCCCAGGTATCCCTTCCTGTCTCTCTGTTTCTTAATTTCTGGCCTATTTGTTGTTGTGACCAGGACCTTAGTCAATGCCTTAGTCTGTCTTTTGTTTCTTTTATCCTCACTCAGCTACCTTCTCTTCCTCAGTTTCTCTCTTAAAGTATACCTTCTCGGGTTCTCTGAATAAATCCCTCAAAGTCATATCTTGTAATCCATCTAAGCATTGTAACTTTCTTTTAATATCCAGGGCAGCTTTCCCAATAAAGGCCATTGTGACAGATGCCTTTTGATCCTCTGCCTGAGGATCGAAAGGAGTATGTCTCTTATATGCCTACATAATTATCTCTAAGAACATAGAGGGAGATTCATCAGGCCCTTAAATAATCTCCCTTACCTTGGCCAAATTAGTTGGTCACCTAGCGGCCACTAAGATACCCACTATTAGAGCCCGGCGATAAGTGGACAGATGCTCCCTACCTTCAAAGGTGTTGGGGTCCCAGTTGGGTCGTTTCAAGAGAAAGCCGGCTTTGAATATATTGGGAAGTTTTGTCGGTCACGCATTTGGTCCGAGGATACTTTTTTCTAGCATCCAGGAGGATTCTCTTTTGTTCCTCTGTCAAGAAGAGAGTCCCTAGGAGTTGTTGGCAGTCATCTCAAGTAGGTTGGTGTAAAAACATCAATGACTTCACCAGACCTGAGAGCCAGGTTGGGTCCTCGGTAAAAGGGGGATTGTTATTTTTCCATTTATATAGGTCTGAAGAGGAGAAGGCCAATACTGGTAGGCTTGCATTTTTTCCCTATGGCCATCGTCAATCATTGGTCCTTAGGGATGGAGGGAAGCAACACGGGAGTTCCAGGGTTTTCAATCATTTGCAACCGGCGAGTTCCTTTAGCAACTCCAGCTTCCTCCAGGGGAGGAGGGGCTGTGTGTGACGCAGGGGAGTTATCTGGAGGGCCCTGGGCTGGCTTAGCGTCCTCCAATTGCGGAGAGGCTGAGTCAGCAGCTGGAGAATCACTTAGAGGGTGTTGGGGGTTGTGGGACAAGGGTAGAAGATAAGGAGGGGGACGAGAGTCCAGTAGAGTCAAATCTTGTGACTCAGGGAGAACAGAGGGTGGAGGAGGAGGAGGAGCAGAGGGGTTGAGAGATCGTGGGGGAAGGAGTAGGAACGGGGACACAGCAAGGAAAGGCTTCACCCACGGAGGAGGAGATTTGCAGAGGTCCTGCCAAGTTAAGGTATATTCCTGTTTATCAGTATGGCTATGTGGCCCTGGCTGTAAGACAATATCTCTGTCTTTTTAAATTAGTGGGAAGTAGAAAGATCCTTCTAGGGGCCATCCGAATCCAAAGGTGGGCCATTCTGTGGCACACAGAGTCTGCCAGGTCCAGCGTTTTACCAGAAAAGAAACATTCTGAGCCCTTAAGCGGACTTTGGTCCATAGATCAAGGGTCAGGGACAGAGGCATTGAAGTGATCTGTCCCATAATGAAAGATACACAAACAGTAAAAGCAACGACACAGGACACAGACAAGAGAAAACAATAAAGACAGGCAATGGACGTCCAACACTGAGACCAAGACTGAGCAGGTGGCAAAACCCGATGGGCTGGCAATACCGAATCTGAAACAAAGTATCACTGAGTCGAGGAGACTATTATTCCTTGATTCCCGAGTCCTCTGTGGCGTCCCCCAGGGACTTGGCTTGTGGCTCTGTGACACGTCTGCCAGCCACAATCAAAGAGAGCTCACACACTTCATCGACAGCCATTTTGCCAAGCCCTAACCTGAAACCTGAAACCAGAAAGAGGTGCCTTACTTACCCTGAAAGTAGCCCATTGGGGTCTCTCGTTCACCACTGCTGGATTTCGGTGGAACCTCCATATATAAATATCGGAAGAGCATTGGGGGAAGAGACCACCAAGAGACTCTCTCATGCAAAAACAAAGGGTTTATTGGGGGTCCAGCATGCTGGGGCTCAGAGCTCATTTGAATAGAGCAGAGAACCCTGAGAACAGCTTAAGCAGAGCTTATATACTTTCCTTGAAGAGGGCAGGGAGGAAAATTTATTGATGGGCCTGGGCGGGTGAGCAGTTTGCGTGCAACTGGGTGAGGGAGTACATTCTGAAGTTTGGCAGTTGGGGACAGCACATTCTGGGAAAAAGATTAGAAATCACTTCTCAAGATTTCAACAGTGTTTTATTAAGCATACAGTAAAACAGGAAGTGACAAGAATCTATTTTATTAACATTTCACTACCGACTATACTTTGCCAGATTTCCTAAAGTCTCTATTGATATCTGCATTCCTACATATTTTCCCCAGTTCATCATTGTGATTAATTCTTCACATGTGCTGACATTTACATTCACTCAATACCCGAAACCCTAAAGCTAAAGAACTTTTGGTCCAAATCCTATAGTCACTCGCCTTTATAAACATACCGACTATCTTCCTAATACTAGACTATCCATTTTGACTGGAAGTTCTCTTTGAAAATCAATCATCCAAGTTACAAGGTCCTATGCTTAATACCCAATCAAAAGCCCAATGCCCTTCTGGGCTTCAAATCTTACCTAGATTTTTGTTTTCAGATTCATATATTTTACCTATATATTCTTGAAAATATCGCAGGTTCCCAATACCATTAATCATCCAGCAGAATGATTTCTATTCCAAATCAAACCTGTTATTAACCGTAACCATACACTGTTCCCTCAATCTAACTTTAGAGAAGAGCAAGGACAGAGTTGGTCTTAAAATACAGGAATGTAGGGGATCTTCCAACTGCTGAGAAACTCAAAGGTCTATGCGCAAATGATCCCTAGAGAAGTTGTAGGCACCTATGAAGGAACTGAGAGAGCAAAAGTCATCTTTCATTGCAAACAACCTGGTCAGCATGAAGGGATGTGTCTGAATCAGCCTCTCTCTTCTTTATGTAGAGAAGAAGGACCAAACGAGGCCTCTGTGGAGAGCTGTTCCCGGTTACCAATGTTTGATATACCATTCTAACTTGTGAAAGTGTCAAAGGAATTAGGGACAGCCTCCATTTCATGGGACCTTTGGAAGCAAATGTTAGGACAACGTGCTTGCCAAGGCATTGACCTCATTCAGTTCCTGAAGGAAGTGACCTCACCTCACATTCTTGGTGATGGAACTCTCTGAACGTGGGATCCAGGCATCCAGGCACACAAATCTAGTCCCAGGCCCAGTCCCAGTGGTCTCACTTCTTTTGATTTACCAAAGACAGAGTCAGTCTTTCTTGGTATCTACTGATGTGAGGATGGCCAAATGCCAGGAAAGCTCTGAAGAGTGGCCTTTCCTGAGTAAGCAGGAAGTGGCTCACCGTTTTCTCCTGACAACTTCACAGAGTTGGCCAAGGAAACCAGATCTGAGACAGAACAGGCCATTTGATGGGAACATAGTACGGCCCACCAGTCAGAGGTCACACCCGATAGTCAGAGACCTACTTTGGGAAAGGAGGTGAATTTGTGGGTGTGAGTGTGTGTTTGTGATTTTGTCTCATGTTCTGAGAATAGGTAGGAAAGGCAGTTTGTTTGGTTTGGAGTGGACGATTTCTAACAAGTGATTTGACAAGGCGAGTGTTTTTATGTCTGTGTATCCCACTGTGTCCATGGTTGTAGACATTAGAAAAGAGAATGCATCAAAGGATGTGTCCAGGCTAGTAGAAAGCTTACCAGAATTCTTTCTGCCCAATGTATGAAAGGAATGCGGCTTGCCTTATGGATGGGTAACACCTGCTATCTTCCTAAGTTCCTGTTTTCTTCCTGAATTCTGGCCACTCTCCAGAATAGGCTCATGATTTTGTGACCAAGTTATGTACCACCTCCAAGCTCTGTGACATGGCCATGTACTGGATAGCTGAAGGGAATGGCGAGCGTCTCAGAAAATTCAGATATCAGTGTGACCAGGAAAGTCTCAGTGGAGAAACACTGCTTTGGGCCGTTTGCTAACCTAATGTTCTGTTGCCCTGAATGTCAGGAAGGTCTTTGCCTCATGCCACCCCTTTGTGAAGCCTGAAGAAAACAGTTTTCAAATGGAAATGAATAGGCATCACCTGTGGCTCTTTGCTTAATTGCTTTGAAAAGGGATGTGTCTGAATCAGCCTCTTGGCCCTGTGTGAGGTTGTGGCTTAGATACTCAGCACGTGGTGGATGTAAAGAGAGATCCCATGTGTGCATCCAAAACCAAAATGGCCAAAAAGCAGTCCTTGTGGATGAAGTCTGTCCCCTTCCTCTTTAAAGTTCTTGAACTCCATCAAGTGAGAATAGGGATCCTTTGGGTCAAATGGGTTCTTCAAAGACCTGCAGAGGAGCTTGTGTTTTCTCATGACTGCAAATCACATAAAAATATATACCTGACACTCAGTTTTCCACAAATTGGAGAAGCATAGAAGTATTAACGTCTAGCATATTTGATCACTCCTGTTTCACATGAAGGGTGTCCAGACCACCCTGAATTTACGCCAATGAGGGGCAAGGGAGTTATTTTGGACACTCTCTTGGACTCCGCCACTCATGGAAACCTTCAGCCAGAGGTTGTGATTAGTGTCTATATGGAAGAAGATGAGGGCCATATGGGAGGGTTTTGGTTTTAATTTTGGTCATTTGTGTCCGGTTGGAAGACATGACTGGGACCACCAGGGCTTGAACTCTGGTGTGATTCCCCTTAGAGACTGAATTCAGAGAAGTATTGCCATGAATTTTGTTGGGATTTTAGGAGTCCACCCATGAGAATCACCCTTGGAAACTGAGATCTAGGCCCAGGGTGGCTTTCCACAGAGCCCTGGGTATCTCAGCCAGAAGATCACATGATTTAATTCTGAAAGACTTGCCAGCCATTGTTGAGAGTCACAACACCCATGGACGTCACATTGTAGACCTCAAGAGGCCTGGCTTCATGTGACATTTTGGCCACTCTTTGGGAAGCCTTGCCTGTGAGAGTTCTACAGAGCATTCATTGAAATGAGCTTCCTCACCATTTAAAGGTTCCTGAATGAATTGAAACCCACAGTGCCTGCAACGTCATCCTTGAAAAATGCCTAGATAAATACCATGAAATTTTTGAAATTCCCATGACCAGGTGGCACTGGAGAAACTTTGGATGTCCTGTTGCTGATCGTAAATATGCAAGACAGTGCCTTGATTGAGTGGGTTTCATGAAAATGGTGTAGAACAGAGATGCCAATATGTTGGAACCTGCTGAGTAGTGGGCCTAGAGCAGTGGTAGGCAGGTGTGTGATAAAAAATTTGTGGTGGGGCCATGTGGATCTGCCATTGGATCCCAAATGGCTTGTGACTTACATGGTGAAGCCAGCAAACCCTTCCATGTAAAGGCTTCTGGTTATATGGAGATGTTTCCGGGCAATGTTTAGAATCAGGTTACTATGGACATGGGGCCAAGCTATGTGGGATAGAAACCTGGTTGGTGCATTCTCCTGCAGACCCTGACCAACCACACATGAAAGAATTGCCTCCAGAACCGTGTCCCAGTTGAACTTCTTTTATTTCATGAAGCAAATGCCAAAGTCCCAGTGCAGCAGCAAGAAACACCACGAAAAGTGGAGGATGACCAAATGGCTTCCCAGTCCACATGGGAATACCCTTAGCCCCCAGTGGCCACAGTTTACTTACAAAGAGAGAATTCAGCACTGCTGCCTCATGTTCATTGGAAAATAAGAAACCATGTCCTCCAGGTCACATAGATGCAGACACAGCTTTGATAGTCTCACTAAAAAGAAGCTAAAGCTCCTGAAAACAACATATATTTCAAGTGCCCAAACTCAGAGGCAGTTTCTCAAGAAGTATTTAGGCCAGCAGAGCTCCATGTTTATGGAGTGTTTACCCTGTCCCATACTAGGGAAACTCCTCTACCACTTCCAAGGTTGTAAACTCCTGAGCATATTATTCACAGATTTTATTACTCTTCTCCTCTAATTGTGTCTTACTTTGGGCGAAAAAAATATCAAGGAATTGTTCTGGATGAGAGTGGGAAGATTTTGTTTAGCACATATTTGCATACACATTGGATTCATTTTTCTATTTTACATTTGAAATACTGAATCCCTGACACTAACACATGCTCTGCTAGATTCTGAATACTAATCCTAATATGATGGAGAAAAATAACGGAAACAGAATAGAAATACAAGCAGTTCAGAGGAGGCATGTTGTATACTTGGACTTGCCTTTTGCATTATATAGGGTAGGAGTTATAAATCTAGTCAATTTTTTGTTGAAATAGTTTTCCATGTGCTTTTAAAGTTAACAAATATGTGAATTCCTGTCTCCCTTTCTCTGTATTCTATTCAGCACATGTATTTTTATATGCACATATAGAATCCTACCTGGTATCACACGTACATTCTTTTGAGTTACATGACTTGGTAGATACAAAGTGTGAGAAGAGATCACTCCTCTTAAACGCTGTTTGACCTGAAAATTCAACCTATGGGTGAGCTTCCTAGTTGAAAAAAGTTATACATAAATCCATAACCAGTAAAATGAATATTTTTGGATCTGTGGATGATACATATTTCACGGTGTAATTCGATTGGCATATATATTGCTAATTTTTAAAATCTGTGTGTGGATATATATATATATATATATATATATATATATATATATATATATTCTCTCCAGATATTTCAAAATATTTAATATATGTGTCTTATTATACACTCCCTAAATTCATTCATGATTATGTATATGGATTTATAATCAACTTTTCACAAGATTATTCTCAGAAATATTCATTCACCTGATATACGTATTTTTTTCCTAGTATTGAAAACTAACTTCAGTGAATGGTCCATATAAATCCTAATATTTCTACAGTAACTGATCCATTTTCACATCAATGCAAGTAGATTCCTATGGGACATGATAAGTATTTTGAAGTTCATTTTTATTCAAAACTAGTACATTACTATTTCTTCAGTTTATGCACATTATTGGATATATATTTCATCCACAAGTTCACAAATTTATAGGCATTTATTTCACTTTCATTCACTTTCTGCTTCAGAAAACACGTGTTCCGCCATGTTTCAAACTGGTCTTTTCATGAGACTTCTTTCCAAACACATTATTTTTGATTTCCATAATCACTTTTGAAGCAAAACTCACACACTCTTCATGATAAACCATAACCCTAGGATTACAATTAGACATATAACTAGTTGTTATGAATGATTATATATCAATATATGATTTCTTATGTATTTTCAGATATCAATTCAATACATTATTTAAAGTGGAACCAGTTATATTATTTATTAACTGTATTGTCTATTCATGCATTATCTCTATATTCATAGTCACAGGGTACACCTATTTTTACCCTCAATACTAATTTATACGTTTTCAAAATATTCCTCAAAAAATGGTGGAAGAAATACTCATGTCACCTGATCTATATATACATTTTATCACAGTAATATTCTGGACAAAAAAATCAAAGGTCACCCTTAAGGTTGTACCAAAGCCTAAATGGAAAGTGAGCATGGATTACTAAAACCTTCCATGTCCAGGTGGCCTAATGCTCTCAAATGTCAATCTTATTGGTGACTACATTTTTGTTTCTTCCTAAGATTATATATTCAACCTCAAGCCTGTTGAACATGTCTAATCCTATTACTCACTTCATACTTTGCCTGATTTAGTAATGTCTCTATTTATATCTATTTTCCTACATATTTTCCCCTGTTCATCATTGTGACTGACTCTTCACTTGTGCTGACATTTACATTCACTGTCTACCTGAAACCCTATTGCTTAAGAACTTTTGGTCTAAATCCTATTCTCACTCTTCTTTGTAAACCTACTGACTATCTTTCTAATCCTACCGACAATCCCTTTTTGAGTGGGTGTTCTATTCGACATTCAATCATCCAAGGTACAAGCTCCTATGCCATTGTATATAGATTTATCTGAGACATTTTTGCAGAAAATAATTCAAAGCTAAGTGTACCAATTAAGGGCCCAATGCCCTTCTGGACTTCATATCTTCCCTAGATTTCTGTTTTTATACTTATATTTCACCTATATATTCTTGTAAATATCATAGTTTCCCAATACCATTATTCGTCATGCAGAAGGATTCCTAACCCCAAATTGAACATGTTACTAACCCAAACCATACACTGTTCTCTCAATCGAACTTTACAGAACAGCAGGGACAGGGTTGCTCTTAAAATACAGGAATGTAGGGCATGTTCCACCTGTTGAGAACATCAAAGGTCCATGCAGAAATGATCCCTTGAGAAGATGTAGGCAGCTACGAAAGACCTGAGAGAGAAAAGTCATCTTCTATGGCAAACAACCTTGTCAGCATGAAGGGATGTGTATGAATCAGCCTCTCTCTTTTTAATGTAGAGAAGATGGACCAAACCAGTCCTAGGTGGAGAGCTGTTCCCGGGTGCCCATGGTTTATATACCATTCTAACTTGTGAAAGTGTCACAGGAAGTAGGGGCAGCCTCCATCTCATGGGACTCTTGAAAGCAACTGTTAGGACAAAGTGGTTGTCAAGGCAATGACCTCATTCAGTTCCTGAAGAAGTGATCTACCTCACTTCCTTGGTGATGGAACTCTCTTAACTTGGGATCCAGGAAGCCAGGCACCCGGAGCCAGTCCAGTCCCAGACCCAGTAGGCTCACTTGTTTGAATTTACCAAGGAGAGTGTCAGTCTTTCTTGGTACCAACATATGTGAGGATGGCCAAATACCAGGAGAGCTCTGAATAGGGGCCTTTCCTGAGAAAGTAGGTAGTGGTTCACCGCAGGCTCCTGACAACTTCACAGAGTTGGCCAAGGAGACCAGATCTGAGATAGGACAGGCCATTTTGGGGGAACATAGTATGGCCCACCACTCAGAGGAAACTCCGGATAGTCACAGAGTTACATGGGGGAAGGAGGTGTCTTTGTGGGGTGGGTGTGATTTTGTGGTTTTGTCTCATGATCTGAGAATAGGTAGGAAAGACGGTTTGTTTGATTTGGAGTGGTCTTCTTCTAGTAAGTCGTTGGACAAGGCAAGTGTTTCTATTTCTGTGGATCCCACTGTGTCCGTGGTTGTAGACATTAGAAAATAGAATGCAACAATTGATATGTCCTGTATAGTAGAAAGATTCCCGGCATTCATCCTGCCCAATTTATGAATGGACTGCAGCTTGCCTTATCCATGGGCAACACCTGCTACCTTCCTAAGTTCCTGTTTCTTCCAGAATTCTCACCACTCTCCAGAATAGTCTCATGGTTTTGTGTCCAAAATATGTACCACCTCCAAGCTCTGTGACATTGCCATGTCCTGGATAGCTGAAGGGAATGGCGAGCATCTCAGAAAACTCAGATATCAGTGTGACCAAGAAAGTCTCAGTGGAGAAACCATGCTTTCGGCCTTTTGCTTATCAATTGTTCTGTTTTCCTGAATGTCAGGAAGGTCTTTGCCTCAGGCCACCCCTTTGTGAAGCCTGAAGAAAACAGTTTTCAAATGGAAATGAATAGGCATCACCTGTGGCTCTTTGCTTAATTGCTTTGGAAAGGGATGTGTCTGAATCAGCCTCTTGGCCCTGTGTGAGGTTGTGGCTTAGATTCTCAGCACCTGATGGATGTAAAGAGAGATCCCATGTGTGCATCCAAAACCAAAATGGCCAAAAGAGCAATTATTGTGAATGAAGTCTCTCGCATTCATTTGTAAGGTTCCTGACCACCATCAAGTGAGAATACGGATCCTTTGGTTCAAATGAGTTATGCACAGCCCTGCAGAGGCTAACCCATAGGTTTTTGGGTTTTCTCATGGCTCCAAATCATATAAAGAATCTATACCTGACAGTCAGTAGGCCTCAAATTGGAGATGCAGAGCAGTATTAACAGCTGGCCTATCTGATCACTCCTGGTTCACCGGATGGGTGTCCAGGCCACCTTGACTTTAGGCAAATGAGGGGCAAGGGAGCTTATTTTTGACACTGTCTTGGGCTGCACCCCTCATGAAAAACTCCAGCCAGAGGTTATGATAAGTGTCTATATGGAAGAAGATGAGGGCCATGTGGGAGTGTTTGGTTTTAATTGTGGTTATTTGTTTGGCGGTTGGAAGAGATAACTGGATCCACCTGGGCTTGAATTCTGGCATGATTCCTCTTAGAGACTGAGTTCTGGAATTTACCTCAAAGAAGTATTGCCATGAAATGTGTTGGGATTTTAGGAGGCCACGCATGAGATGCGCCCTTGAAAACTGAGATCGAGGGCCAGGGTGTCTTTCCACAGTGCAGTGAGAATCTCAGCCAGGATATCACATGATTTTATTTTGAAAGACTTGGCAGCCATAATTGAGAGTCTAAACACAAATGGAACTCATATTGTAGACCTCAATGATCCTGGCTTCATGTGACCTTTTGGCCACTTTTTGGGAAGCCTTGCCTGTGAGATTTCTCCAGAGATTTCATTTAAATGAGCTTCCTCACCACATAATGGTTCCTGCATTAATTGAAACGCACAGTGACTCCAACTTCATCCTTCAAAAATGGTTAAATAAATACTATCAAATTTCTGAAATTCCCATTACCAGGTGGCACTGGAGAACCTTTGGATATCCTGTTGCTGAACATGAGTGAAATAATTCCCCACGCAATGACACTTCACCGGGAGAATTCCAAATTTATTGCTAAAAGCTGTGTGCTTATATAGAACTAAGGGGGAGATGGTATGGCTTACATAAATGGCAGCAACCCGTTTATTGACAAGTTCTTTCAAATATCAGCTCCAGAGCCCAGGAATTAGTTCTCATTGGGGCTAAGGTTCCCCACAAGCGAGATTTGAAATTGGCGCTGGCGGGAGAGTTCACAAGGGCGGGAACTTTTTGCGCCACTGCAGAAATGAAGAAGGTAGGAAGAAGAAGTCCTTAGGCGCCATGTTGGGGTTTTTCTCTGGGGTATGGCTGCCATTTATTCTTTTCCCAACATTCCACCCTTTTTGTTTTCTTAGGAAGTGGGGTGTCGTTTGTCAGATCTGGCTGCTTCCTGCTGTGTGGGGGTGGTGTGGGGCCTAGAAAGAGAAGTGGAGGAATGCTCAGGGGGCAGGTATGGGGATATCATGGCAGCCAGAAATAAAACCCAGTGGCTATAGACAGCTATTTTCATAGGGGTGAAGTCAATGAATGTTCCCTGAAGCCAAAGATGTCGATGGCATGGAACCAGTCCTGGATGGAAGAGATTGTTGGTATCAGCCACTGGTCCTGTAACAGAGACTCAAGGAAATACTGGAAGCGTTGCCTGGACATGGTGTCGCCAGCACCTGAAGAAGATCAGAGCGAATAAAAACAGAATGAAGATAAAAATTAAAGCAAATGTCAATTTTTGGCAGAAGTTCCATGTGGGGGGACTGACATAGAAGAGGCCAAGAACCATGAGAAAGCTTAGAAGGTGGTAAAGACTATGAATCCAGGATGGCAGATTAAGAGGTTCTCCGAGCTCGTTGTCTCCCGCTGTCTAATACCCGTTGCATTCCATCGTGCCTGGTAGTGAGCTTCATCACTGAGTGAACTGTTCTCTTGGAGATGTTGGGGATTCATCGGTAATCAGAGGCTGGTAGTGACTAAGCAAAAGCTGGTTGAAAGTTTGATTAGGAATTTTATGCAGTTGGGTTTGAAGGCACTTCATTATGCAGGGCAAGAGAGCACAAAAAAGGAGCATCCAAATAAGGGGATCCAAGATATGTAGTAAGTACATGGCAAGATAGGATTGGAAGAACCCCGTTATGGGATTGGAGGAGGTAGGTTTGAGCAATTGGGTCGATAATTCCTGCAATTTAACAACATTTTTTTTATTAGCCCAGATTCATTAACATAATAGCAAAATTCCTCTCTGAGGAATAGGCATGTAACCCCTTTTTCTGCAGTGAGAAGATCAATTGCCCTTTGGTTCTGTAAAGCCACTTGTGCCAATGAAGTAACCTGCCGCTGCAAGGAACCCAGAGACTCAGCCATGGTATTGAGTGTTTCCTGCAGTTTTTGTTGAAGGTCATTGGATCCCATAGAGCATGACCTATAGCTCCACCAGAGAGTCCGAGACCTGTCACTGAGGTTGTTAAAATGAGGCCTACCAGAACCGGCAGAAAGACTACCCTACGGGTGCGGGAAGGTAGGGCCAACTGTCAGAATTCGGTGGGAGTATACAAAGATAGCTGAGGAACTACAGTAACCAAGAAACAGGCGCCAGAGACATTGATGGTTGAGGTACTTAAAGAACCATTACACCAGAGGAAATGTCCAGGTTGCATAAACACAGGGCTCTATGGGGTGCTGTAGCTCAAGGAACAAATGGGTAAAGGATTCATTATTGGCAGGTGGAAACAGATGAAAGGAAATAAAGTATTGGTGGAATAACTTTCCCACAGTGGGATACGTGTCACATGTAGGGGTTGTCCTTTTTAGAGAAATTGTAGGGTTTTGCTGGAATATTTCCTGCCGCTAATGGGACTGCTGCTAGAAGTGGACGACTAAGTGAAGCACAGAGAAATCACTGAGAAGTAGGCACAGAAAGAGGGGTGGAGTTTAATAATCAAAAAGTTTGGTGTAGCAAATTGAGCCATGTGGGAGGGGGACCTGAGAGGGTTGAAGGCTCTGAATCCTCTTTGGATGAGCTATGGATATGATCTCAAAGTTTTGATTCTGAGTCCTTAATGTGTTCGACTACCTGGATGGTTGCCTTAGGTTGCGTAATCAGGGTGCGGCCAATAGTCATCCAACCTGTGGGTCTGACTGAGGTTGTCCGAGCATAGACAGCAAACTCAACATAGCCCCATCGTTTGGCCTTGGGGTCAGGTTTATCTAAAGTATACCATCCATTGTTACTGGATGAAGAGCCTTTATGCCACTTTATGTAACTAGAAGTCCACCCTTCAGGGTAACCAAATGAGTGGTAAGAATAGCTACCACGTTCATCATGGAACATGCATGACCAATAGGGGCACCCATTATATATCTCAGGCCACCAATGACAATAGTCTTTTGTTTGATCACAAAGGAAGCAAATGAAAGGCCAGTTCCAGCTACCAGGGACGAAGGTCCTTGAAGGTGACAATTTTAGGGAAATAGAGGTGCAGTTGTGGATGAAGTAAGTAGTTGCATCCACTGCGCAGACCTTCTGCATGCCATGTTCTGAGTATCGTTCCCGAAAAGTGAATAAATGCATGGTAGGTGAGGAGGGTAAAGACCAGTCCTGACAGAGCACAGAAAATAAGCAGAGCACAAAAAACAAGCAGTTAGAGAAGACTAGGGTGTTGGGAGAGCTCATTGTGCCTTCTTTAAGAGGAATTGGGCTGCAAGGAAAACCGTGTGAGCCACAACTAAAATGGGTGAGATGGGTGTGGAGAGCAGGAGTAAAGGGGAGGTTCAGTAGGTGATTCTTGGAGTTCCTCTGGGGTGGCCCTGTCTTCAGCAGGTGGGGCCTCCTGGTGATGTGGCTTCAACCTAGACATGTGAATCCAGGGAGTGAGACAGTTGTCTGGTAAGGAGAGTTTGGCGGAGGTAAGGGTAAAGAGAATGACAGGATAGGGGCCTTCCCATTTTGCGGCAAGAGTCCCTTTTTCCTCTGGGGTATTATAATAGACTAGACTAACAGGTGTTAAGGGAGGAGTGTTTGGAGAGGAGACTGGGTCTGGAAGAAGCATCTGTGGATGATATATATTTACTGATGAATTTCGATTGGCATTTATATTGGTACTTTTTAATGTCTGTGAGTGTTGTGTGTGTGTGTGTGTGTGTGTGTGTGTGTGTGTATAGATATAGATATAGATATACTCTCCAAAGTTTTCCAAATATGAAATATATGTGTCTAGTATACACTCTCTAAATTCATTCAGGTTCATGTATGTGGATTTATAATCAACTTTTCACAAGATTATAATCAGAAATATTCATCCACCTGAAATACATATTTGTTTCCTAGTACTGACTACTAACTTCAGTGAAGGGTGCATACAAATCCTAATTATTCTACAGTATCTGACCCAGTCTAACATCAATGCAAGTAGACTCCTATGGGACATGATATGTAATTTGTCATTCATTTGTATTCGACACTGGTACATTATTGTTTCTTCAGTTTTTGCACATCATAGGATATACATTTCATCCACAAGTTCACAAATTAATAGGCATTTGTTTCAACATTAATCACTTCTTGCATCAGAACACATATATTGTCAGGGTTTCTTGACTGGTCTTTTCATGAGACTTCTTTCCAAACACATTATTTTGAATTTCCATAATCATTTTAAAGCAAAACTCACACACTCTTCATTATAAACCAAAACACTAATATTTCCATTAGATATATAACTGGTTGGAATGAATGATTGTATATCAATATACAATTTCCTTTTATTTTTCAGATATCAGTTCAATTCATTATTTAAAGTTCAAAAAAGTTATATTATTTATTCACAGTATGGTCTATTCGTGGTTTTTCTCTATGTTCATAGAAACAGGGTACACCTATTTGTACCCCCGATTCTAATTTTACATCTTCAATACATTGCTCCCAGAAATGGTGAAAGAAATACTCATGTCACCTCGTTATCACAGCAATATTCTGGACAAAAAATGGAAAGGTCACACTTATGATTGTACCAAAGCCTAAATGGAAAGTGAACATGGATTTCAAAAACATCCATGTCCATGTTGGCTAATGCTGTCAATTGTCAATCCTATTGGTGACTACATATTTGTTTTTTTCCTAATTTATATATTGAAACTCAACCCTGTTGAAAATGTCTAATTCTATCCCTCACTTTATACTTTGCCTGCTTTCGTAATGTTTCCATTGATATCTGCTTTTCTACATATTTTCCCCAGTTCAACATAGTGTCTGACTCTTCATATGTGCTGACATTTACATTCACTCTATAACCAAAAGTCTATTGCTAAAGAACTTTTGGTCCAAATCCTATACTCACTCGTCTTCCTAAACCTACCGAATATCTTCCTAATCCTACTGAATATCCCTTTTTGACTGGATGTTCTCTTCTAAATTCAATCATCCAATGTACAAGGTCCTATGCCATTGTATATCAAATTATCTGAGACATCTTTGCGGAACATAATTCAAAGCTAAGTATCCCAATCAAGGGCAAAACCCTCTGGGCTTCAAATCATACCTAGATTTCTGTTTTCCTACTTATATTTCAACTCTATATTCTTGTAAATATTGCAGGTTCCCAATCCCATTATTCATCGCACAGAATCATTCATCACCAAATCAAACCTGTTTTTAACCCCAGGTATACACTGTTCCCTCAAACATTTTACAGAAGAGCAGGGACAGAGGGGTTCTTACAATACAGGAAAGTTGGGGATCTTCCACCAGATGAGAACCTCAAATGTCCATGCACAAATGATACATGGAGAAGTTGTAGGCAGGTATGAAGCTCCTGAGAGAGCAAAAGTCATCTTCCATGGCAAACAACCTGGTCAGGATGAAGGGATGTGTCTGAATCTGCCTCTCTCTTCTTATTGTAGACAAGGTGGAACAATCCAGGCCTGAGTGGAGAGCTGTTCCCGGGTGCCAATGGTTGATATACATTCTACCTTATGAAAGTGTCACAGGAAGTAGGGGAAACCTCCATCTTATGTAACCCTTGGAAGCAACTGTTAGGACAAAGTGGTTGCCAAGGCAGTGACCTCATTCAGTTCCAAAGAATGTGACATACCTCATTTCCTTGGTGATGGAACTCTCTGAACTTGGTATCCAAGAAGCCAGGCACGCAGAGGCAGTCCCAGTCCCAGGCCCAGTGGGCTCACTTGTTTGGATTTACCAAGGGCAGAGTCAGTTTTCTTGGTACCGAATGATGTGAGGATGGCCAAATGCCAGGAGAGCTCTGAAGATGGAACTTTCCTGAGAAAACAGGTAGTGGCTAACCACTTTTTCCTGACTTCTTCACAGAGTTGGTCAAGGAAACAAGATCTGAGAGAAGACAGGCCATTTTGGGGGAACATAGTATGGCCCACCAGTCAGAGGACACTCCGGATAGTCACAGACCTACTTGGGGGAAGGAGGTGCCTTTGTGGGAGTGGGTGTGGGTTTGTTGTTTTGTCTCATGTTCTGAGAATAGACCGAAAAGGCGGTTTGTTTGGTTTGGAGCAGACAGTTTCTAGTAAGTCATTTGACAAGGCGAGTGTTTCTGTTTATGTGTATCCCACTGTGTCCGTTGTTGTAGACATTAGAAAAGAGAATGCATTAATGGATGTGTCCTGTCTAGTATAAATCTTCCCTATAATTCATCCTGCCCAATATATGAATGGACTGCAGCTTGTCTTATCGATGTGCAACAACTGCTATCTTTCTAAGTTGTTGTTTTCTTCCTGAATTCTGGCCACTCTCCAGAATGGGCTCAGGGATTTGTGTCCAAAATATGTACCACCTCCAAGCTCTGTGACATGGCCATGTAAAGGATAGTTGAAGAGAATGGCGAGCATCTCAGAAAACTCAGATATCAGTGTGACCAGTAAAGTCTCAGTGCAGAAACACTGCCTTGGGCTTTTTGCTTACTTATTGTTGTGTTGCACTGAATGTCAGGAACGTCTTTGCATCAGGCCACCCCTTTGTGAAGCCTGAAGAAAACAGTTTTCAAATGGAAATGAATGGGCCTCACCTGTGGCTCTTTGCTTAATTGCTTTGGAAAGGGATGTGTCTTTATCAGCCTCTTGGACCTGTGTGTGGCTGTGACTTAGATTCTCAGCACCTGATGGATCTTAAGAATGATCCCATGTGAGCTTCCAAAACTAAATGGCAAAAAATATCATTCATTGTGGATGAAGACTCTTGCCTTCCTCTGTTAGGTTCCTGCACTCCAACAAATATGAATAGGGATTCTGTGAGTCAAATGAGTTCTTCAAAGCCCTGCAGAGGTGCTTGTGTTTTCGCATGACTCTAAATCACCTAAAGAATCGATACCTAAAATCAGTAGCGATCAAATTGGAGAAACATAGAAGTATTAATGGCAGGCTTATTTGTTCAATCCTGGTTCACAGCAACGGTGTCCAGGCTACCCTGACTTTAGGCAAATGAGGGGCAAACGAGCTGATTTTGGACACTGTCTTGGGCTGCACCCCTCATGGAAACCTCCAGCCAGAGGTTAAGATGATTGACTATATGGAAAAATGTGAGGGCCATGTGGGAGTGTTTTGGTTTTAATGTTGGTCATTTGTGTGGCATTGGAAAAAATGACTGGGTCCACGTGGGCTTGAACTCTGGTGTGATTCCCCTTAGACACTGGGTTTTGGAACTGAACTCAGAGAAGCATTGCCATGAATTTTGTCGGGATTTTAAGAGGCCACGCATGAAAATCGCTCTTGAAAACTGAGACCTAGGCCCCGGGTAGATTTCCACTGAGGCCTGGGAATATCAGCAAGGATATCACATGATTTTATTCTTAAAGAAATGGCAGCCATAATTGAGAGTCAAAACACACATGGACCTCACATTGTTGACCTCAATGGGCCTGGCCTAATGTGACGTTTTGTCCATTCTTTGGGAAGCCTTGCCTGTGACAGTTCTCCAGATATTTCATTGAAATGAGCGTCCTCACCATTTAATGTTTGCCTAATGAATTTATACCCACAGTGCCTCCAACTTCATGCTTGAAAAATGGCTAGATAAATACCATAAAATTTTTGAAATTCCTATGACCAGGTGGCACTGGAGAAACATTGGATGTCCTGTTGCTGATCATGAGTATACCAGACAGTGCCTTGATTTACTGAGTTTCATGAAAATGGTGTAGAACAGAGATGCCAGTAATTTGGAGCCTGCTGAGTAGTGGGTCTAGAGCAGTGGTGGGGAGGCGTTTGATAAAACATCCGTGGTAGGACCATGTGCATCTACCATTGGATTCCAAATGGCTTGTAACTGACATGGTGCAGCCAGCAGACCCTTATATGTAAAGGCATCTTGTTATATGGAGAGTTTTAAGAGGAAAATTAAGAATCAGGTTGATATGGACAAGGGGGCAATGGGGCAAGCTGTGAGAGATAGAAGCCTAGTTGGTGCATTCTCTTGCAGACCCTGACCCACCACACGTGACAGAACTCCCTCCAGCACTGTGTCCCCGGTTAGCTCCTAGTATTTCGTGAAACAAATACCAAACTCACAGTGCAGCAGCCTAAACACCACAAAAAGTGGAGGAGGACCAAATGGCTTCACAGTCCACGCAGGGAGACGGGGAGACACTTCGTCCAAGGTGGCCTCAGTTTACCTATAAAGAGAGGATTCAGCACTGCTTCATCTTGTTCATTGGAAAATAAGAAACCATGTCCTCCAGGTCACATAGATGCAGACCCAGCTTTGATGGTCTCACTACAAAGAAAGCCAAATCTCATGAAAACAACATATATTTCAAGTGCGGAAGCTCAGAGGCAGTTTCTCAAAAAGTTTTTAGGCCAGCAGAGCTCCATGTTTGTGGAGTGTTTACCATGTCCCTTACTTTTGGAAACTCCTAAACCACCTCCAAGGTTGTGAACTCCTGAGCATTTTCCATTCCAGATATGTATTCACTGATTATGTAAATCTTCTCCTCTAATTGTGTCTTACTTGGGGTGAAGGTAATGTCAAGGCATTGTTTTGGATGAGAGCGGGAGGATATTTGTCCAGCATATATTTACATACACATTGGATTCATTTTCCAATTTTTCATTCGAAGTACTGAATCCCTGACACTAACCCATACCTAGTAGACTCAGACTATTCATCCTAATATAATGGGGAAAATTAACCAAACACAATAGAAATACAAGCTCTTCAGAGGAGACATGTTCTATAGTTGGACTTGACATTTGCATTATATAAGGTAGGAGTTATACATCTAGTCAAATTTTAATTGAAATATTCTCCATGTGTTTTTAAACTTAACAAATATGTGAATACTTGTTTCCAATTTCTGTAGCCTATTCACACATGTATATTTATATGCATATATAGAATCTTACCAGGTATCACACGTACATTTTTGTAAGGTGGACGTCTTGGCAGATACAAATTGTGAGAAGTGTTCATTCCTCCTAAATGCTGTTGGAAATGAAAATTCAACCAATAAGAGAGCGTCCTAGAAGAACAACATTATACATAAACTCATGTTCAGTAACATAAATATTTTTGCATCTGTGGATGATATATATTTACTGATGAATTTTGATTGGCATTTATATTGGTACTTTTTAATGTCTGTGAGTGTTGTGTGTGTGTGTGTGTGTGTGTGTGTATAGATATAGATATAGATATACTCTCCGAAGTTTTCCAAATATGAAATATATGTGTCTAGTACACACTCTATAAATTCATTCATGTTCATGTATGTTGATTTATAATCAACTTTTCACAAGATTATAATCAGAAATATTCATCCACCTGAAATACATATTTGTTTCCTAGTACTGACTACTAACTTCAGTGAAGGGTGCATACAAATCCTAATTATTCTACAGTATCTGACCCAGTCTAACATCAATGCAAGTAGACTCCTATGGGACATGATATGTAATTTGTCATTCATTTGTATTCGACACTGGTACATTATTGTTTCTTCAGTTTTTGCACATCATAGGATATACATTTCATCCACAAGTTCACAAATTAATAGGCATTTGTTTCAACATTAATCACTTCTTGCTTCAGAACACATGTATTGTCAGGGTTTCTTGACTTGTCTTTTCATGAGACTTCTTTCCAAACACATAATTTTGAATTTCCATAATCATTTTGAAGCAAAACTCACACACTCTTCATGATAAACCAAAACACTAATATTTCCATTAGATATATAACTGGTTGGAATGAATGATTGTATATCAATATACAATTTCCTTTTATTTTTCAGATATCAGTTCAATTCATTATTTAAAGTTCAAAAAAGTTATATTATTTATTCACAGTATGGTCTATTTGTGGTTTTTCTCTATGTTCATAGAAAGAGGGTACACCTCTTTGCACCCCCGATTCTAATTTTACATCTTCAATATATTGCTCCCAGAAATGGTGAAAGAAATACTCATGTCACCTCATTATCACAGCAATATTCTGGACAAAAAATGGAAAGGTCACACTTATGATTGTACCAAAGCCTAAATGGAAAGTGAACATGGATTTCTAAAAACATCCATGTCCAGGTTGCCTAATGCTGTCAATTGTCACTCCTATTGGTGACTACATATTTGTTTTTTCCTAATTTATATATTGAAACTCAACCCTGTTGAAAATGTCTAATTCTATCCCTCACTTTATACTTTGCCTGATTTCGTAATGTTTCCATTGATATCTGCTTTTCTACATATTTTCCCCAGTTCAACATAGTGTCTGACTCTTCATATGTGCTGACATTTACATTCACTCTATAACCAAAAGTCTATTGCTAAAGAACTTTTGGTCCAAATCCTATACTCACTCGTCTTCCTAAACCTACCGACTATCTTCCTAATCCTACTGAATATCCCTTTTTGACTGGATGTTCTCTTCTAAATTCAATCATCCAATGTACAAGTTCCTATGCCATTGTATATCAAATTATCTGAGACATCTTTGCAGAACATAATTCAAAGCTAAGTATCCCAATCTAGGGCAAAACCCTCTGGGCTTCAAAGCATACCTAGATTTCTTTTTTCAAACTTATATTTCACCTCTATATTCTTGTAAATGTTGTAGGTTCCCAATCCCATTATTCATCGCACAGAATCATTCATCACCAAATCAAACCTGTTTTTAACCCCAATATACACTGTTCCCTCAAACATTTTACAGAAGAGCAGAAACAGAGGGGTTCTTACAATACAGGAAAGTTGGGGATCTTCCACCAGATGAGAACCTCAAATGTCCATGCACAAATGATACATGGAGAAGTTGTAGGCAGGTATGAAGCTCCTGAGAGAGCAAAAGTCATCTTCCATGGCAAACAACCTGGTCAGGATGAAGGGATGTGTCTGAATCTGCCTCTCTCTTCTTATTGTAGACAAGGTGGAACAATCCAGGCCTGAGTGGAGAGCTGTTCCTGGGTGCCAATGGTTGATATACATTCTACCTTATGAAAGTGTCACAGGAAGTAGGGGAAACCTCCATCTTATGTAACCCTTGGAAGCAACTGTTAGGACAAAGTGGTTGCCAAGGCAGTGACCTCATTCAGTTCCAAAGAATGTGACATACCTCATTTCCTTGGTGATGGAACTCTCTGAACTTGGTATCCAAGAAGCCAGGCACCCAGAGGCAGTCCCAGTCCCAGTCCCAGTGGGCTCACTTGTTTGGATTTACCAAGGACAGAGTCAGTTTTCTTGGTACCTAATGATGTGAGGATGGCCAAATGCCAGGAGAGCTCTGAAGATGGACCTTTCCTGAGAAAACAGGTAGTGGCTAACCACTTTTTCCTGACATCTTCACAGAGTTGGTCAAGGAAACAAGATCTGAGAGAAGACAGGCCATTTCGGGGGAACATAGTATGGCCCACCAGTCAGAGGACACTCCGGATAGTCACAGACCTACTTGGGGGAAGGAGGTGCCTTTGTGGGAGTGGGTGTGTGTTTGTTGTTTTGTCTCATGTTCTGAGAATAGATCAAAAAGGCGGTTTGTTTGGTTTGGAGCAGACAGTTTCTAGTAAGTCATTTGACAAGGCGAGTGTTTCTGTTTATGTGTATCCCACTGTATCCGTTGTTGTAGATATTAGAAAAGAGAATGCATTAATGGATGTGTCCTGTCTAGTATAAATCTTCCCATAATTTATCCTGCCCAACATATGAATGGACTGCACCTTGTCTTATCGATGTGCAACACCTGCTATCTTTCTAAGTTGTTGTTTTCTTCCTGAATTCTGGCCACTCTCCAGAATGGGCTCAGGGATTTGTGTCCAAAATATGTACCACCTCCAAGCTCTGTGACATGGCCATGTAAAGGATAGTTGAAGAGAATGGCGAGCATCTCAGAAAACTCAGATATCAGTGTGACCAGGAAAGTCTTAGTGCAGAAACACTGCTTTGGGCTATTTGCTTACTTATTGTTGTGTTGCACTGAATGTCAGGAAGGTCTTTGCCTCAGGCAACCCCTTTGTGAAGCCTGAAGAAAACAGTTTTCAAATGGAAATTAATGGGCCTCACCTGTGGTTCTTTGCTTAATTGCTTTGGAAAGGGATGTGTCTTTATCAGCCTCCTTGTCTGTGTGTGGCTGTGACTTAGATTCTCAGCACCTGATGGATCTTAAGAATGATCCCATGTGAGCTTCCAAAACCAAAATGGCAAAAAATATCATTCATTGTGGATGAAGACTCTTGCCTTCCTCTGTTAGGTTCCTGCACTCCAACAAATGAGAATAGGGATTCTGTGAGTCAAATGAGTTCTTCAAAGCCCTGCAGAGGTGCTTGTGTTTTCGCATGACTCTAAATCACCTAAAGAATCGATACCTAAAATCAGTAGCCCTCAAATTGGAGAAACATAGAAGTATTAACGGCAGGCTTATTTGTTCACTCCTGGTTCACAGCAACGGTGTCCAGGCTACCCTGACTTTAGGCAAATGAGGGGCAAACGAGCTGATTTTGGACACTGTCTTGGGCTGCACCCCTCATGGAAACCTCCAGCCAGATGTTAAGATGATTGACTATATGGAATAAGGTGAGGGCCATGTGGGAGTGTTTTGGTTTTAATGTTGGTCATTTGTGTGGCATTGGAAAAAATGACTGGTTCCACGTGGGCTTGAACTCTGGTGTGATTCCCCTTAAACACTGGGTTTTGGAACTGAACTCAGAGAAGCATTGCTATGAATTTTGTTGGGATTTTAAGAGGCCACGCATGAAAGTCGCTCTTGGAACCTGAGACCTAGGCCCCGGGTAGATTTCCACAGAGGCCTGGGAATCTCAGCAAGGACATCACATGATTTTTTCTTAAAGAAATGGCATCCATAGTTGAGAGTCAAAACACACATGCACCTCACATTGTAGACCTCAATGGGCCTGGCCTAATGTGACCTTTTGTCCATTCTTTGGGAAGCCTTGCCTGTGAGATTTCTCCAGAGATTTCATTGAAATGAGCTTCCTCACCATTTAATGTTTGCTGAATGAATTGAAACCCACAGTGCCTCCAACTTCATGCTTGAAAAATGGCTAGATAAATACCATGAAATTTTTGAAATTCCTATGACCAGGTGGCACTGGAGAAACATTGGATGTCCTATTGCTGATCATGAGTATTCCAGACAGTGCCTTGATTTACTGAGTTTCATGAAAATGGTGTAGAACAGAGATGCCAGTAAGTTGGAGCCTGCTGAGTAGTGGGTCTAGAGCAGTGGTGGGGAGGTGTTTGATAAAACATCCGTGGTAGGGCCATGTGGATCTACCATTGGATTCCAAATGGCTTGTAACTGACATGGTGCTGCCAGCAGACACTTATATGTAAAGGCATCTTGTTATATGGAGAGTTTTAAGAGGAAAATGAAGAATCAGGTTGATATGGACAAGGGGGCAATGGGGCAAGCTGTGAGAGATAGAAGCCTAGTTGGTGCATTCTCTTGCAGACCCTGACCCACCACACGTGACAGAACTCCCTCCAGCACTGTGTCCCAGTTTAGCTGCTAGTATTTCGTGAAACAAATACCAAACTCACAGTGCAGCAGCCTAAACACCACAAAAAGTGGAGGAGGACCAAATGGCTTCACAGTCCACACGGGGAGACGGGGAGACACTTAGTCTCTAGTGACCTTAATTTACCTAAAAAGAGAGGATTCAGCACTGCTTCATCTTGTTCATTGGAAAATAAGAAACCATGTCCTCCAGGTCACATAGATGCAGACCCAGCTTTGATGGTCTCACTACAAAGGAAGCCAAATCTCATGAAAACAACATATATTTCAAGTGCGGAAGCTCAGAGGCAGTTTCTCAAAAAGTTTTTAGGGCAGCAGAGCTTCATGTTTGTGGAGTGTTTACCCTGTCCCTTACTTTTGGAAACTCCTCTACCACCTCCAAGGTTGTGAACTCCTGAGCATTTTCCATTCCAGATATGTATTCACTGATTTTGTAACTCTTCTCCTCTAATTGTGTCTTACTTGGGGTGAAGGTAATGTCAAGGCATTGTTCTGGATGAGAGCGTGAGGATATTTGTGCAGCATATATTTACATACACATTGGATTCATTTTCCAATTTTCCATTAGAAGTACTGAATCCCGGACACTAAAACTTACCTAGTAGACTCAGACTATTCATCCTAATATAATGGGGAAATTTAACCCAACACAATAGAAATACAAGCACTTCAGAGGAGACATGTTGTATAGTTGGACTTGACATTTGCATTATATAAGATAGAAGTTATAAATCTCGTCAAATTTTAATTGAAATATTCTCCATGTGTTTTTAAGCTTAACAAATATATGAATTCTTATTTCCCTTTTCTGTAGCCTATTCACACATGTATATTTATATGCATATATAGAATCCTACCAGGAATCACACATACATTTTTGTGAGGTGGCTGTCTTGGCAGATACAAATTGTGACAAGTGTTCACTCCTCCTAAATGCTGTTGGAAATGAAAATTCAACCTATAGGAGAACGTCCTAGTAGAACAAAATTATGCATAAGCTCATGTTCAGTAAAATAAATATTTTTGCATCTGTGGATGATATATATTTACTGATGAATTTCGATTGGCATTTATATTGGTACTTTTTAATGTCTGTGAATGTTGTGTGTGTGTGTGTGTCTGTGTGTGTGTGTGTGTGTCTCTGTGTGTGTATGTCTGTGTGTGTGTATAGACATAGATATATATATACTCTCCAAATTTTTCAAAATATGAAAAAATGTGTCTATTATATACTCTCTAAATTCATTCATGTACATGTATGTGGATTTATAATCAACTTTTCACAAGATTATAATCAGAAATATTCATCCACCTGAAATACATATTTGTTTCATAGTACTGAAACCTAACTTCAGTGAATGGTGCATACAAATCCTAATTACTCTACAGTAACTGACCCAGTCTAACATCAATGCAAGAAGACTCCTATGGGACATGATATGTAATTTGTCATTCATTTGTATTCGACACTGGTACATTATTGTTTCTTCAGTTTTTGCACATCACAGGATATACATTGCATCCACAAGTTCACAAATTATTAGGCATTTGTTTCAACTTTAATGACTTCTTGCTTCAGAACACATGTATTGTCAGGGTTTCTTGACTGGTCCTTTCATCAGACTTCTTTCCAAACACATAATTTTGAATTTCCATAATCATTTTGAAGCAAAACTCACACACTCTTCATGATAAACCAAAACACTAATATTTCCAATAGATATATAACTGGTTGGAATGAATGATTGTATATCAATATACGATTTCCTTTAATTTTTCAGATATCAGTTCAATTCATTATTTAAAGTTGAAAAAATTATATTATTTATTCACAGTATGGTCTATTCATGCTTTTTTTCTATGTTCATAGAAACAGGGTACACCTCTTTGTACCCCGATTCTAATATTACATCTTCAATATATTGCTCACAGAAATGGTGAAAGAAATACTCATGTCACCTCATTATCACAGTAATATTCTGGACAAAAAATGGAAAGGTCACACTTATGATTGTACCAAAGCCTAAATGGAAAGTGAACATGGATTTCTAAAAACATCCATATCCAGGTTGCCTAATGCTGTCAATTGTCAATCCTATTGGTGACTACATATTTGTTTTTTCCTATTTATATATTCAAACTCAACACTGTTGAAAATGTCTAATTCTATCCCTCACTTTATACTTTGCCTGATTTCGTAATGTTTCTATTGATATCTGCTTTTCTACATATTTTCCCCAGTTCAACATAGTGACTGACTCTTCATATGTGCTGACATTTACATTCACTCTATAACCAAAAGTCTATTGCTAAAAAACTTTTGGTCCAAATCCTGTACTCACTCTTCTTCCTAAACCTACCGACTATCTTCCTAATCCTACTGAATATCCCTTTTTGACCTGATGTTCTCTTCTAAATTCTATCATCCAATGTACAACGTCCTATGCCATTGTAATTCGAATTATCTGAGACATCTTTGCATAACATAATTCAAAGCTAAGTATCCCAATCAAGGGCAAAACCCTTCTGGGCTTCAAAGCATACCTAGATTTCTGTTTTCATACTTATATTTCACCTCTATATTCTTGTAAATATTGCAGGTTCCCAATGCCATTATTCATCGCACAGAATCATTCGTCACCAAATCAAACCTGTTTTTAACCCCAAGTATACACTGTTCCCTCAATCATTTTACAGAAGAGCAGGGACAGAGGGGTTCTTACAATACAGGAAAGTTGGGGATCTTCCACCAGATGAGAACCTCAAATGTCCATGCACAAATGATACCTGGAGAAGTTGTAGGCAGGTATGAAGCACTTGAGAGAGCAAAAGTCATCTTCCATGGCAAACAACCTGGTCAGGATGAAGGGATGTGTCTGAATCTGCCTCTCTCTTCTTACTGTAGACAAGGTGGAACAATCCAGGCCTGAGTGGAGAGCTGTTCCAGGGTGCCAATGGTTGATATACATTCTACCTTATGAAAGTGCCACAGGAAGTAGGGGAAACCTCCATCTTATGTAACCCTTGGAAGCAACTGTTAGGACAAAGTGGTTGCCAAGGCAGTGACCTCATTCAGTTCCAAAGAATGTGACATACCTCATTTCCTTGGTGATGGAACTCTCTGAACTTGGTATCCAAGAAGCCAGGCACGCAGAGGCAGTCCCAGTCCCAGGCCCAGTGGGCTCACTTGTTTGGATTTACCAAGGACAGAGTCAGTTTTCTTGGTACCTAATGATGTGAGGATGGCCAAATGCCAGGAGAGCTCTGAAGATGGACCTTTCCTGAGAAAACAGGTAGTGGCTAACCACTTTTTCCTGACTTCTTCACAGAGTTGGTCAAGGAAACAAGATCTGAGAGAAGACAGGCCATTTTGGGGGAACATAGTATGGCCCACCAGTCAGAGGACACTCCGGATAGTCACAGACCTACTTCGGGGAAGGAGGTGCCTTTGTGGGAGTGGGTGTGGGTTTGTTGTTTTGTCTCATGTTCTGAGAATAGACCGAAAAGGCGGTTTGTTTGGTTTGGAGCAGACAGTTTCTAGTAAGTCATTTGACAAGGCGAGTGTTTCTGTTTATGTGTATCCCACTGTGTCCGTTGTTGTAGACATTAGAAAAGAGAATGCATTAATGGATGTGTCCTGTCTAGTATAAATCTTCCCTATAATTCATCCTGCCCAATATATGAATGGACTGCAGCTTGTCTTATCGATGTGCAACACCTGCTATCTTTCTAAGTTGTTGTTTTCTTCCTGAATTCTGGCCACTCTCCAGAATGGGCTCAGGGATTTGTGTCCAAAATATGTACCACCTCCAAGCTCTGTGACATGGCCATGTAAAGGATAGTTGAAGAGAATGGCGAGCATCTCAGAAAACTCAGATATCAGTGTGACCAGTAAAGTCTCAGTGCAGAAACACTGCCTTGGGCTTTTTGCTTACTTATTGTTGTGTTGCACTGAATGTCAGGAAGGTCTTTGCATCAGGCCACCCCTTTGTGAAGCCTGAAGAAAACAGTTTTCAAATGGAAATGAATGGGCCTCACCTGTGGCTCTTTGCTTAATTGCTTTGGAAAGGGATGTGTCTTTATCAGCCTCTTGGACCTGTGTGTGGCTGTGACTTAGATTCTCAGCACCTGATGGATCTTAAGAATGATCCCATGTGAGCTTCCAAAACTAAATGGCAAAAAATATCATTCATTGTGGATGAAGACTCTTGCCTTCCTCTGTTAGGTTCCTGCACTCCAACAAATATGAATAGGGATTCTGTGAGTCAAATGAGTTCTTCAAAGCCCTGCAGAGGTGCTTGTGTTTTCGCATGACTCTAACTCACCTAAAGAATCGATACCTAAAATCAGTAGCGATCAAATTGGAGAAACATAGAAGTATTAATGGCAGGCTTATTTGTTCACTCCTGGTTCACAGCAACGGTGTCCAGGCTACCCTGACTTTAGGCAAATGAGGGGCAAACGAGCTGATTTTGGACACTGTCTTGGGCTGCACCCCTCATGGAAACCTCCAGCCAGAGGTTAAGATGATTGACTATATGGAAAAATGTGAGGGCCATGTGGGAGTGTTTTGGTTTTAATGTTGGTCATTTGTGTGGCATTGGAAAAAATGACTGGGTCCACGTGGGCTTGAACTCTGGTGTGATTCCCCTTAGACACTGGGTTTTGGAACTGAACTCAGAGAAGCATTGCCATGAATTTTGTTGGGATTTTAAGAGGCCACGCATGAAAGTCGCTCTTGAAAACTGAGACCTAGGCCCCGGGTAGATTTCCACTGAGGCCTGGGAATCTCAGCAAGGATATCACATGATTTTATTCTTAAAGAAATGGCAGCCATAATTGAGAGTCAAAACACACATGGACCTCACATTGTTGACCTCAATGGGCCTGGCCTAATGTGACGTTTTGTCCATTCTTTGGGAAGCCTTGCCTGTGACAGTTCTCCAGATATTTCATTGAAATGAGCGTCCTCACCATTTAATGTTTGCCTAATGAATTGATACCCACAGTGCCTCCAACTTCATGCTTGAAAAATGGCTAGATAAATACCATAAAATTTTTGAAATTCCTATGACCAGGTGGCACTGGAGAAACATTGGATGTCCTGTTGCTGATCATGAGTATACCAGACAGTGCCTTGATTTACTGAGTTTCATGAAAATGGTGTAGAACAGAGATGCCAGTAATTTGGAGCCTGCTGAGTAGTGGGACTAGAGCAGTGGTGGGGAGGCGTTTGATAAAACATCCGTGGTAGGACCATGTGCATCTACCATTGGATTCCAAATGGCTTGTAACTGACATGGTGCTGCCAGCAGACCCTTATATGTAAAGGCATCTTGTTATATGGAGAGTTTTAAGAGGCAATTAAGAATCAGGTTGATATGGACAAGGGGGCAATGGGGCAAGCTGTGAGAGATAGAAGCCTACTTGGTGCATTCTCTTGCAGACCCTGACCGACCACACGTGACAGAACTCCCTCCAGCACTGTGTCCCAGTTTAGCTGCTAGTATTTCGTGAAACAAATACCAAACTCACAGTGCAGCAGCCTAAAAACCAAAAAAAGTGGAGGAGGACCAAATGGCTTCACAGTCCACACGGGGAGACGGGGAGACACTTCGTCCAAGGTGGCCTCAGTTTACCTATAAAGAGAGGATTCAGCACTGCTTTATCTTGTTCATTGGAAAATAAGAAACCATGTCCTCCAGGTCACATAGATGCAGACCCAGCTTTGATGGTCTCACTACAAAAGAAGCCAAATCTCATGAAAACAACATATATTTCAATTGTGGAAGCTCAGAGGCAGTTTCTCAAAAAGTTTTTAGGCCAGCAGAGTTACATGTTTGTGGAGTGTTTACCATGTCCCTTACTTTTGGAAACTCCCAAACCACCTCCAAGGTTGTGAACTCCTGAGCATTTTCCATTCCAGATATGTATTCACTGATTGTGTAACTCTTCTCCTCTAATTGTGTCTTACTTGGGGTGAAGGTAATGTCAAGGCATTGTTTTGGATGAGAGCGGGAGGATATTTGTGCAGCATATATTTACATACACATTGGATTCATTTTCCAATTTTTCATTCGAAGTACTGAATCCCTGACACTAACCCATACCTAGTAGACTCAGACTATTCATCCTAATATAATGGGGAAAATTAACCCAACACAATAGAAATACAAGCACTTCAGAGGAGACATGTTCTATAGTTGGACTTGACATTTGCATTATATAAGGTAGGAGTTATACATCTAGTCAAATTTTAATTGAAATATTCTCCATGTGTTTTTAAACTTAACAAATATGTGAATACTTGTTTCCAATTTCTGTAGCTTATTCACACATGTATATTTATATGCATATATAGAATCCTACCAGGTATCACACGTACATTTTTGTAAGGTGGATGTCTTGGCAGATACAAATTGTGAGAAGTGTTCACTCCTCCTAAATGCTGTTGGAAATGAAAATTCAACCTATAAGAGAGCGTCCTAGAAGAACAACATTATACATAATCTCATGTTCAGTAACATAAATATTTTTGCATCTGTGGATGATATATATTTACTGATGAATTTCGATTGGCATTTATATTGGTACTTTTTAATGTCTGTGAGTGTTGTGTGTGTGTGTGTGTGTGTGTGTGTATAGATATAGATATAGATATACTCTCCAAAGTTTTCCAAATATGAAATATATGTGTCTAGTATACACTCTCTAAATTCATTCATGTTCATGTATGTTGATTTATAATCAACTTTTCACAAGATTATAATCAGAAATATTCATCCACCTGAAATACATATTTGTTTCCTAGTACTGACTACTAACTTCAGTGAAGGGTGCATACAAATCCTAATTATTCTACAGTATCTGACCCAGTCTAACATCAATGCAAGTAGACTCCTATGGGACATGATATGTAATTTGTCATTCATTTGTATTCGACACTGGTACATTATTGTTTCTTCAGTTTTTGCACATCATAGGATATACATTTCATCCCCAAGTTCACAAATTAATAGGCATTTATTTCAACATTAATCACTTCTTGCTTCAGAACACATGTATTGTCAGGGTTTCTTGACTGGTCTTTTCATGAGACTTCTTTCCAAACACATTATTTTGAATTTCCATAATCATTTTGAAGCAAAACTCACACACTCTTCATGATAAACCAAAACACTAATATTTCCATTAGATATATAACTGGTTGGAATGAATGATTGTATATCAATATACAATTTCCTTTAATTTTTCAGATATCAGTTCAATTCATTATTCAAAGATCAAAAAAGTTATATTATTTATTCACAGTATGGTCTATTCGTGGTTTTTCTCTATGTTCATAGAAACAGGGTACACCTATTTGTACCCCCGATTCTAATTTTACATCTTCAATATATTGCTCCCAGAAATGGTGAAAGAAATACTCATGTCACCTCATTATCACAGTAATATTCTGGACAAAAAATGGAAAGGTCACACTTATGATTGTACCAAAGCCTAAATGGAAAGTGAACATGGATTTCTAAAAACATCCATGTCCAGGTTTCCTAATGCTGTCAATTGTCTCTCCTATTGGTGACTACATATTTGTTTTTTCCTAATTTATATATTGAAACTCAACCCTGTTGAAAATGTCTAATTCTATCCCTCACTTTATACTTTGCCTGCTTTCGTAATGTTTCCATTGATATCTGCTTTTCTACATATTTTCCCCAGTTCAACATAGTGTCTGACTCTTCATATGTGCTGACATTTACATTCACTCTATAACCAAAAGTCTATTGCTAAAGAACTTTTGGTCCAAATCCTATACTCACTCGTCTTCCTAAACCTACCGACTATCTTCCTAATCCTACTGAATATCCCTTTTTGACTGAATGTTCTCTTCTAAATTCAATCATCCATTGTACAAGGTCCTATGCCATTGTATATCAAATTATCTGAGACATCTTTGCAGAACATAATTCAAAGCTAAGTATCCCAATCAAGGGCAAAACCCTTCTGGGCTTCAAAGCATACCTAGATTTCTTTTTTCATACTTATATTTCACCTCTATATTCTTGTAAATATTGCAGGTTCCCAATCCCATTATTCATCGCACAGAATCTTTCGTCACCAAATCAAACCTGTTTTTAACCCCAAGTATACACTGTTCCCTCAATCATTTTACAGAAGAGCAGGGACAGAGGGGTTCTTACAATACAGGAAAGTTGGGGATCTTCCACCAGATGAGAACCTCAAATGTCCATGCACAAATGATACCTGGAGAAGTTGTAGGCAGGTATGAAGCACCTGAGAGAGCAAAAGTCAACTTCCATGGCAAACAACCTGGTCAGGATGAAGGGATGTGTCTGAATCTGCCTCTCACTTCTTATTGTAGACAAGGTGGAACAATCCAGGCCTGAGTGGAGAGCTGTTCCCGGGTGCCAATGGTTGATATACATTCTACCTTATGAAAGTGTCACAGGAAGTAGGGGAAACCTCCATCTTATGTAACCCTTGGAAGCAACTGTTAGGACAAAGTGGTTGCCAAGGCAGTGACCTCATTCAGTTCCAAAGAATGTGACATACCTCATTTCCTTGGTGATGGAACTCTCTGAACTTGGTATCCAAGAAGCCAGGCACCCAGAGGCAGTCCCAGTCCCAGGCCCAGTGGGCTCTCTTGTTTGGATTTACCAAGGACATAGTCAGTTTTCTTGGTACCTAATGATGTGAGGATGGCCAAATGCCAGGAGAGCTCTGAAGATGGACCTTTCCTGAGAAAACAGGTAGTGGCTAACCACTTTTTCCTGACATCTTCACAGAGTTGGTCAAGGAAACAAGATCTGAGAGAAGACAGGCCATTTCGGGGGAACATAGTATGGCCCACCAGTCAGAGGACACTCCGGATAGTCACAGACCTACTTGGGGGAAGGAGGTACCTTTGTGGGAGTGGGTGTGTGTTTGTTGTTTTGTCTCATGTTCTGAGAATAGATCAAAAAGGCGGTTTGTTTGGTTTGGAGCAGACAGTTTCTAGTAAGTCATTTGACAAGGCGAGTGTTTCTGTTTATGTGTATCCCACTGTGTCCTTTGTTGTAGACATTAGAAAAGAGAATGCATTAATGGATGTGTCCTGTCTAGTATAAATCATCCCTATAATTCATCCTGCCCAATATATGAAAGGACTGCAGCTTGTCTTATCGATGTGCAACACCTGCTATCTTTCTAAGTTGTTGTTTTCTTCCTGAATTCTGGCCACTCTCCAGAATGGGCTCAGGGATTTGTGTCCAAAATATGTATCACCTCCAAGCTCTGTGACATGGCCATGTAAAGGATAGTTGAAGAGAATGGCGAGCATCTCAGAAAACTCAGATATCAGTGTGACCAGGAAAGTCTCAGTGCAGAAACACTGCTTTGGGCTTTTTGCTTACTTATTGTTGTGTTGCACTGAATGTCAGGAAGGTCTTTGCCTCAGGCCACCCCTTTGTGAAGCCTGAAGAAAACAGTTTTCAAATGGAAATGAATGGGCCTCACCTGTGGTTCTTTGCTTAATTGCTTTGGAAAGGGATGTGTCTTTATCAGCCTCTTGGTCCTGTGTGTGGCTGTGACTTAGATTCTCAGCACCTGATGGATCTTAAGAATGATCCCATGTGAGCTTCCAAAACCAGAATGGCAAAAAATATCATTCATTTTGGATGAAGACTCTTGCCTTCCTCTGTTAGGTTCCTGCACTCCAACAAATATGAATAGGGTTTCTCTGAGTCAAATGAGTTCTTCAAAGCCCTGCAGAGGTGCTTGAGTTTCCCATGACTCTAAATCACCTAAAGAATCGATACCTAAAATCAGTAGCCCTCAAATTGGAGAAACATAGAAGTATTAACGGCAGGCTTATTTGTTCACTCCTGGTTCACAGCAATGGTGTCCAGGCTACCCTGACTTTAGGCAAATGAGGGTCAAACGAGCTGATTTTGGACACTGTCTTGGGCTGCACCCCTCATGGAAACCTCCAGCCAGAGTTTAAGATGATTGACTATATGGAATAAGGTGAGGGCCATGTGGGAGTGTTTGGGTTTTAATGTTGGTCATTTGTGTAGCATTGGAAAAAATGACTGGTTCCACGTGGGCTTGAACTCTGGTGTGATTCCCCTTAAACACTGGGTTTTGGAACTGAACTCAGAGAAGCATTGCTATGAATTTTGTTGGGATTTTAAGAGGCCACGCATGAAAGTCGCTCTTGGAAACTGAGACCTAGGCCCCGGGTAGATTTCCACAGAGGCCTGGGAATCTCAGCAAGGATATCACATGATTTTATTCTTAAAGAAATGGCAGCCATACTTGAGAGTCAAAACACACATGCACCTCACATTGTAGACCTCAATATGCCTGGCCTAATGTGACCTTTTGTCCATTCTTTGGGAAGCCTTGCCTGTGAGATTTCTCCAGAGATTTCATTGAAATGAGCTTCCTCACCATTTAATCTTTGCTGAATGAATTGAAACCCACAGTGCCTCCAACTTCATGCTTGAAAAATGGCTAGATAAATACCATGAAATTTTTGAAATTCCTATGACCAGGTGGCACTGGAGAAACATTGGATGTCCTATTGCTGATCATGAGTATTCCAGACAGTGCCTTGATTTACTGAGTTTCATGAAAATGGTGTAGAACAGAGATGCCAGTAAGTTGGAGCCTGCTGAGTAGTGGGTCTAGAGCAGTGGTGGGGAGGTGTTTGATAAAACATCCGTGGTAGGGCCATGTGGATCTACCATTGGATTCCAAATGGCTTGTAACTGACATGGTGCTGCCAGCAGACACTTATATGTAAAGGCATCTTGTTATATGGAGAGTTTTAAGAGGAAAATTAAGAATCAGGTTGATATGGACAAGGGGGCAATGGGGCAAGCTGTGAGAGATAGAAGCCTAGTTGGTGCATTCTCTTGCAGACCCTGACCCACCACACGTGACAGAACTCCCTCCAGCAAGTATTTCGTGAAACAAATACCAAACTCACAGTGCAGCAGCCTAAACACCACAAAAAGTGGAGGAGAACCAAATGGCTTCACAGTCCACACGGGGAGACGGGGAGACACTTAGTCTCTAGTGACCTTAATTTACCTAAAAATAGAGGATTCAGCACTGCTTCATCTTGTTCATTGGAAAATAAGAAACCATGTCCTCCAGGTCACATAGATGCAGACCCAGCTTTGATGCTCTCACTACAAAGGAAGCCAAATCTCATGAAAACAACATATATTTCAAGTGCGGAAGCTCAGAGGCAGTTTCTCAAAAAGTTTTTAGGCTAGCAGACCTCCATGTTTGTGGAGTGTTTACCCTGTCCCTTACTTTTGGAAACTCCTCTACCACCTCCAAGGTTGTGAACTCCTGAGCATTTTCCATTCCAGATATGTATTCACTGATTTTGTAACTCTTCTCCTCTAATTGTGTCTTACTTGGGGTGAAGGTAATGTCAAGGCATTGTTCTGGATAAGAGCGCGAGGATATTTGTGCAGCATATATTTACATACACATTGGATTCATTTTCCAATTTTCCATTTGAAGTACTGAATCCCGGACACTAAAACTTACCTAGTAGACTCAGACTATTCATCCTAATATAATGGGGAAATTTAACCCAACACAATAGAAATACAAGCACTTCAGAGGAGACATGTTGTATAGTTGGACTTGACATTTGCATTATATAAGGTAGGAGTTATAAATCTTGTCAAATTTTAATTGAAATATTCTCCATCTCTTTTTAAACTTAACAAATATGTGAATTCTTGTTTCCTTTTTCTGTAGCCTATTCACACATGTATATTTATATGCATATATAGAATCCTACCAGGTATCACACATACATTTTTGTGAGGTGGCTGTCTTGGCAGATACAAATTGTGAGAAGGGTTCACTCCTCCTAAATGCTGTTGGAAATGAAAATTCAACCTATAGGAGAACGTCCTAGTAGAACAAAATTATGCATAAACTCATGTTCAGTAAAATAAATATTTTTGCATCTGTGGATGATATATATTTACTGATGAATTTCGATTGGCATTTATATTGGTACTTTTTATGTCTGTGAATTTTGTGTGTGTGTGTGTGTCTGTGTGTGTGTGTGTGTGTCTGTGTGTGTGTGTGTCTGTGTGTGTGTATAGACATAGATATATATACTCTCCAAATTTTTCAAAATATGAAAAAATGTGTCTAATATATACTCTCTAAATTCATTCATGTACATGTATGTGGATTTATAATCAACTTTTCACAAGATTATAATCAGAAATATTCATCCACCTGAAATACATATTTGTTTCATAGTACTGAAACCTAACTTCAGTGAATGGTGCATACAAATCCTAATTACTCTACAGTAACTGACCCAGTCTAACATCAATGCAAGGAGACTCCTATGGGACATGATATGTAATTTGTTATTCATTTGTATTCGACATTGGTACATTATTGTTTCTTCAGTTTTTGCATATCATAGGATATACATTGAATCCACATGTTCACAAATTAATAGGCATTTGTTTCAACTTTAATCACTTCTTGCTTCAGAACACATGTATTGTCAGGGTTTCTTGACTGGTCTTTTCATCAGACTTCTTTCCAAACACATAATTTTGAATTTCCATAATCATTTTGAAGCAAAACTCACACACTCTTCATGATAAACCAAAACACTAATATTTCCAATAGATATATAACTGGTTGGAATGAATGATTGTATATCAATACACGATTTCCTTTAATTTTTCAGATATCAGTTCAATTCATTATTTAAAGTTGAAAAAAATATATTATTTATTCACAGTATGGTCTATTCATGCTTTTTTTCTATGTTCATAGAAACAGGGTACACCTCTTTGTACCCCGATTCTAATATTACATCTTCAATATATTGCTCCCAGAAATGGTGAAAGAAATATTCATGTCACCTCATTATCACAGTAATATTCTGGACAAAAAATGGAAAGGTCACACTTATGATTGTACCAAAGCCTAAATGGAAAGTGAACATGGATTTCTAAAAACATCCATGTCCAGGTTGCCTAATGCTGTCAATTGTCAATCCTATTGGTGACTACATATTTGTTTTTTCCTATTTATATATTCAAACTCAACACTGTTGAAAATGTCTAATTCTATCCCTCACTATATACTTTGCCTGATTTCGTAATGTTTCTATTGATATCTGCTTTTCTACATATTTTCCCCAGTTCAACATAATGACTGACTCTTCATATGTGCTGACATTTACATTCACTCTATAACCAAAAGTCTATTGCTAAAGAACTTTTGGACAAATCCTGTACTCACTCTTCTTCCTAAACCTACCGACTATCTTCCTAATCCTACTGAATATCCCTTTTTGACCTGATGTTCTCTTCTAAATTCTATCATCCAAAGTACAACGTCCTATGCCATTGTAATTCGAATTATCTGAGACATCTTTGCAGAACATAATTCAAAGCTAAGTATCTCAATCAAGGGCAAAACCTTTCTGGGCTTCAAATCATACCTAGATTTCTGTTTTCATACTTATATTTCACCTCTATATTCTTGTAAATATTGCAGGTTCCCAATGCCATTATTCATCGCACAGAATCATTCGTCACCAAATCAAACCTGTTTTTAACTCCAAGTATACACTGTTCCCTCAATCATTTTACAGAAGAGCAGGGACAGAGGGGTTCTTACAATACAGGAATGTTGGGGATCATCCACCAGATGAGAACCTCAAATGTCCATGCACAAATGATACCTGGAGAAGTTGTAGGCAGGTATGAAGCACTTGAGAGAGCAAAAGTCATCTTTCATGGCAAACAACCTGGTCAGGATGAAGGGATGTGTCTGAATCTGCCTCTCTCTTCTTATTGTAGACAAGGTGGAACAATCCAGGCCTGAGTGGAGAGCTGTTCCAGGGTGCCAATGGTTGATATACATTCTACCTTATGAAAGTGTCACAGGAAGTAGGGGAAACCTCCATCTTATGTAACCCTTGGAAGCAACTGTTAGGACAAAGTGGTTGCCAAGGCAGTGACCTCATTCAGTTCCAAAGAATGTGACATACCTCATTTCCTTGGTGATGGAACTCTCTGAACTTGGTATCCAAGAAGCCAGGCACGCAGAGGCAGTCCCAGTCCCAGGCCCAGTGGGCTCACTTGTTTGGATTTACCAAGGACAGAGTCAGTTTTCTTGGTACCTAATGATGTGAGGATGGCCAAATGCCAGGAGAGCTCTGAAGATGGACCTTTCCTGAGAAAACAGGTAGTGGCTAACCACTTTTTCCTGACATCTTTACAGAGTTGGTCAAGGAAACAAGATCTGAGAGAAGACAGGCCATTTTGGGGGAACATAGTATGGCCCACCAGTCAGAGGACACTCCGGATAGTCACAGACCTACTTGGGGGAAGGAGGTGCCTTTGTGGGAGTGGGTGTGGGTTTGTTGTATTGTCTCATGTTCTGAGAATAGATCGAAAAGGCGGTTTGTTTGGTTTGGAGCAGACAGTTTCTAGTAAGTCATTTGACAAGGCGAGTGTTTCTGTTTATGTGTATCCCACTGTGTCCGTTGTTGTAGACATTAGAAAAGAGAATGCATTAATGGATGTGTCCTGTCTAGTATAAATCTTCCCTATAATTCATCCTGCCCAATATATGAATGGACTGCAGCTTGTCTTATCGATGAGCAACACCTGCTATGTTTCTAAGTTGTTGTTTTCTTCCTGAATTCTGGCCACTCTCCAGAATGGGCTCAGGGATTTGTGTCCACAATATGTATCACCTACAAGCTCTGTGACATGGCCATGTAAAGGATAGTTGAAGAGAATGGCGAGCATCTCAGAAAACTCAGATATCAGTGTGACCAGGAAAGTCTTAGTGCAAAAACACTGCTTTGGGCTTTTTGCTTACTTATTGTTGTGTTGCACTGAATGTCAGGAAGGTCTTTGCCTCAGGCCACCCCTTTGTGAAGCCTGAAGAATACAGTTTTCAAATGGATATGAATGGGCCTCACCTGTGGTTCTTTGCTTAATTGCTTTGGAAAGGGATGTGTCTTTATCACCCTCTTGGTACTGTGTGTGGCTGTGACTTAGATTCTCAGCACCTGATGGATCTTAAGAATGATCCCATGTGAGCTTCCAAAACCAGAATGGCAAAAAATATCATTCATTGTGGATGAAGACTCTTGCCTTCCTCTGTTAGGTTCCTGCACTCCAACAAATATGAATAGGGATTCTGTGAGTCAAATGAGTTCTTCAAAGCCCTGCAGAGGTGCTTGTGTTTTCGCATGACTCTAAATCACCTAAAGAATCGATACCTAAAATCAGTAGCCCTCAAATTGGAGAAACATAGAAGTATTAACGGCAGGCTTATTTGTTCACTCCTGGTTCACAGCAACGGTGTCCAGGCTACCCTGACTTTAGGCAAATGAGGGGCAAACGAGCTGATTTTGGACACTCTTGGGCTGCACCCCTCATGGAAACCTCCAGCCAGAGTTTAAAATGATTGACTATATGGAATAAGGTGAGGGCCATGTGGGAGTGTTTTGGTTTTAATGTTGGTCATTTGTGTGGCATTGGAAAAAATGACTGGTTCCACGTGGGCTTGAACTCTGGTGTGATTCCCCTTAAACACTGGGTTTTGGAACTGAACTCAGAGAAGCATTGCTATGAATTTTGTTGGGATTTTAAGAGGCCACGCATGAAAGTCGCTCTTGGAAACTGAGACCTAGGCCCCGGGTAGATTTCCACAGAGGCCTGGGAATCTCAGCAAGGATATCAAATGATTTTGTTCTTAAAGAAATGGCAGCCATAGTTGAGAGTCAAAACACACATGCACCTCACATTGTAGACCTCAATGGGCCTGGCCTAATGTGACCTTTTGTCCATTCTTTGGGAAGCCTTGCCTGTGAGATTTCTCCAGAGATTTCATTGAAATGAGCTTCCTCACCATTTAATGTTTGCTGAATGAATTGAAACCCACAGTGCCTCCAACTTCATGCTTGAAAAATGGCTAGATAAATACCATGAAATTTTTGAAATTCCTATGACCAGGTGGCACTGGAGAAACATTGGATGTCCTATTGCTGATCATGAGTATACCAGACAGTGCCTTGATTTACTGAGTTTCATGAAAATGGTGTAGAACAGAGATGCCAGTAAGTTGGAGCCTGCTGAGTAGTGGGTCTAGAGCAGTGCTGGGGAGGTGTTTGATAAAACATCCGTGGTAGGGCCATGTGGATTTACCATTGGATTCCAAATGGCTTGTAACTGACATGGTGCTGCCAGCAGACCCTTATATGTAAAGGCATCTTGTTATATGGAGAGTTTTAAGAGGAAAATGAAGAATCAGGTTGATATGGACAAGGGGGCAATGGGGCAAGCTGTGAGAGATAGAAGCCTAGTTGGTGCATTCTCTTGCAGACCCTGACCCACCACACGTGACAGAACTCCCTCCAGCACTGTGTCCCAGTTTAGCTGCTAGTATTTCGTGAAACAAATACCAAACTCACAGTGCAGCAGCCTAAACACCACAAAAAGTGGAGGAGGACCAAATGGCTTCACAGTCCACACGGGGAGACGGGGAGACACTTAGTCCACAGTGGCCTCAGTTTACCTATAAAGAGAGGATTCAGCACTGCTTCATCTTGTTCATTGGAAAATAAGAAACCATGTCCTCCAGGTCACATAGATGCAGACCCAGCTTTGATGGTCTCACTACAAAGGAAGCCAAATCTCATGAAAACAACATATATTTCAAGTGCGGAAGCTCAGAGGCAGTTTCTCAAACAGTTTTTAGGCCAGCATAGTTACATGTTTGTGGAGTGTTTACCATGTCCCTTACTTTTGGAAACTCCTAAACCACCTCCAAGGTTGTGAACTCCTGAGCATTTTCCATTCCAGATATGTATTCACTGATTGTGTAACTCTTCTCCTCTAATTGTGTCTTACTTGGGGTGAAGGTAATGTCAAGGCATTGTTTTGGATGAGAGCGGGAGGATATTTGTGCAGCATATATTTACATACACATTGGATTCATTTTCCAATTTTTCATTCGAAGTACTGAATCCCTGACACTAACCCATACCTAGTAGACTCAGACTATTCATCCTAATATAATGGGGAAAATTAACCCAACACAATAGAAATACAAGCACTTCAGAGGAGACATGTTCTATAGTGGACTTGACATTTGCATTATATAAGGTAGGAGTTATACATCTAGTCAAATTTTAATTGAAATATTCTCCATGTGTTTTTAAACTTAACAAATATGTGAATACTTGTTTCCAATTTCTGTAGCCTATTCACACATGTATATTTATATGCATATATAGAATTCTACCAGGTATCACACGTACATTTTTGTAAGGTGGATGTCTTGGCAGATACAAATTGTGAGAAGTGTTCACTCCTCCTAAATGCTGTTGGAAATGAAAATTCAACCTATAAGAGAGCGTCCTAGAAGAACAACATTATACATAAACTCATGTTCAGTAACATAAATATTTTTGCATCTGTGGATGATATATATTTACTGATGAATTTCGATTGGCATTTATATTGGTACTTTTTAATGTCTGTGAGTGTTGTGTGTGTGTGTGTGTGTGTGTGTGTGTGTGTGTAGATATAGATATAGATATACTCTCCAAACTTTCCAAATATGAAATATATGTGTCTAGTATACACTCTCTAAATTCATTCATGTTCATGTATGTTGATTTATAATCAAATTTTCAGAAGATTATAATCAGAAATATTCATCCACCTGAAATACATATTTGTTTCCTAGTACTGACTACTAACTTCAGTGAAGGGTGCATACAAATCCTAATTATTCCACTGTATCTGACCCAGTCTAACATCAATGCAAGTAGACTCCTATGGGACATGATATGTAATTTGTCATTCATTTGTATTCGACACTGGTGCATTATGGTTTCTTCAGTTTTTGCACATCATAGGATATACATTTCATCCACAAGTTCACAAATTAATAGGCATTTGTTTCAACATTAATCACTTCTTGCTTCAGAACACATGTATTGTCAGGGTTTCTTGACTGGTCTTTTCATGAGACTTCTTTCCAAACACATTATTTTGAATTTCCATAATCATTTTGAAGAAAACTCACACACTCTTCATGATAAACCAAAACACTAATATTTCCATTAGATATATAACTGGTTGGAATGAATTATTATATATCAATATACAATTTCCTTTTATTTTTCAGATATCAGTTCAATTCATTATTTAAAGTTCAAAAAAGTTATATTATTTATTCAAGTATGGTCTATTCGTGGTTTTTCTCTATGTTCATAGAAACAGGGTACAACTATTTGTACCCCCGATTCTCATTTGACATCTTCAATATATTGCTCCCAGAAATGGTGAAAGAAATACTCATGTCACCTCATTATCACAGTAATATTCTGGACAAAAAATGGAAAGGTCACACTTATGATTGTACCAAAGCCTAAATGGAAAGTGAACATGGATTTCTAAAAACATCCATGTACAGGTTGCCTAATGCTGTCAATTGTCACTCCTATTGGTGACTACATATTTGTTTTTTCCTAATTTATATATTGAAACTCAACCCTGTTGAAAATGTCTAATTCTATCCCTCACTTTATACTTTGCCTGATTTCGTAATGTTTCCATTGATATCTGCTTTTCTACATATTTTCCCCAGTTCAACAAAGTGTCTGACTCTTCATATGTGCTGACATTTACATTCACTCTATAACCAAAAGTCTATTGCTAAAGTACTTTTGGTCCAAATCCTATACTCACTCGTCTTCCTAAACCTACCGACTATCTTCCTAATCCTACTGAATATCCCTTTTTGACTGGATGTTCTCTTCTAAATTCAATCATCCAATATACAAGGTCCTATGCCATTGTATATCAAATTATCTGAGACAACTTTGCAGAACATAATTCAAAGCTAAGTATCCCAATCAAGGGCAAAACCCTTCTGGGCTTCAAAGCATACCTAGATTTCTTTTTTCATACTTATATTTCACCTCTATATTCTTGTAAATATTGCAGGTTCCCAATCCCATTATTCATCACACAGAATCTTTCGTCACCAAATCAAACCTGTTTTTAACCCCAAGTATACACTGTTCCCTCAATCATTTTACAGACGAGCAGGGACAGAGGGGTTCTTACAATACAGGAAAGTTGGGGATCTTCCACCAGATGAGAACCTCAAATGTCCATGCACAAATGATACCTGGAGAAGTTGTAGGCAGGTATGAAGCTCCTGAGAGAGCAAAAGCCATCTTCCATGGCAAACAACCTGGTCAGGATGAAGGGATGTGTCTGAATCTGCCTCTCTCTTCTTATTGTAGACAAGGTGGAACAATCCAGGCCTGAGTGGAGAGCTGTTCCCGGGTGCCAATGGTTGATATACATTCTACCTTATGAAAGTGTCACAGGAAGTAGGGGAAACCTCCATCTTATGTAACCCTTGGAAGCAACTGTTAGGACAAAGTGGTTGCCAAGGCAGTGACCTCATTCAGTTCCAAAGAATGTGACATACCTCATTTCCTTGGTGATGGAACTCTCTGAACTTGGTATCCAAGAAGCCAGGCACGCAGAGGCAGTCCCAGTCCCAGGCCCAGTGGGCTCACTTGTTTGGATTTACCAAGGACAGAGTCAGTTTTCTTGGTACCTAATGATGTGAGGATGGCCAAATGCCAGGAGAGCTCTGAAGATGGACCTTTCCTGAGAAAACAGGTAGTGGCTAACCACTTTTTCCTGACATCTTCACAGAGTTGGTCAAGGAAACAATATCTGAGAGAAGACAGGCCATTTCGGGGGAACATAGTATGGCCCACCAGTCAGAGGACACTCCGGATAGTCACAGACCTACTTGGGGGAAGGAGGTGCCTTTGTGGGAGTGGGTGTGGGTTTGTTGTTTTGTCTCATGTTCTGAGAATAGATCGAAAAGGCGGTTTGTTTGGTTTGGAGCAGACAGTTTCTAGTAAGTCATTTGACAAGGCGAGTGTTTCTGTTTATGTGTATCCCACTGTGTCCGTTGTTGTAGACATTAGAAAAGAGAATGCATTAATGGATGTGTCCTGTCTAGTATAAATCTTCCCTATAATTCATCCTGCCCAATATATGAATGGACTGCAGCTTGTCTTATCGATGTGCAACACCTACTATCTTTCTAAGTTGTTGTTTTCTTCCTGAATTCTGGCCACTCTCCAGAATGGGCTCAGGGATTTGTGTCCAAAATATGTACCACCTCCAAGCTCTGTGACATGGCCATGTAAAGGATAGTTGAAGAGAATGGCGAGCATCTCAGAAAACTCAGATATCAGTGTGACCATGAAAGTCTTAGTGCAGAAACACTGCTTTGGGCTATTTGCTTACTTATTGTTGTGTTGCACTGAATGTCAGGAAGGTCTTTGCCTCAGGCAACCCCTTTGTGAAGCCTGAAGAAAACAGTTTTCAAATGGAAACGAATGGGCCTCACCTGTGGTTCTTTGCTTAATTGCTTTGGAAAGGGATGTGTCTTTATCAGCCTCTTGGTCTGTGTGTGGCTGTGACTTAGATTCTCAGCACCTGATGGATCTTAAGAATGATCCCATGTGAGCTTCCAAAACCAAAATGGCAAAAAATATCATTCATTGTGGATGAAGACTCTTGCCTTCCTCTGTTAGGTTCCTGCACTCCAACAAATGAGAATAGGGTTTCTCTGAGTCAAATGAGTTCTTCAAAGCCCTGCAGAGGTGCTTGTGTTTTCGCATGACTCTAAATCACCTAAAGAATCGATACCTAAAATCAGTAGCCCTCAAATTGGAGAAACATAGAAGTATTAACGGCAGGCTTATTTGTTCACTCCTGGTTCACAGCAACGGTGTCCAGGCTACCCTGACTTTAGGCAAATGAGGGGCAAACGAGCTGATTTTGGACACTGTCTTGGGCTGCACCCCTCATGGAAACCTCCAGCCAGATGTTAAGATGATTGACTATATGGAATAAGGTGAGGGCCATGTGGGAGTGTTTTGGTTTTAATGTTGGTCATTTGTGTGGCATTGGAAAAAATGACTGGTTCCACGTGGGCTTGAACTCTGGTGTGATTCCCCTTAAACACTGGGTTTTGGAACTGAACTCAGAGAAGCATTGCTATGAACTTTGTTGGGATTTTAAGAGGCCACGCATGAAAGTCGCTCTTGGAAACTGAGACCTAGGCCCCGGGTAGATTTCCACAGAGGCCTGGGAATCTCAGCAAGGACATCACATGATTTTTTCTTAAAGAAATGGCATCCATAGTTGAGAGTCAAAACACACATGCACCTCACATTGTAGACCTCAATGGGCCTGGCCTAATGTGACCTTTTGTCCATTCTTTGGGAAGCCTTGCGTGTGAGATTTCTCCAGAGATTTCATTGAAATGAGCTTCCTCACCACTTAATGTTTGCTGAATGAATTGAAACCCACAGTGCCTCCAACTTCATTCTTGAAAAATGGCTAGATAAATACCATGAAATTTTTGAAATTCCTATGACCAGGTGGCACTGGAGAAACATTGGATGTCCTATTGCTGATCATGAGTATTCCAGACAGTGCCTTGATTTACTGAGTTTCATGAAAATGGTGTAGAACAGAGATGCCAGTAAGTTGGAGCCTGCTGAGTAGTGGGTCTAGAGCAGTGGTGGGGAGGTGTTTGATAAAACATCCGTGGTAGGGCCATGTGGATCTACCATTGGATTCCAAATGGCTTGTAACTGACATGGTGCTGCCAGCAGACACTTATATGTAAAGGCATCTTGTTGTATGGAGAGTTTTAAGAGGAAAATGAAGAATCAGGTTGATATGGACAAGGGGGCAATGGGGAAAGCTGTGAGAGATAGAAGCCTAGTTGGTGCATTCTCTTGCAGACCCTGACCCACCACACGTGACAGAACTCCCTCCAGCACTGTGTCCCAGTTTAGCTGCTAGTATTTCGTGAAACAAATACCAAACTCACAGTGCAGCAGCCTAAACACCACAAAAAGTGGAGGAGGACCAAATGGCTTCACAGTCCACGCGGGGAGACGGGGAGACACTTAGTCTCTAGTGACCTTAATTTACCTAAAAAGAGAGGATTCAGCACTGCTTCATCTTGTTCATTGGAAAATAAGAAACCATGTCCTCCAGGTCACATAGATGCAGACCCAGCTTTGATGGTCTCACTACAAAGGAAGCCAAATCTCCTGAAAACAACATATATTTCAAGTGCGGAAGCTCAGAGGCAGTTTCTCAAAAAGTTTTTAGGGCAGCAGAGCTTCATGTTTGTGGAGTGTTTACCCTGTCCCTTACTTTTGGAAACTCCTCTACCACCTCCAAGGTTGTGAACTCCTGAGCATTTTCCATTCCAGATATGTATTCACTGAATTTGTAACTCTTCTCCTCTAATTGTGTCTTACTTGGGGTGAAGGTAATGTCAAGGCATTGTTCTGGATGAGAGCGTGAGGATATTTGTGCAGCATATATTTACATACACATTGGATTCATTTTCCAATTTTCCATTAGAAGTACTGAATCCCGGACACTAAAACTTACCTAGTAGACTCAGACTATTCATGCTAATATAATGGGGAAATTTAACCCAACACAATAGAAATACAAGCACTTCAGAGGAGACATGTTGTATAGTTGGACTTGACATTTGCATTATATAAGGTAGGAGTTATAAATCTCGTCAAATTTTAATTGAAATATTCTCCATGTGTTTTTAAGCTTAACAAATATATGAATTCTTATTTCCCTTTTCTGTAGCCTATTCACACATGTATATTTATATGCATATATAGAATCCTACCAGGTATCACACATACATTTTTGTGAGGTGGCTGTCTTGGCAGATACAAATTGTGAGAAGTGTTCACTCCTCCTAAATGCTGTTGGAAATGAAAATTCAACCTATAGGAGAACGTCCTAGTAGAACAAAATTATGCATAAACTCATGTTCAGTAAAATAAATATTTTGGCATCTGTGGATGATATATATTTACTGATGAATTTCGATTGGCATTTATATTGGTACTTTTTAATGTCTGTGAATGTTGTGTGTGTGTGTGTGTGTCTGTGTGTGTGTGTGTGTCTCTGTGTGTGTATGTCTGTGTGTGTGTATAGACATAGATATATATATACTCTCCAAATTTTTCAAAATATGAAAAAATGTGTCTAATATATACTCTCTAAATTCATTCATGTACATGTATGTGGATTTATAATCAACTTTTCACAAGATTATAATCAGAAATATTCATCCACCTGAAATACATATTTGTTTCATAGTACTGAAACCTAACTTCAGTGAATGGTGCATACAAATCCTAATTACTCTACAGTAACTGACCCAGTCTAACATCAATGCAAGAAGACTCCTATGGGACATGATATGTAATTTGTCATTCATTTGTATTCGACACTGGTACATTATTGTTTCCTCAGTTTTTGCACATCATAGAATATACATTGCATCCACAAGTTCACAAATTAATAGGCATTTGTTTCAAATTTAATGACTTCTTGCTTCAGAACACATGTATTGTCAGGGTTTCTTGACTGGTCCTTTCATCAGACTTCTTTCCAAACACATAATTTTGAATTTCCATAATCATTTTGAAGCAAAACTCACACACTCTTCATGATAAACCAAAACACTAATATTTCCAATAGATATATAACTGGTTGGAATGAATGATTGTATATCAATATACGATTTCCTTTAATTTTTCAGATATCAGTTCAATTCATTATTTAAAGTTGAAAAAATTATATTATTTATTCACAGTATGGTCTATTCATGCTTTTTTTCTATGTTCATAGAAACAGGGTACACCTCTTTGTACCCCGATTCTAATATTACATCTTCAATATATTGCTCCCAGAAATGGTGAAAGAAATACTCATGTCACCTCATTATCACAGTAATATTCTGGACAAAAAATGGAAAGGTCACACTTATGATTGTACCAAAGCCTAAATGGAAAGTGAACATGGATTTCTAAAAACATCCATATCCAGGTTGCCTAATGCTGTCAATTGTCAATCCTATTGGTGACTACATATTTGTTTTTTCCTATTTATATATTCAAACTCAACACTGTTGAAAATGTCTAATTCTATCCCTCACTTTATACTTTGCCTGATTTCGTAATGTTTCTATTGATATCTGCTTTTCTACATATTTTCCCCAGTTCAACATAGTGACTGACTCTTCATATGTGCTGACATTTACATTCACTCTATAACCAAAAGTCTATTGCTAAAGAACTTTTGGTCCAAATCCTGTACTCACTCTTCTTCCTAAACCTACCGACTATCTTCCTAATCCTACTGAATATCCCTTTTTGACCTGATGTTCTCTTCTAAATTCTATCATCCAATGTACAACGTCCTATGCCATTGTAATTCGAATTATCTGAGACAACTTTGCAGAACATAATTCAAAGCTAAGTATCCCAATCAAGGGCAAAACCCTTCTGGGCTTCAAAGCATACCTAGATTTCTGTTTTCATACTTATATTTCACCTCTATATTCTTGTAAATATTGCAGGTTCCCAATGCCATTATTCATCGCACAGAATCATTCGTCACCAAATCAAACCTGTTTTTAACCCCAAGTATACACTGTTCCCTCAATCATTTTACAGAAGAGCAGGGACAGAGGGGTTCTTACAATACAGGAAAGTTGGGGATCTTCCACCAGATGAGAACCTCAAATGTCCATGCACAAATGATACCTGGAGAAGTTGTAGGCAGGTATGAAGCTCCTGAGAGAGCAAAAGCCATCTTCCATGGCAAACAACCTGGTCAGGATGAAGGGATGTGTCTGAATCTGCCTCTCTCTTCTTATTGTAGACAAGGTGGAACAATCCAGGCCTGAGTGGAGAGCTGTTCCCGGGTGCCAATGGTTGATATACATTCTACCTTATGAAAGTGTCACAGGAAGTAGGGGAAACCTCCATCTTATGTAACCCTTGGAAGCAACTGTTAGGACAAAGTGGTTGCCAAGGCAGTGACCTCATTCAGTTCCAAAGAATGTGACATACCACATTTCCTTGGTGATGGAACTCTCTGAACTTGGTATCCAAGAAGCCAGGCACCCAGAGGCAGTCCCAGTCCCAGGCCCAGTGGGCTCACTTGTTTGGATTTACCAAGGACATAGTCAGTTTTCTTGGTACCTAATGATGTGAGGATGGCCAAATGCCAGGAGAGCTCTGAAGATGGACCTTTCCTGAGAAAACAGGTAGTGGCTAACCACTTTTTCCTGACATCTTCACAGAGTTGGTCAAGGAAACAAGATCTGAGAGAAGACAGGCCATTTCGGGGGAACATAGTATGGCCCACCAGTCAGAGGACACTCCGGATAGTCACAGACCTACTTGGGGGAAGGAGGTGCCTTTGTGGGAGTGGGTGTGGGTTTGTTGTTTTGTCTCATGTTCTGAGAATAGATCGAAAAGGCGGTTTGTTTGGTTTGGAGCAGACAGTTTCTAGTAAGTCATTTGACAAGGCGAGTGTTTCTGTTTATGTGTATCCCACTGTGTCCGTTGTTGTAGACATTAGAAAAGAGAATGCATTAATGGATGTGTCCTGTCTAGTATAAATCTTCCCTATAATTCATCCTGCCCAATATATGAATGGACTGCAGCTTGTCTTATCGATGTGCAACACCTGCTATCTTTCTAAGTTGTTGTTTTCTTCCTGAATTCTGGCCACTCTCCAGAATGGGCTCAGGGATTTGTGTCCAAAATATGTACCACCTCCAAGCTCTGTGACATGGCCATGTAAAGGACAGTTGAAGAGAATGGCGAGCATCTCAGAAAACTCAGATATCAGTGTGACCATGAAAGTCTTAGTGCAGAAACACTGCTTTGGGCTATTTGCTTACTTATTGTTGTGTTGCACTGAATGTCAGGAAGGTCTTTGCCTCAGGCAACCCCTTTGTGAAGCCTGAAGAAAACAGTTTTCAAATGGAAATGAATGGGCCTCACCTGTGGTTCTTTGCTTAATTGCTTTGGAAAGGGATGTGTCTTTATCAGCCTCTTGGTCTGTGTGTGGCTGTGACTTAGATTCTCAGCACCTGATGGATCTTAAGAATGATCCCATGTGAGCTTCCAAAACCACAATGGCAAAAAATATCATTCATTTTGGATGAAGTCTCTTGCCTTCCTCTGTTAGGTTGCTGCACTCCATCAAATGAGAATAGGGATTATTTAGGTCAAATGAGTTCTTCAAAGCCCTGCAGAGGTGCTTGTGTTTTCGCTTGACTCTAAATCACCTAAAGAATTGATACCTAAAATCAGTAGACCTCAAATTGGAGAAACATAGAAGTATTAACGGCAGGCTTATTTGTTCACTCCTGGTTCACAGAAACGGTGTCCAGCCTACCCTGACTTTAGGCAAATGAGGGGCAAACGAGCTGATTTTGGACACTGTCTTGGGCTGCGCCCCTCATGGAAACCTCCAGCCAGATGTTAAGATGATTGACTATATGGAATAAGATGAGGGCTATGTGGGAGTGTTTTGGTTTTAATGTTGCTCATTTGTGTGGCATTGGAATAAATGACTGTGTCCACGTGGGCTTGAACTCTGGTGTGATTCCCCTTAGAGACTGGGTTTTGGAACTGAACTCAGAGAAGCATTGCCATGAATTTTTTTGGGATTTTAAGAGGCCATGCATGAAAGTCGCTCTTGGAAACTGAGACCTAGGCCCCGGGTGGATTTCCACAGAGGCCTGGGAATCTCAGCAAGGATATCACATGATTTTATCCTTAAAGAAATGGCAGCCATAGTTGAGAGTCAAAACACACATGGACCTCACATTATAGACCTCAATGGGCCTCGCCTAATGTGACCTTTTGTCCACTCTTTGGGAAGCCTTGCCTGTGAGAGTTCTCCAGAGATTTTATTGAAATGAGCTTCCTCACCATTTAATCTTTGCTGAATGAATTGAAACCCACAGTGCCTCCAACTTCATGCTTGAAAAATGGCTAGATAAATACCATGGAATTTTTGAAATACCTATGACCAGGTGGTACTGGAGAAACATTGGATGTCCTTTTGCTGATCATGATTATACGAGACAGTGCCTTGATTTACTGAGTTTCATGAAAATGGTGTAGAACAGAGATGCCAGTAGTTTGTAGCCTGCTGAGTAGTGGGTCTAGAGCAGTGGTGGGGAGGTGTTTGATAAAACATTCGTGGAAGGGCCTTGTGGATCTACCATTGGATTCCAAATGGCTTGTAACTGACATGGTGCAGCCAGCAGACCCTTATATGTAAAGGCATCTTGTTATATGGAGAGTTTTCAGAGGAAAATTAAGAATCAGGTTGATATGGAAAAGGGGGCAATGGGGAAAGCTGTGAGAGATAGAAGCCTAGTTGGTGCATTCTCTTGCAGACCCTGACCCACCACATGTGACAGAACTCCCTCCAGCACTGTGTCCCAGTTTAGCTGCTAGTATTTCGTGAAACAAATACCAAACTCACAGTGCAGCAGCCTAAACACCACAAAAAGTGAAGGAGGACCAAATGGCTTCACAGTCCACGCGGGGAGACGGGGAGACACTTAGTCTCTAGTGACCTTAATTTACCTAAAAAGAGAGGATTCAGCACTGCTTCATCTTGTTCATTGGAAAATAAGAAACCATGTCCTCCAGGTCACATAGATGTAGACCCAGCTTTGATGGTCTCACTACAAAGGAAGCCAAATCTCCTGAAAACAACATATATTTCAAGTGCGGAAGCTCAGAGGCAGTTTCTCAAAAAGTTTTTAGGCCAGCAGAGCTCCATGTTTGTGGAGTGTTTACCCTGTCCCTTACTTTTTGAAACTCCTCTACCGCCTCCAGAATGTGAACTCCTTAGCATTTTCCATTCCAGATATGTATTCACTGATTTTGTAACTCTTCTCCTCTAGTTGTGTCTTACTTGTGGTGAAGGTAATGTCAAGGCATTGTTCTGGATGAGAGCGGGAGGATATTTGTGCAGCGTATATTTACATACACATTGGATTCATTTTCCAATTTTTCATTCGAAGTACTGAATCCCTGACAATAACCCATACCTAGTAGACTCAGACTATTCATCCTAATATAATCGTGAAAATTAACCCAACACAATAGAAATACAAGCACTTCAGAGGAGACATGTTGTATAGTTGGACTTGACATTTGCCTTATATAAGGTTGGAGTTATAAATCTAGTCAAATTTTAATTGTAATATTGTCCATGTGTTTTTAAACTTAACAAATATGTGAATTCTTGTTTCCCTTTTCTGTAGCCTATTCACACATGTATATTTATATGCATATATAGAATCCTACCAGGTATCACACGTACATTTTTGTGAGGTGGCTGTCTTGGCAGATACAAATTGTGAGAAGAGTTCACTCCTCCTAAATGCTTTTGGAAATGAAAATTCAACCTATAGGAGAGCGTCCTATTAGAAAAACATTATATATAAACTCATGTTTAGTAAAATAAATATTTTTTGCATTTGTGGATGATATATATTTACTGATGAATTTCGATTGGCATTTATATTGGTACTTTTTAATGTCTGTGAGTGTTGTGTGTGTGTGTGTGTGTGTGTGTGTGTGTGTATATATATATATATATATATATATATATAGATAGATATAGAGATATAAATATAGATATACTCTCCAAATTTTTCAAAGTATGAAATATATGTGTCTTATTTTGCACTTCCTAAATTTTTCATATTCATGAATGTGGATTTATAATTATCTTTTCACAAGATTATTCTCAGAAACATTCATATACCGTACGAGACTCTTACCACTAATACTAATATAATGGAGAAAAAGAACCCAAACAGAATAGATACAAGCATTTCAGAAGAGACATGGTGTATAGTTGGACTTGCCTTTTGCATAATATAAGGTAGGAGTTATAAATCTATTCAATTTATTGAAATAATTTTCCAAGTGTTATTTTTTTTGACACAACACAAAATTTAATCTTTGAAAAATAAATAATATTGACACTTCCTTAACCAAGCTAATGAAGAAAAAAAACCTCAAATTACTAAAATTAAGGATCATAAAGGAACTTTTACAGAGTACACAACTAAAATACAGAGAATAATTGAAAACTAATTTGAAAATTTATAGTCTAATAAATTAAAATACCATGATGACATCAATAAAATTTTAGAGATATACCCAAACTTAATTAGTAGGACGTGAACAATTTAAACAAATCAATTTCAAGCAATGAAATAGAAGTTGCTGTCAACAGCCTACCAATCAAGCAAAGCCCAGGAACAGACAGATTCTCAGCCATGTTCTACAAGACCTTCAAAGAAGCATTCATCACAATACTCCTCAAATTATTCCATAAAATAGAAAAGGATGGAACTCCTCCAAACTCATTCCATGAGGCTATTATCACTCACATACCAAAATCAGACAAAGACACATCAAGGAAAGAAATCTTCAGAGCAATATTCCTGACAAAGATATATACAAAAATTCTCAATAAAATTCTTTTTTTTTAAGCCAAAGTTAATCAAAAGGGATAAAGAGGGACACTACACACTATTCCATGTGTTTTTAAAGTTAAGAAATATATGAATTCCTGTCTCCCTTTCTCTGTAGCCTATTAAGCACATGTATTTTTATATGCACAAATAGAATCCTACCTGGTTTCACACGTACATTCTTGTAAGGTGGCTGACTTGGCAGATACTATTTGTGAGAAGAGATCACTCCTCCTAAACGCTGTTGGTACAGAAAATTCAACCCATGGGTGAGCTTCCTAGATGAACAACATTATACATACATCCATGTTCAGTAAAATGAATATTTTGGGATATGCGGATGAGTTATTTTTCATGATGAATTTCGATTGACATATATATTGCGACATTATAATGTGTGTGTGTTTGTCTCTCTCTCTCTCTCTCTCTCTCTCTCTCTCTCTCTCTCTATATATATATATATATATATATATATATATATATATATATATATATGTATAGTCTCCAGATTTTCCAAAATATGAAATATATGTCTTCTTATACACCACCTGAATTCATTCATATTCATATATGTGGATTTATAATCAACTTTTAACAAGTTTATTCTCAGAAATATACATCCACTGAAATACATATTTGTTTCCTAGTACTGAAAACTAAATTCAGGGAAGGGTTCTTACAAATCCTAATATTTCTAGACTAACTGACCAAGTTTAACATCAATGCAAATACATTCCTATTGGATATGATGTGTTTTTTAAAGTTCATTTTTATTCAAACTTGGTGCGTTATTATTTATTCAGTTTATGGACATCATAAAATATATCCTTTCATTCACAAGTTCACAAATTTATAAATATTTGGTTTACTTTCAATCACTTCCTCCTTTGGAACACATATATTCCTCTATGTTTCTTGACTGGTCTTTTCACTAGACTTCTTTCTAAACACATTATTTTCGATTCCATTATCATTTTTGAAGCAAAACTCACACACTATTCATGATAAACGGTAACCCTAATAATACCATTAGATATATAACTTGTTGGAATGAATGTACATATATCAATATATGATTTCGTCTATATTTTCAGATATTAAAACAATCCATTATGTAAATTTGGAACCAGTCACATAATTTTTTCACAGTATTTTCTATTAATGCATCATCTCTATATTCATCAACACAGGGTAAACCTCTTATATCCCCAGTACTAATTTATATGTTTTCAAAATATTGCTCCCAGAAAAGGTGGAAGAAATACTCATGTCACCTGATCTACATATACATATTATCACAGTAATATTCTGGACACAAAATGCAAAGGTCACCATTATGATTGCAATAAAGCCTCAATGGAATGTGAACATGGATTACTAAAAACATCCATGTCCAGTTTGCCTAATGCTCTCAAATGTCAATCCAATTGGTGACTACATTTTTGTTTGTTTTTAAGATTATGTATTCAACCTCAACCCTGTTGAAAATGTCAAATCTTATCACTCACGTTATACTTTGCCTGATTTCCTAATGTCTCTATTGATGTCTGCCTTCCTACATATTTTTCCCAGTTCATCATTGTGCCCAACTTTTCACATATGGTGCCATTTATATTCACTCTCTAACCGAAACCTATTGCTAAAGAACTTTTGGTCCAAATCCTAGACTCACTCTTCCTCCTAAACCTACTGACTATCTTTCTAATCCTACACACTATCCCTTTTTCACTGGATGTTCTCTTCTACATTCAATCATCTGAGGTACAGGGTCTTATGCCATTGTGTATCGATTTGCATCGACCTCGGTGCAAAACATTACTCAAGCTAAGGATCCCAATCAAGAGCCCAAATCCTTCTGGGCTTCAAATATTACCTAGATTTCTGTTTTCATACTTATATTTTACCTCTATATTCTTATAAATATTGCTGGTTCCCAATACCATTATTCATCCAGCAGAATGATTCCTAAGCCAAATGGAACATGCTATTAACCCTAACCATACAATGTTTCCTCAATCTCACTTTACAGAAGAGCAGGGATAAAGTTGATATTACAATACAGGAAGTTAGGAGATCTTCCACCTGCTGAGTACCTCAAAATCCATGCAGAAATAATCCCTGGAGAAGATGTAGGCAGCTATGAAAGACCTGAGAGAACAAAAGTCATATTCCATGGCAAACAACATGGTCAGGATGAAAGGATGTGTCTGAGTCAGCCTCTCTATTCTTAATGCAGGGAAGATGGACCAAAGCAGGCCTGTGTGGAGAGCTGTTCCCAGGTGACTATGGTTTCTATACCATTCTAACATGTGAAAGTATCACAGGAAGTAGGGCAGCCTCCATGTCAGGAGACACTAGGATGCAACTGTTAGGACAAAGTAGTGGCCAAGACAGGGACCTCATTTATTTCCTGAAGGTAGTGACCTCACCTCATTTCCTTGGCGATGGAACTCTCTGAATTTTGTGATCCAGGAAGCCAGGCACCAGAGCCAGTCCAAGTCCCAGTCGCAGTGGGCTCACTTGTTTGGATTTACTAAGGACAGAGTCAGTCTTTCTTGGTACCTACTGATGTAAGGGTTGCCAAATACTAAGAAAGCTCTGAAGAGGGGTCTTTCCTGAGAGGACAGGAATTGGCTCACCACTGCCTCCTGACAACTTCACAGAGTTGACCAAGGAGACCAGATCTGAGACAGAAAGGCCATTTGTGGGGAACATCGTATGGCCTACCAGTCAGAGGACACTCCAGATAGTGACAGACCTACTTGGGGGAAGGAGTTGCATTTGTGGGTGTTGGTTTGTGTTTGTGGTTTTTTTCCATGTTCTGAGAATAGGTAAAAAAGGAGGTTTGTTTGGATTGGAGTGGACTGTTTCCAGTAAGTCATTTGACAAGGAGACTGTTTCTATGTCCGTGTATCCCACTGTGTTTTTCTTTGTGGATATTAGAAAAAAATAGCTCATTGGGTGTGTCCTGTCTAGTAGAAAGCTTCCCAGCATGCATCCTTTCCAATTAATGAATGGACTGAGGCTTGCCTTATCCATGGGCAACACCTGCTATCTACCTAATTTTCCATTTTTTCATGAATTCTGGCCACTCTCAAGATTAGTATCATGTATTTTTGTACAAGATATGTACCACCTCCAAGCTCTGTGACATGGCCATGTACTGGATAGCTGAAGGGAATGGCGAGCAACTCAGAAAACTCACATATTAGAGTAACAAGGAAAGTCTCCGTGGAGAAACCCTGCTTGGGGCCTTTTGATTACCTATTGTTCTGTTGCTCTGAATGTCAGAAAGGTCTTTGCCTCAGGCCACCCCTTTGTGAAGCCTGAAGAAAACAGTTTTCAAATGGAAATGAATGGGCATCACCTGTGGCTCTTTGCTTCATTGCTTTGGAAATGGATGTATCTGAATCAGCCTCTTGGCCCTGTGTGAGCCTGTGGTTTAGATTTTCAGCACCTGATGAATCTAAAGAAAGATCCCATGTGGGCATCCAAAACCTAAATGGAAAAAAGATCAGTCATTGTGGATGAAGCCTCTCGCCTTCCTCTTTAAGATTCCTGACCTCCATCAAGTGAGAATAGGGATCATTTGTGTCAAATAAGTTCTTCAAAGGGCTGCAGAGGGGAGACAATAGGTGCTTGGGTTTTCTTATAACTCCAATTCACACTAAAAATCTATACCCCACAGTCAGTAGGCCTCAAATTTGAGAAGTGGAGTAGTATTAACGGCAGGCCTATTTGATCACTTCTGGTTCACACTAAGGTTGTCCAGGCCACCCTGACTTTAGGCAAATGAGGGACAAGGGAGATTATTTTTGACACTGTCTTGGGCTGTGCCCCTCATGGAAACCTCCAGCTAGAGGTTATGATTAGTGTCTATATAAAAAGATGAAGAGGGCCATGTGAGAGTGTTTTGGTTTTAATTGTCATCATTCGTGTGGCAATTTGAAGAGATGCCTGGGTCCACCTGGGCTTGAACTCTGTTGTGATTCCCCTTAGAGACTGAGTTGTGTAACTGACCTCAGAGAAGTATTGCCATGAATTGTGTTGGGATTTCAGGAGGCCACACATGAGATTCACCATTGGAATCTGAGATCTTGGCCCAGGGTGACTTTACACAGAGCACTGGGAATCTAAGCCAGGATATCACAAGATTTTATTCTGAAAGATTCCAGCCATAGTTAAAACACCAACAGGGAATCTTTAGATCACTTATAAGCAAATTAAAAAACAAAATTTTTTAACAAGAGTAAAAATACTTAGTTAATGTAATGCTACCCTGAATTTTTTGGGTGAGTTTTACTTTATATTCCCTGTTTGAGATCCTAGTAAACTTGAGAGAAAAAAAAAGAAAAAAACAAAACTTTTGAACATAACTTTAAATGAAATAAAATCTGACCTACTGCTTTCGTAGTCATTCTCACATGTAGTAAGATGGGACACAGAGCCTTATCTCAGGTAAGACAGGGCTCTTTATAAATCATAAGTGTTTTAGTTCTAAAGCTGATCTTCGTTTTTTAATATCCTTTTACAAAGTTTACATAAATTGTTTGAGGTCACATGAACATTAGCTAACACCATATAATATCACTTTTGAAACATGAATTAAAGAATGGCTGAATGTTTTTAACATTCAAATAGATTAGGCTCTCATTAATTTAAAAATACATTTAAATTGTTGCACAATGTAAAGTGTAACATAAAACTTTACATATCTTATTGATAACAGGTAAATAAATCCCCAATATATATTTTATTTACCATACAACTTCAGAACACCAGCTTGATATAATGCTCTTTTAATGTTTCTACCTTATCGAGTTGTATAACTGGAAGATATGAGCACATTAATAGCATCACAGTTTACATTGATGTTTCTACATTAACCAAGTTTATCTTTTAAAGAAATGGCAGTACAGTGCTCTAAAATAACAGTTCTGTTTTAAACAGTTGTTTAATTTTTATGGTTGCTTGCTCTGGAAAAAATAAGACTTAATAAAGACAATGTTATGAGTAATCTTATGTTTTAAGAAATTTTTGTCTCTTTAACACATGACTAATTTTTACAATCTTACACAGACTTTAGTAGAAAGTCTGTATAAGATTGTAAACATTTTATACAGATTTTGTACTAAAAATTGATAGACCTTAGTATATCAATCAGATATCAAACAAAAACACTCATGAATGAGTAAATCCAAATCAAATTTACTTTACTTTTTAATCAAAATATTAGACAAATGTATTGAACAGTGTAAACCATTTTTTGGTTGAAGGAAAAGTCCTAGAACAAAGTCATATAGACCTTTGGTAGACAATAATATTTTATTACATTTTTGAACACCTAGAAAAACTTATAGGCATAAATTTGAAGACATTTATATTTATCTTTTTATCCAATCTAAATTGAAACATTTAAACCACGTGAATTAAAGATCTGTGGTCCACTTTTTAAAATTTGTTTTTATGAGCGCTTTTTTATATGAGTGCTCCTTATATATGTTAATTTGTGTATCATTTGAATGATATACGGACATATGTGTATATATATATATATATATATATATATATATATATATATATATATATATAGAGAGAGAGAGAGAGAGAGAGAGAGAGAGAGACATAAAACACATAACAAAAGTGTGCACACCTAATAATAGTGAAGGCCTTGTAGCTTTTCACAGGTGAAATCACCATTGCAATGTTTTTAAAACTCCACAGTTGGTCAAAGATAAAACTGATCAGAAAAACATTAACCTAGGTCTGTAGGATCAAAATCATAAACTCAAAAAAAAAAAAAGAATCTAAGAAAAAATTATGAGTCCTAGAAAAAATGACTGGCTGGTAATTAGTAAATACCATACAATTTACCATTTTTTTCCCTTAGGCCTCAGATCAGTCTCCTACTGAGCTTACAGGAGACTTTCATTTGCATTTCAACAGAAGTCCTGGCTGCGGTCTGGAAGGAGCAGGAAAAAACTGCTATTCTGAGCAGACACCTCAGGCCTAAGGCATTTTAACCATAATTTTCTGGTTAGGATGTTGAAAATTATGCTACAAGTTTAAGATACAATTCACAAAATTTTATATCTTTACATCTTGTTTTGTCAACAGATATCATACTATGATTTACTATCCTTGTCCAAATTAATGCACTGGTAAACACAGTGACATTTTCCCAGGCTACCCAATTCAGAATTGGAGAAAAAAAGACTGCATGATTGGGAAGTTACTTGCCAACTTGGAAGTAGAGTTCTTTAGTTTTCCATCCTAAGTATTTAAGTTCTCTGGCATGAATTATCTGAAATCAAAAACTAAACAATTACCTAAACCCGACTTTTAACTGCAATATTGTGCAATGCTTCAAAAAACGCATTCAGATACCAGATTTTTACAATAAAACATCATCATTTAGACACACATTCAGCTAAGATCATTCTCAAGAAACAATTTATAATATAAACACATTATTGCACATGTCTTAAAGTGCCAAAAACAAAGGCACAAGACAGACAGAAAGGAACTCCAGAATATGGCTGACAGACAGAAGCCTTTAAAACAGACCAGATAAGAGAAAAATCTCCTGCACCAGTGGCACCACAGATGTCCCCACAAGGGGACCAGATGTTTTCACAGAGAAGCTACCTGAAATGTAAAATCAAGGGTCTCCATGGTGACTTTACTGCATTTAGTGTCCCCTTTTTATTTTTCTCTTTTAAAAGAAGACAGAGGTGTCATAATTCTTACAGTGCAGGGAAGGAAGGAGGGAATTCCCTGAAGCAACAGGGCTTTGGCAGTTGCTGGGGTCCCTCAGTCCCTCCTTTTACTTACAGGATTAGCTCTTCTGTTTCGGGTCCACTCCAAGCATGCACCATCTCCTAACATTTTAGTCGTCAGCTCTCAAAAAGTTCTGGGACGGGGCCGGGTATCAAAATTTGTAACTTAAAGTTCGGTTTCTGACCCTGAAGCAAATTAATGCTAATTTAATAATGAGGACAGGGTTTTGAGAAAAAGAAAATGGAGGTTTATTGCTTTGCTGACAAAGGAAAAACAAGGGGACTCTGCCAAAAGGTTGTGACTCTCATGATCTGGAGGGACAAGGGATTTTAAAGAGTTTCACTTGTTAACCTGGGGTATACTCAGTTCTTCGTTCCCCAGCAGGCATTGCCCTGTGCAGTGGGTGTGCTCCAGGCAGCCAGCTAGGGGCTTCTTTCTTCCTGCTTAACAAAGGTGGGTAAAGTTCATCACAGTTCCTTAAAACACAGTCGAAAGGGTGTCAGGCTTACTTGCTTTGTTACCCTTTTTCACGTCCAATATCCTTATAATTTTACCACAGAAATCAAACAAAAAAACGCACAAAAAAAACAACAAAAAACATATAGACCACAGAACAAAACACAGAAAAACAGAATCCTGGTGCCTAAACAGAAAAACAGAGGAGCAATGCAACATCTTGCTAAAGCTCCAGGGTAGGAGCGTGTGTGTGCCCATCGGCACCTCTCTACCCTTCCAGAGGAAATCCCTACAGAACAGAACAGAGGACAGCATGATTCTCATTACTGTCCTGGACAGGAGTGTATGTGAGCCTCCCCAGGCCACCTCTCTGTCATCAGAAGAGATCTCCCTTAACCAGATATCAGATGTTATAAAGGCGCCACTTACCTATGGAGGCCTCCTCCACCAGGGGCTTGATAATAGTTTTAGTGTGGTGGTTCACTGCAGTGCTCCCCAGACTGACGGCTCACTCCAAGGCCTTGGAACATCTCAAGTTGTGCACCTCCTAGAGTGGTTCTCCAGCCCAGTGCCCTGGAGGGAAGGCCAGCTTCAGAATTTTCAGCAGTCTGGTTTTGTGATCTGCTCGGCCAGGGTCATCTCACTGGGGAACTCCAAAATTTTGGACTAGGATGCAAGAAAAGACCACTGACTCCAATTAAAATCAAATTAAGGCAAGCTTATTATTTCAACAGGCTGGGCTGCCTCTCCTTCCCAAAATGGCGGGAACAAGACAGCAACCCCACCTTTCCTACAGCCCAGCTATATAGCCCAGAAAGTTACACAAACGGGTGGTTACAGATAACAAAACTTTGAAAGCATCACATTAATGGTAGTTTACATTTTTTTTTTTTTGCTGGCCCCAATATCAGAAATAATGAGGACCATTAGGGCCTCAGAGAGGGTTGTTGTCTGGCCAGGGAAGGCCAATATTTATGAGGTGTCACTAAAGTTTCAGAAAGTACTGTTATCTGGTCAGAGAGCCAGGTGTGGATGAGTTCAAGGCACGGGCAGGCGTTCCAAGCAGGTTCAGAATTTGCAGTAATTTAGAGTAAAGCCAAAATTATCTTTTCACGGCTTTGTGGCAAGATGGTTCCCAATTTTAATAAAAAATCAGGTTGGGTCTATCAAGCCTCTCCCTTACTTTTGGAAACTCCTCTGCAAACTCCAATGTTGTGAACTCCCGAGCATTTTAATTCCAGATATGTATTCACAGAATTTCTAACTCTTCTATTCCAATTGTGTCTTTCTTGGGGCGAAGGTAATATCAAGTCATTGTTCTGGATGAGAGTGGAAATATTTTTGTGTAGCACATATTTGCATACACATTTAGGAGATCACTCCTCCTAAACACTGTTGGAACAGAAAATTCAAACTATGGGGGAGCTTCTTAGTTGAACAACATTATTCATGAATCCAAGTTCATTAAACAAATAGTTTTGGATCAGTGGATGATATATATTTCAAGATGAATTTCAATTGGCATATACTATGCTACATTTTAATGTCTGTGTGTGTTTTTTGTTTATAATGTTTTGCGATTTATATGGATTTAAAATCAAGTTTCCACAAGATTATTCTCAGAATATTCATCCACCTGAAATACATATTTGTTTCCTAGTACTGAAAACTAACTTCAGTAAATGGTGCATAAAAATCCTAATATGTCTACAGTAACTGATCCAGATTAATATCAATGCAAGTAGATTCCTAGGGGACATGATGTGTATTTTGATGTTCATTTTTATTCAACACTGCTACATTACTATTTCTGCAGCTTATGCACATCATACTGTATATATTTCATTCAAAAGTTCGCAAATTTATATGCATGTGTTTCACATTCAATCACTTCCTGCTTCAGAACACATGAATTCCTCCAGGTTTCTTGACTATTCTTTTCATGATACTTCTTTCCAAACACATTATTTTTGATTTCCATAATCACGTTTGAAGCAAAACTCACACACTTTTCAGGATAAAATATAACCCTAATATTACCATTAGATGTATAAGTGGTTGGAATGAATGATTGCATATCAATATGAGATTTCTTTTATATTTTCAGATATCAATTCAATCCATTATTTAAAGTGGAACCAGTTATATTATTTATACACAGTATGGTCTATTCATGCATAATCTGCATATTCATAGACACAGGGTACACCTATTTGTACCCCAAATACTAAATTATACGTCTACAAAACATTGCTCCAGAAACGGTGGAAGAAATATTCATGTCACCTGATCTACACATACATTTTATCACAATAATATTCTGGACACAAAATGCAATGGTCACACTTATGATTTTAAAAAAGCCTAAATGGAAAGTGAACATGGATTTCAAAAAAACATCCAAGTCCTGGTTACCTAATGCTCTCGAATTCAATCCTATTTGTGACAACATATTTGTTTCTTCCTAAGATTATATATTCAAACTCAACCCTGTTGAAAATGTCTAAACCAATTACACACTTTATACTTTTGCTGATTTCCTAATGTCTCTATTTATGTCTGCTTTCCTACATATTTTCCCCTGTTCATCATTGTGACTGACTCTTCACATGTGCTGACATTTACATTCACTCTCTACCCGAAACCCTATTTGTAAAGAACTTTTGGTCCAAATCCTATACTCACTCTTCTTTATAAACCTGCTGACTACCTTGGTAATCCTACGGACTATTCCTTTATGACTAGATGTTCTGTTTGTTATTCAATCATCCGAGGTACAAGATCCAATTTCATTGTATATTGACTTATCTGAGACATCTGTGCAGAATATAATTCAAAGCTAAGTATCCCACTCAAGGGCCCAATGCCCTACTTGGCTTCAAATCTTCCCTAGATTTCTGTTATATTTTACCTATATATTCTTGTAAATATCACAGGTTTCCAATACCATTATTCATCCAGCAGAATGATTGCTAACCAAAATTGAACATATTATTAACCCTAACCATACACTGTTCCCTCAATCTAACTTTAGAGCAGTGCAGGGACAGAGTTGGTCTTACAAAAGAGGAATGTTGGGGATCTTCCACCTGCTGAGAATATCAAAGATCCATGCAGAAATGATCCCCGAAGAAGATGTAGACTGCTATGAAGGACCTGAGAGAGCAAAAGTTAGCTTCCATGGCAAACAACCTGGTCACTATGAAGGGATGTGTCTGAATAAGCCTCTCTCTTTTTAATATAGAGCAAATGGACCAAACCAGGCCTGTGTGGAGATCTTTTCCCCGGTACCAATGGTTGATATACCATTCTAACTTGTGAAAGTGTCACAGGAAGTAGGGGCAGCCTCCATCTCATGGGACCCTTGGAAGCAACTGTTAGGACAAAGTGGTTGCCAAGGCTGTGAGCTCATTCACTTCATGAAGGAAGTGACCTACCTCACTTTCTTGGTGATGGAACTCTCTGAACTTGGGATCCCTGAAAACAGGCAGCCAGAGTCAGGCCCAATAACAGTCACAGAAGTCTCACTTTTTGGATTTACCAAGGAGAGAGTCAATCTTTCTTGGTATCTACAGTTGTGAGGATGGCCAAATGCCAGGAAAGATATGAATTGGGGTCTTTCCTGAGAAAGCAGGTATTGGCTCACCGCTGGCTCCTGACAACTTCACAGAGTGGGCCAAGGAGTCCAGATTTGAGAATAGAGAAGCCATTTCGGGGGAACATAGTATGGCCCACAAGGCAGAGGACACTCTTGATAGTCACAGACCCTCTTGGGGGAAAAAGGTGCCTTTGTGGGAATGAGTGTGTGTATGTGGTTTTGTCTCATGCTCTGAGAATAGGTAGGAAAGGCGGTTTCTTTGGTTTAGAATGGACTGTTTCTAGTAAGTCATTTGACAAAGCAAGTGTTTCTATGTCTGTGTATCCAACTGTGTCCATGGTTGTAGACATTACAAAAGAAAATGCATCAATGGATGTGTCCTGTCTAGGAGAAAGCTTCCCCACATTCATCCTGCCCAATTTATGAAAGGACGGAGGCTTGCCTTATTGATGGGCAAGACCTGCTGTCTTCCTAAGTTTCTGTTTTCTTCTTGAATTCTGGCCACTCTCCAGAATAGACTCATGGTTTTGTGACCAAGATATGTAGCACCTCAAAGCTCTGTGACATGGCCGTGTACTGGATAGCTGAAGGGAATGGCGAGAATCTCAGGAAACTCAGATATCTGTGTGATCATGAGTGTCTCAGTGGAGAATCCCTGCTTTGGGCCTTTGCTTACCTATTGTTCTGTAGCACTGAATGTCAGGAAGGTCTTTGCCTAAGGCACCACTTTGTGAAACCTGAATAAAACAGTTTTCTAATGGAAATGAATGAGCATCACCTGTCTCTCTTTGAGTAATTGCTTTTGAAAGGGATGTGTCTGAGCCAGTCTGTTGGCTGTGTGTGAGGCTGTGGCTTGCATTCTCAGCACCTGATGGATCTAAGGAAAGATGCCATGTGTGCATCCAAAACCAAAATGGCCAAAAGAGCAGTCATTGTGGATAAATTCTCTTGCCTTCCTCTGTAAGGTTCCTGACCTCTATCAAGTGAGAATAGGAATCCTTTGGGTCAAATGACTTCTTCAAAGCCCTGCGGAGGCTAGCCAATAGGTGCTTGGGTTTTCTCATGACCCCAATGCACATAAAGAATCTAAACCCCACAGTCAGTAGGCCTCAAATTGGAGAAGCTGAGCAGTATTAATGGTAGGCCTTTTTGATCACTTCTGGTTCACAGAAGGGGTGTCCAGGCCACTCTGACTTTATGGAAATGACGAGCAAGAGTGCGTATTTTGGACACTGTCTTGTCCTGCGCTCCTCATAGAAACCTCCAGCTAGAGGTTATGATGAGTGTCTATATGGAAGAAGATGAGAGCCATGTGGGACTATTTTGGTTTTAATTGTGGTCATTTGTGTGGCAGTTGGAAGAGATGACTGGGTCCACCTGGGTTTGAACTCTGGTGTGAATCCCCTTAGAGACTGAGTTCTGGAAGTGACCTCAGAGAAGTATTGCCATGAATCGAGTTGGGATTTTAGGAAGCCATGCATGAGAGTCGCCCTTATAAACTTAGATCAAAGTCCAGGGTGGCTTTCCACAGAGCACTGGGAATCTCAGCCAAATTATCCCATGATTTTATTCTTAAAGACTTGGCAGCCATACTTGAGAGTCAAAACACACATGGAACTCACATTGTAGACCTCAATAGGCCTGGCTTCATGTAACCTTTTGGCCACTCTATGGGAAGCGTTGCCTATGAAAGTTCTCCAGAGTTTCACTGAAATGAGCTTCCTCAACATTTAATGGTTCTTGAAAGCCACAGTGCCTCCCAACTACATCCTTGAAAAATGGCTAGATAAATACTTTGAAATTTTTGAAATTCCCATGACCAGGTGGCACTGGAGTATCTTTGGATGTCCTGCTGCTGATCATGAGTGTACCAGAGAGTGCCTTGATTGACTGGAATTTATAAAAATAATGTAGAACAGAGATGGTAGTAAGTTGGAGCCTGCTGAGTAGTTGGCCTAGAGCAGTGGTAGCCACGTGTGTGATAAAACATCTGTGGTGGGTCCATGTGATTAGCCCATTTGCTTCCAAATGGCTTGTGACTGACATGGTGCAGCCAGCAGACCCTTATTTGTAAAGGCATCTTTTTATTTGGAGAGCTTTCAAGGTAATGATCAGAATCAGGTTGATATGGTCAAGGGTGCAAGCTATGTGAGAAAGAAGCCTGGTTGTTTCATTCTCCTGCAGACCCTAACCCACCACACGTGACAGAACTCCCTCTAGCACTGTGTCCCAGTTGAACTTGTTGTTCAAAAAGCCCAGTGCAGCAGCAAGAACCAAAAGCCCCAGTGCAGCAGCAAGAACCACCACAAAAATTTGAGGAGGACCAAATGGCTTCACAGTCCACACGGGATGAAACTTAGCCTCAGTGGCCACACTTTACCTACAAAGAGAGAATTCAGCACTGCTGCCTCAGGTTCATTTGAAAATAAGAATCCATGTTCTCCAGGTCATATAGATGCAGACCCAGCTTTGATGGTCTCACTACAAAAGAAGCTAAAACTCCTTAATACAACATATATTTCAAGTGCCCAGCTTCAGAGGCAGTTTCTCAAGAAGTCTTTAGGCCAGCAGAGCTCAATGTTTGTGGAGTGTTTACCATGTCCCTTACTTTTGGAAACTGCTCTACCACCTCCAAGGTTGTGAACTCCTGAGCATATTCCATTCCAGATTTGCATTCACAGATTTTCTAACTCTTCTCCTCTAATTGTGTCTTACCTGGGGTGAAGGTAATGTCAAGGCATTGTTGTGGATGAGAGTGGGAAGATTTTTGTGTAGCACATATTTGCATACACATTGGATTCATTTTCCAATTTCCCATTAAAAATACTGAATCCCTGACACTAACCCATACCCTACTAGACTCTGACTACTAATCCTAATATGATGGAGAAAAATAACCCAAACAGAATAGAAATACAAGCAGTACAGAGAAGGCATGGTGTATAGTTGGACTTGCCTTTTGCATTATGTAGGGTAGGTGTTATAAATCTAGATAATTTTTAATTGAAATAGTTATCCATGTGTTTTTAAAGTTAACAAATATGTGAATTTCTATCTCCCTTTCTCTGTAGCCTATTCAGCAAATGTATTTTTATATGCACATATAGAATCCTAGCTGGTATCACATGTACATACTTGTTTGGAGGCTGACGTGGCAGATAAAAATTATGAGAAGAGATAACTCCTCGTAAATGCTGTTGGATCTTAAAATTCAACCTATGGGTGATCTTCCTAGTTGAACAACATTATTCATAAATCCATGTTCAGTAAAATTAATATTTTTGGATCAGTGGACGATATATATTTCACCATGAATTTCGATTGGCATATATACTGCTACTCTTTAATGTCTGTGTGTGTTTTGTGTTTGTGTGTGTATATATATATATATATATATATATATATATATATATATATATATATATATACAATCTCTAGATTTTTTAAAATATAAAATATATGTGTCTTATTATACACTCCCTAAATACATTCATATTCATGTATGTGGATTTATAATCAAATTTTTACAAGATTATTCTCAGAAATATTCATCCCCCTGAAACACATATTTGTTTACTAGTACTGAAAACTAACTTCAATGAAAGGTGCATACAAATCCTAATATTTCTGCAGTAACTTACCCAGGTTAATATCAATGCAAGTAGATTCCTATGGGACATGATGTGTATTTTGACATTCATTTTTATTCAACACTGGTACAGTACTATTTTTTCAGTTTATGCACATCAAAGGATAAATGTTTCATCCAAAATTTCAAAATTTAAAACTTTTGATTCACTTTCAATCACTTCCTGCTTCAGAACACATGTATTCCTCCATGTTTCTTGACTGGTCTTTCATGAGACTTCTTTGCAAACACATTGTTTCCGATTTGCATAATCAATTTTGAAGCAAAACTCACACACTCTTCATGATCAACCGTAACACTAATATTACCATTAGATGTACAACTGGTTGTAATGAATGTATGTATGCCAATATCAATATAAGATTTCCTGTATATTTTCAGATATCAATTTATTCCAATTCCAATTTCTAATGTTGGGTCCAGTTATATTATTTATTCACAGTTTGGTCTATTCATTCATCATCTCTATATTCATCAAAACAGGGTACACCTATTTTTTTCCCCAATACTAATTTATAGGTTGTAAAAATATTGCTCCCCATAATGGTGGAAGAAATACTCATATCACCTGATCTACATATACATTTTTATCACAGTAATATTCTGGACACAAATGTAAAGGTAACACTTATGATTGTACCAAAACCTAAATTGAACGTGAATATATATTACTAAAACCATCCATGTCCAGGTCGCCTAATGCTCTCAAATTTCAATCCTATTGGTGACTACATATTTGTTTCTTCTAATATCATATATTCAACCTCAACCCTGTTGAAAATGTCTAATCCTGTTACTCACTTTATACTTTGCCTGATTTCCTAATGTCTCTATTTTATATCTGCTTTCCTACATATTTTCCCCAGTTCATCATTGTGACTGACTCTTCATATGTGCTGATATTTTCATTCAGTCTCTAAACGAAACCCTATTGCTAAAGAACTATATTTCCAACTCAAAGACTCACTCTTCAACCTAAACCTACTATTTTCCTAATCCTACTGACTATCCCTTTTTGACTGGATGTTCTCTTCGACATTCAGGCATCTGAGGTACTAGGTTTTATTCCATTGTATGTAGATTTACCTGCGACCACATTGCAGAATGTAATTCAAAGCTAAATATCATAATCAAGGGCCCAATGCCCTTCCTGGCTTCAAATCTTACCTAGATTTCTCTTTTCATACTTATATTTCAAATACATATTCTTATAAATATTTCAGGTTCCCAATACCATTATTCATCCAGCAGAATGATTCCTAAGACAAATAAAACATGTTGTTAACCCTAACCATACACTGTTCCCTCAATCTAAATTTACAGAGGGAAGGGACAGAGTTGGTCTTACAGTAAAGAAATGTAGGGGGTCTTCCACCTACTGAGACCCTCAAAGTTCCATGCTGAAATGATCACTGGAGAATATATACGCAGCTATGAAGGACCTGAGAGAGCAAAAGTCATGTTCAATGGCAAACAACCTGGTCAGGATGAAGGTTTCTGTCTGAATCAGCCTCTCTATTCTTAATGTAGAGAAGATGGACCAAACCAGGCCTGTGTGGGTAGCTGTTCCCGGGTGCCTATGGTTGATATAAGATTCTAACTTGTGAAAGTGTCACAGGAATTAGGGACAGCCTCCTTTTCATGTGAGACTTGGAAGCCACTGGTTGGACAAAGTGATTGCCAAGGCAGTGACCTCATTCAGTTCCTGAAGGAAGTGACCTCACATCACTTCCTTAGTGAAGGAAATCTCAGAACTTGAGATTCATGAAGCCAGGCACCCAGAGTCAGTCCCAGTCCCAGTCCCAGTGGTCTCACTTGTTTGGATTTACCAAGGACAGAGTAAGTCTTTCTTGGTACCTATTGATGTGAGGATTGCAAAATGCCAGTAAAGCTCTGAAGAGGGGCCTTTCCTGAGAAAGCAGGTAGTGGCTCACCTCTGGGTCCTGACACCTTCACAGAGTTGGCCAAGGAGACCAGATCTGAGACATTTCAGGCCATTTAGGGGGAAAATAATATGGCCCACCAGTCAGAGGACACTCCGGATAGTAACAGACCTTCTTGGGGGAAGGAGCTGCCTTTGTGGGTGTTGGTTTGTGGTTTTGTCTCATTTTCTGAGAATAGGTAGGCAAGGCGCTTTATGTGCTGTGGAATGAACTGTTTATTGTAAGTCATTTGACAAGGCGAGTGTTTCTATGTCTGTTTACCTCACTGTGTCCGTGGTTGTACTCATTAGAAAAAAAGAATGCATCAATGGATGTGTCCTGTCTAGTAGAAAGCTTCCCAGAATTCATCCTGCCTAATTTATGAATGGAGTTCAGATTGCCTTATCAATGGGTAACACCTGCAATCTTCCTAAGTTACAGTTTTCTTCCAGAATTCTGGCCCCTCTCCAGAATAGTCTCATGGTTTTGTCTCTAAGGTATGTACCACCTCCAAGCTCTGTGACATGGCCATGTACTGGTTAGCTCAAGTGAATTGTGAGCATCTCAGAAAAATCAGAAATATGTGTGACCACTAAATCTCAGTGGAGAAACCCTGCTTTGGGCCTTTTTTTTTTTAATTAATTTTTATTGTAGGTTGTTCAAAACATTACATAGTTCTTGATATATCATATTTCACACTTTGATTCAAGTGGGATATGCACTCCTTTTGCTTACCTATTATTCTGTTGCTATGAATGTCACGAAGTTCTTTGCCTCGGGCCACCAATTTGTGAAGCCTGAAGAAAACAGTTTTCAAATGGAAATGAATGGGCATCACCTAGGGCTCTTTGCTTAATTGCTTTGGAAAGGGGTGTGTCTGAATCAGCCTCTTGGCCCTGTGTGAGGCTGTGGCTTAGATTCTCAGCACCTGATGGATCTAAAGAAAGATCCCATGGATGCATACAGAACCAAAATAGCCAAAAGAGCGGTCATTGTGGATGAAGACTCTCGCCTTCCTTTCAAAGGTTCCTGACATCTATCAAGTGAGAATAGGGATCCTTTGGGTCAAGTGAGTTATTCAAAGCCCTGCAGAGGCTAGGCCATACGTGCTTGGGTGTTCTCATTACTCCAATTCACATAAAGAATCTAAACCCCACAGTCAGTAGGCCTCAAATTGGAGAAGCCAAGCAGTATTAATGGCAGACCTATTTGATCACTCCTCGTTCACAGTCAGGGTTTCCAGGCCACACTGATTTTAGGCAAATCGGGGGAAAGGTAGGTTATTTTGGACATTGTCTTGGTCTGTGTCCCTCATGGAAAACTCCATCCAGAGGTTATGATGAGGGTCTACATGGAAGAAGATAAGGGCCATGTGGGAGAATTTTGTTTTGAATTGTGGTAAGTTGTGTGGCAGTTGGAAGAGATGCCTGGGTTTACCTGGGCTTTAACTCTGGTGTGATTCCCCTTAGAGTCTGAGTTCTGGAACTGACCTCAGAGAAGCATTGTCATCAATTGTGTTTGAATTTTACTAGGCCATGCATGAGAGTTGCCCTTGGAACCTGAGATCTAGGCCCAGAGTGGCTTTCCACAGAGCACTGGGAATCTCAGCCAGGATATCACATGATTTTATTCTGAAAGACTTTGCAGCCACAGTTGAGTCAAAACACGCATGGACCTCACATTGTAGACCTCAATGGGCCTGGCTTCATGTGACCTTTTGGCTACTCTTTGGGAAGCCTTGCCTGTGAGTGTTCTCTAGAGCTTTCATTGAAATGAGCTTCCTCAACATTTAATGGTTCCTGAATGAATTGAAACCCCCAGAGCCTCCAACTTCATCCTTGACAAATGGCTTGATAAATACCATGAAATTTTTGAAATTCCCATGACCAGGTGGCACTGGAGAACTTTTGGATGTCCTGTTGCTGATGATGAGTGTACCAGACAGTGCCTTGATTTACTGGGTTTCATGAAATTTGTGTAGAACAGTGATGCCAGTAAGTTGGATCCTGCTCATTAGTTGGCCTAGAGCATTGGTGTGAAGGTGTGTGATAAAACATGTGTGGTGGTGACATGTGGATCTGCCATTGGCTTCCCAAAGGCTTGTGACTGACATGGTACAGCCAGCAGACCCTTCTATGCAAAGGTGTTTTTTATATAGAGAGGTTTCAGGGCAATGTTCAGAATCAGGTTGCTATGGAAATGGGGGCAACTTATGTGGAATTGAATCCTGGTTGGTGCATTCTCATGCAGACCGTGACCCTCCACACGGGACAGAACTCTCTCCAGCACTGTGTCCCAGTTTAGCTCCTTGTATTTCATGAAGCAAATACCAAACTCCCAGTGCACCTGTGAGAAACACCACGAAAATTGGAGAATGACCAAATGGCTTCACAGTCCACACGTGGAGACACTTACAACCCAGTGACCATAGTTAAACTACAAAGAGAGTATTCAGCATGGCTGCCTCATGTTCATTGGAAAATTAGAAACAATATCCTCCAGGTCACATTGTTGCACACCCAGATTTGATGGTCTCCCAACAAAGGAAGCTAAAGCTCCTAACAACAACATATATTTTTAAGTGCCCAACCTCAGAGGAAGTTTCTCAAGAAGTCTTTACACCAGCAGAGCTCCATGTTTGAGAAATGTTTACCCTGTCCCTTACTTTTGAAAACTCCTCTACCACCTCGGAGGTTGTGAACTCCTGAGCATTTTTCATTCCTGATATATATTCACAGATTTTCTAACTTTTCTCCTCTAATTGTGTCTTACTCGGAACAAAGGCAATGTCAAGGCAATGTTCTGGATGAGAGTGTGAACATTTTTTTGTAGCACATATTTACATACACATTGCATTCATTTTACAATTTTCCATTCAAAATACTGAATCTCTGACATGAACCCATACCCTACTAGACTCTGACTACTACTCCTAATATGATGGAGAAAAATAACACAAACAGAATAGGAATACAAGCAGTTAGGAGAAATCATAGTGTATAGTTGTACTTGTATTTTGCATGATTAATGGTAGGTGTTATAAATCTAGTCAATATTTAATTTAAATAGTTCTCCATGTGTTTTTAAGGTTAACAAATATGTGAATTCCTGTCTCCCTTTCTCTGTATCCTATTTAGCACATGTACTTTTAAATGCACATATAGAATCATACCTGGTATCACATGTACATTTTTGTGAGGTGGCTGATTTGGCAAATACAATTTGTGAGAAGTGATCACTCCTCTTAAACGCTGTTGGAACTGAAAATTCAACCTATAGGTGAGCTTCCTAGTTGAACAACATTATACATAAATCCATGTTCAATTAAAGAAATATTTTTGCATCTGTGGATGATATATATATCATGATAAATTTAGATTGGCATATATATTGATAATTTAATGTCTGTGTGTGTGTGTGTGTGTATTTTGTGTGTGTGTGTATGTGTGTGTGTGTGTGTGTGTATATATATATATATGTATATATATATATATATATATATATATATGTATGTATATATACTCTCCAGAAATATATGTGTCTTATATACACTCTCTAAATTCATTCATGTTCATGTATATGGATTTATAATCAACTTTTCACAAGATTTTTCACAGAAATATTCATCCACCTGAAATACATATTTGTTTCCAGTACTTAAAACTAACTTCAGTTTATTTTGCATACAAATACTATTATTTTTACAGTAACTGACCCAGTTTAACATCAATGCAAGTAGATTCCAGTGGGACATGATGTGTATTTTGAAGGTCATTTTTATTCAGCACTGGTACAATACTATTTCTTCAATTTATGCACATGATAGGATATATATTCCATCCACAAGTTAGCAAACTTATAGGCAGTTGTTTCACTTTCATCACTTCCTGCTTCAGAACACATAAATTCCTCTAGGTTTCTTGACTGGGCTTTTCATGAGACTTCTTTCCAAACACATTATTTTTAATTTCCATGATCACTTTTGAAGCAAAACTCACACACTCTTCATGATAAACCATAATCCTAATATTACCATTAAATGTATTAGTGGTTGAAATGAATGTATGTATATCAATATAAGATTTCCTGTATATTTTCAGATATCAATGGAATCCATTATTTAAATTTGGAACCCATTGTATTATTTATTCACATTATGGTCTATTCATGCATTATCTCTATATTCAGAGTCACAGGATATACCTATTTGTACCCCCAATACTAATTTATACATCTTCAAAATATTGCTCCCAGAAATGGTGGAAGAAATACTCACGTCACCTTATCTACATATACATTTTATCACAGTAATATTCTGGACACAAAAAGCAAAGATGACACTTATTATTTTACCAATGTAAAGGTCAGGCGAGTGTCGGAGGAAGAGACTACCAGAGACTGTCTCATGCAACAGCCAAGGATTTATGGGGGTCCAGCATGCTGGGGTCAGAGCTCCCTTGAATAGAGCACAGAGTCCTGAGAACAGCTTAAGCAGAGCTTATATACTTTCCTTGGAGAGGGCAGATAGGAAAGTTTATTGATGGGTCAGGGCGAGTGGGCGGTTTGCGTCCAAATGGGTGAGGAAGTACATTCTGCAGTTTTGCAGTTGGGTACAGCACTTTCAGGGAACTAGATTAGCAAACAGTTCTCAAGACATCAACAGTGTTTTGTTAAGCATACCGAAAAACTGGAAGTGACAAGTACCTATTTTATTAACCTTTCATTCCCCACTTCTTCTTTTGGTTACTTTTAATCATAAAAATGATCATTGGGGGTGTCACATTTTATGTTTACTAGTGTGGTATATTGTTTTCTGATTACCATAAGTTTAACTTGTCCAATTTGAGCATGGAGAAAGGAAACTACACGGTTGATCAAACAGGGTCCTACAATTACCAATAATATGAGGATTATTAATGGACTGGCCAGGGCTGATGAAAATGTAGTTAATGAGGGGGCTTTGTGAACCAAGACTCAAACCACCTTTTTTGGGCCTCTCTCTCTTGTTGATGCTCTTCAAGGCATCTTCTTAATTTAATCATAGATTCTTTTACAACTCCAGTATGGTCGGCATAAAAACAACATTCTTCCCTCAATGCAGGACGAAGGCCCCTTCTCTCATGAAGAGGAGGTCCAACCCTCGACTGTTCTGTAAAATAACTTCAGAGAGAGAGGTTAAAGATTCGTGTAAAGCTGTGAAGGAGGTTTTTAATATCTTTAAGTTTTGGTCTATTACTGCTTCTAATTGGGTCATTTGTTGTGTCCCATGGACCAGGGCAGTGGTTCCTGTGCCCACCCCTGCAGCAACTCCTATTCATAATAGGATGACTAAAGTGAGGGATACAGGTTCCTGGCAGAACCGGGTTGTTTGCCCCCCTATTTGATATTTAAATGTACCTGCGTCATGATAGAGCACTCTGGAAAACATCTGCACCATTACATAATTAATCACATCTGTTGACCATTTTATGAAAACATAAACAATGTTTAAGTGTATAGAATTGTACTGCTGTAGAGATGGACAAGGCAAGGTACCTAAGATAGCACAGAAGACAGGGAAACAGTCTTATTTGGTTGCATCCGGATTTAGAGGGCATTGCTTCTGTTGTAATCAATTAATCCCTGAACCCAAAGTTTAGGTTGTTTCAGAATTTTGTACCCAGCATGTAAGGGAAGGGGCTCAGAAGTTCACAGTCTGCAGAAGTTCACAAAAAGCAGTTTTTGTTTCTGTTTTTTTTTTTTTCCTCTGTTCTGGGAAAGTTAACTTCTTAAGGACACCTGGGAGGGGGAGAGCTTTTTTCTTCTTTTTTTTCTTTTCCTCCCTGCCAGCTGTTACCATGGAGCCCAGTTGGTAACTTCTATATCTTAGAAATGTAGCCATCTCTATGAAGCCCCAGCTCTAGGGCAGAGGCCTTCTTCATATATTTTGTTAAAAACTACTAAGGGGGTGTCTAGCTTAGGAGTGCTGATTTTTCCAGCCAGTGGCCAAGTAGAACAGAGCAACACGAATAGAGGAAGTTTATCTACATTGAACTCTTTTATAGGAACTGTGTTGCTGAAAGGCTTAAAGTCAGCCATGGTGAAGACTTCTGGAGAAGGTCATTTAAGACTTTTCTGTGGGCCTGATACAGAGGGGAAGACAGGGAAGGCAGGGGATGAGAGCAGCTCCGTGGATCTGAGGATGAGGAAAAAGAGATATAAAAGAATTATGGGAAAGGGGTTTGGGATTTTCCTGGCAACAAAACTTGAGCAGTAGAACAGGTAGAGCAGAGGGAAAGACGGGAGTGAGTATCCCAAAAAGCCTGTGAGGGACTTTAAATTCTTAGTAACCTGTTTTCAGTGATGACAAAGCAACTTTAAAGGCCATTTTAATTACATCTTTGATAGGCGTCTGAGGGCACTCCTTAGCTGGTTTGAGCTTTGGGTTAGCTGGTAAGAGGACCTGGTGGGACCCGGTGTGGGCACTGACAGGAGGAGAGAGGAGTGAGTGGGTGGAAGGGTACCTCAGTACCTGCAAGCTCAGCAAGGGGCAATGGTCTGAGAACCGACGGAAATTTGGGTTTTTGATCTAGTAACTGGAGCTGAGAAATCAGGTTGCTGATGTGGGAGTGACAGCAGAGAGTCTGGGGCAGAAGGCTGCGGGTGAGTATCTATTGGAGAAGCATAGTTCAGGATTTGAGCATAGGAGGGAAAAGGCCTACACGTAGGGGAATTTCCTTCCACACTTTTGAGCACTTGTCGAAGTTTAAAAGGTCACGCAAAATTTGAGGATCTAGAGACCCTTCTGGTGGCCATCGGTTTTTGTTATCTAACTGGTAATATGGCCAATGCTGTGTACTGAATTTGATGAGGAGTTTTGCTTCCACCAGGTAGCCCCTGTATCCTCACATCCCCATTATTTACAGAAGAAGTTGGCTTTTCCCCCACACAGTCGTGGCTGTTTTTGGCTTTGGTAGTCCGCCAGGCAAACATAGTAATCTAGGCTAGCCAACCTGCATCTGGCTCGCGTGTCCCTACATCCATAATGTTTGTTTCCATTATCTATTGTATGGAAAGTATTTAATGGAATTTTTGGGGATCCTCTTCATCAGGGATTTCCCAATAGGAAAGACGTATAGCCAGCTGACAAATTTCTTGGTGGAGAGATGGCCACCAGGTCCCTAAGTGGGCTGTATGTGCGATAGACCATACTTCTTGTCTAGTAGGATTTGTGATCAGCCATCGCTGCTGAACGGGTTGATGAGGGTTAGGACTACTGGTGACCAATTGGAGAGTCTATAGTCTTATTCACATGGCGAATTTACAATTTGAAAATGTTACCAGTCTTTTTCATTTTTCAGCCAGATTCTGGACAGGGCACAGGCTTGAGATGAGAATTAGGAACCAGGAAGTGATTCCGTCTAACTTTAGCACTGTAGGTGTTATAAGTAGCACCTGGTATGGTCCTGTCCAGCCGGGTTCCAGGGATGACACCTGATGTTGTCTTATGTAGACAAAGTCTCTTACTTGATATAGATGTGGAGTACCCTCTTCAGCAGGTTGGTAGGCAGTGGCCAGCTGTTTCCACAGGTATTGCTGAGTTCCTTCCAGAACTTTAAGTCTGTCAAGCAAGGTGGTGTGGAAGGGATCGTTAGATCTTTGAGTTAGGGTTAGGTCCCTTACTGGAGATGGGGCCCCATAGAGAATTTCATAGGGGGTGAGGTTACACAAAGAAACAGAGGGAGTATTTCTTGCATGAAATAGTGCATAAGGCAGGAGCATAGTCCAATCTTTTATGCTACTCTTTAAGCTTAATTCCTTTTAGGTCTCTTTAATGGTTCTATTTAATTTTTTTACCTGTCCTGAACTCTGGGGTCTATAAGCACAATGTAACTTCCAATTAATTCCCAGGGTCCTGGCTAACCCCTGAGTTACCTGGGCCATGAACGCTGGTCCATTATCAGACCCTATTACCTTAGGCAGGCCGTACCTTGGAAAAATATCTTTCAGGATCTTCTTGACCACCATTTGCGCCTTTTTTTTTTGGGGGGGGGGAGGCTTCAATCCATCCTGAAATATATCTACAAAGAGTAGGAGATATTTAAGTCCATACCATGCTTGCTTAATTTCAGTAAAGTCCACTTCCCAGAATTGTCCTGGTCTGGTTCCTCGTAGGTGCTTTCCTGCAGGAAAGTTGGAAGGGTAAGCATTAACCTATTGACAGACCCGACAGGCTTTTTTTTACCTGTTCAGTTATTTCCTTTCACTGTGAGTCGGTTAGTGGAAAACTCTGTTCTTGATCCTTCAGGAATGCCTGCAATTTCTTTGAACCAAGGTGAGTGAACTGATGTACATTTTTAACGTAGTGTAGGGCTTTCTGAAATTTCAGGCTTTGCTCAGTGAAGTTGAGGAGTACAGTGTCAGTGTCATTAGATATTATCAAAAGCTTGCTGGATCTCAGGGGTCCATTAGAATTGGGCATCTCCTTTAACAGCGGGTGTAAATGAGAAGTTAAGGACCCAAACACAGGAATCCTTAACCTGCAAAACCCAGCAGTCCCAAGAAACTCTCTGTGTTGTCTGCTGTTAGATGGGGGTGGTTTCTGCACAACCGTTTGATTTCTGGGCTCAGTGAGCCATCGTTTACTGCCCCTAAAGGAATAGCCCAGGAAGATTACTTCTTGCTGGCAAATTTGGGCCTTTTAGGAAGAAGCTCTATACCCGAGTTGAGGAAGCTCACATAATACTGCTTGGGTCCCAGATTCACAGATATCCTTGGTGTTGGGTGCCAGTAGCAGGTCATCCACGTATTGAAGCTGGGTGACTTCGGGGTGCGTAGTTCTGAAGCTGTTGAGATCTCTTTGGAGGGCTTCATCAAAGAGAGTGGGGGAGTTTTTCAACCATTTTGGGGAGTCTAGTCCAAGTTAGTTGACCACACGTTCCAGTTTCTGGGTCTACCCACTAGCAAGCAAACAGCAACTGACTATATTTATGCAGAGGCAAGCAAAAGAAAGCATGTTTTAAGTCCAGAACAGTATACCATTTCCTCTCAGGGTTCAGAGTGATAAGCAGATTGTACGGATTAGGTACACTGGGGTGAATGTCCTACACTCTGTTGTAGGTCTCTCTTATGTCTTTAATGGGGGATAGTCCCCGGCTCCTGGCTTTTTATACTGGTAGCGGGGGAGTGTTTTAGGATGATTGACAAGGCCTTAGGACCCTAAAGCCAGATATTTCTGAATATGGGGCCTTATCCGATCTTTAGCTTTTTTGCTCAGAGGATATTTTTTGACATTGATTGGGGAGGCTGAGGTTTTGAACTCCACTGTTTTTGGAGGTTGTTTCATGGCTAGTCCTAACCCAGCAGTTTTTTTCCAGGCATCTGGGTAATCTGTTATCCATTTCTGGGGTAGCTTGCCTGTTTGATCAGTCTTGGGGGGTGTGAAGAGTTGCTGTTCATCTTCTACTGACATATTTAAAGCCGTGAATATAGGAGTTTATACTAAAGGATTTAGAAATATCATTTTGGGGCCTTCATGGTTAAAAGTCATTTTGGCCCGGAGCTTGGTGAGCAGATCTCTGCCCATCAATGGGGCCAGGCATTCTGGGATTATTAGGAAGGAGTGATGGATTTTTCCTTTCCTCATGTCCATGGTTTTCTTAGTTGTCTAATTCCCATATTTACTGGTGTTAGCACTTTGAACTAGAGAGCTTTTATTTGATAGAGGGCCCAGTGGGGCCTTAAGGACTAAGTATACTGCCCCTGTATCCACTTCAAAGTTTACTGGGGTCCCCTCCACATCAAAAGTTACCCTGGGTTTATTGGGAGTCTAGCAATCTGGGGCTCAGTGCTCACTTGAATAGAGCAGAGAGCAATGAGAACAGCTTAAGCAGAGCTTATATACTTTCCTTGAAGAGGGCAGGGAGGGAAGCTTATTGATGGGTCAGGGCGAGTGGGCGGTTTGCGTGCAAACAGGTGAGGGTGTACATTCTCTGTTTGGCAGTCGGGGACAGCACATTCTGGGGAAAAAATTAGCAAACAGTCCTCCAGGTTTCAGCAGTGTTTTGTTAAGCATACAGAAAAACAGGAAGTGACAAGTACCTATCTTATTAACCTTTCACCAAATCCTAAATGGAAAGTGAGCATGGATTTCTAAAAACATCCATTTCCAGGTTGCTTAATGCTCGCAAATCAATCCTATTGGTGACTACATATTTGTTGCTTTCTAAGATTATATATTCAACCTCAACCCTGTTGAAAATGACTAATACTAACCCTCACTTTATGCTTTTTCTGATTTCCTAATGTCTCCATTGATATCTGCTTTCATACATATTTTCCTGAGTTCATCATTGTGACTGACTCTTTACATGTGCTGAAATTTACATTCACTCTCTATCCGAAACCCTATTGCTACAGAACTTTTGTTCGAAATCCTATACTCACTCTTTTTTCTATACCTACCAACTATCTTCCTAATCCTACCGACTATCCCTTTTTGACTGGAAATTCTCTTTGACAATCAATCATCCAAGGTACAAGGTCCTATGCCATTGTATATCAATTTATCTGAGACATCTGTGCAGAATATATTTCAAAGCTAAGTATCCCAATCAACAGCCCAATGCCCTTCTTGGATTCAAACCTTATCTAGATTTCTGTTTTCATACTTATATTTCACCTATATATTCTCGTAAATATCGCGAGTTCCCAATACCATTGTTCATTCCTCAGTATGATTTCTAACCTAAATCAAACCTGTTATTACTCTAACCATACACTGTACCCTCAAACTAACTGTACAGAAGAGCCGGGAGAGAGTTTGTCTTACAATACAGTAATGTAGGGGCTCTTCCACCTGCTGAGAACATCAAAGGTACAAGCAGAAATGATACCCTGGAGAAGTTGCAGGCAGCTATGAAGGACCTAATAGAGCAAAAGTCATCTTCCATGACAAACAACCTGGTCAGTATTAAGGGATGTGTCTGAATCAGCCTCTCCTTTCTTAATGTAGAGAAGATTGATCAAACCATGCCTGTGTGGAGAGCTGTTCCCAGGTGCCTATGGTTGATATACCATTCTAACTTGTGAAAGTGTCACAGGAAGTAGTGGCAGCCTCCATCTCATGGGAACCTTGGATGAATCTGGTAGGACAAAGTGGTTGCCAAGGCAGTGACCTCATTCAGTTCCTGAAGGAAGTGACCTCACCTCACTTTCCTGGTGATGGAAATCTCTGAATTTGGGATCCAGGAAGCCAGGCACCGAGAGCAAGTCCAAGTCCCAATCCCAGTGGTCTCACTTGTTTGGATTTACCAAGGACAGAGTCAGTCTTCCTTGGTACCTACTGATATGAGGATTGCCAAATGCCTGAAGAGCTCTGAAGAGGGGCCTTTACTGAGAAAGCAGGTAGTGGTTCACCGCTGGCTGTTGACAACTTCACAGAGTTGGCCAAGGAGACCAGATCTGAGACAGTACAGGCCATTTTAGGGGAACATAGTATGGCCCACCATTCAGAGGACACTCCGGATAGTCACAGACCTACTTGAGTTAAGGAGGTGCCTTTGTGGGTGTGGGTGTGAGTTTGTGGTTTTGTCTCATGTTCTGAGAATAGGTAGGAAAGGCTGTTGTTTTGATTGGAGTGGACTGTTTCTAGAAAGTCGTTTGACTAGGCGAGTGCTTCTATGTCTGTGTATCCCACTCTGTCCATGGTTGTAGACATTCGAAAAGAGAATGTATCAATGTATGTGTCCTGTCTAGTGGAAAACTTTCCAGCATTCATCAGGCCTAGTTGATGAATGGACTGTGGCTTTCCTTATGGATGGGCAACTCCTACTAACTTCCTAAGTTCCTGTTTTCTTCCTGAATTCTGGCCACTCTCCAGAATAGCCTCATAGTTTTGTGTCCAAGATACATACCACCCCCAAGCTCTGTGACATGGCCATGTACTTGATAGCTATAGGAAATGGGAACATCTTAGAAAACTCAGACATCATTGTGACCAGTAAACGCTCAGTGAAGAACCCATATTTTGGTTCATTTGCTTACCTATTGTTCTGTTGCCCTGAATGTCAGGAAGGTCTTTGCCTCAGGCCACCCCTTTGTGAAGCCTGAATAAAACAGTTTTAAAATGGAAATAAATGGGAATAACTTGTGGTTCTTTGCTTTGGAAAGGGATGTGTTTGAATCAGCCTCCTAGCCCTGTATGAGGTTGTGGCTTAAATTTTCAGCACATGATGGATCTAAAGATAGATACCATGTGTGCAATCAAAACCATAATGGCAAAAATTCAGTAATTGTGGATGAGTCTCTTGCCTTCCTCTGTTAGGTACCTGACCTCTATCAAGTGAGACAGGGATCCTTTTGGTCAAATGAGTTTTTCAAAGTCCTGCAGAGGTGCTTGTGTTTTCTCGTGACTCCAAATCACATAAAAAAATCTATACCTGAGAGTCAATAGTGCTCAAATTGGAGAAGCAGAGCAGTATTAACGGCAGGCCTATTTGATCACTTCTGGTTCACAGGAAGGGTTTCCAGGCCACCCTGACTTTAGGCAAATGAGGGGCAAGGGAGAATATTTTGGACACTGTCTTGGGATGCGTCCCGCATGGAAACCTCCAGCCAGAGTTTATGATGAGTGTCTATATTTAACAAGATGAGGGCCATGTGGGAGTGTTTTGGTTTTAATTGTGGTCATTCGTGTGGCGGTTGGAAGAGATGACTGGATCCAAATGGGCTTGAACTATGGTGTCATTCCCCTTAGAGACTGAGTTCTGGAACTTACCTCAGAGAAATATTGCCATGAATTGTGTTGGGATTTAGGAGGCCACGCATGAGAGTCACCCTTGGAAACTGAGATCTAGGCCCAGTGTCGCTTTCCACAGAGCACTGGGAATCTCAGGAGGATATCACACAATTTTATTCTGAAAAACTTGTCAGACATATTTGATAGTCAAAACACACATGGACCTCAATTGTAGACCTCAATGGGCCTTGCTTCATGTGACCTTTTGGCCACTCTTTGGGAAGCCTTGCCTGTGACAGTTCTCCAGAGCTTTCATTGAAATGAGCTTCCTCACCATTAAATAATTTCTGAATGAATTGAAACCCACAGTGTCTCCAACTTCATCCTTGAAAATTGGCTAGATAAATACCATGAAATTTTTGAAATTTCCTTGACCAGGTGGCACTGGAGAACATTTGGATGTCCAGTTGCTGATCATGAGTGTACCAGACAGTGTGTTGATTGACTGGTTTTCATGAAAATGGTGTAGAAAAGAGATGCCAGTCATTTGAAGCCTGTTGAGTAATGGGCCCAGAGCGGGGGTGAGCAAGTGTGTGATAAAACATCTGTGGTGGGGTCATGTGGATCTGCCATTGGCTTCCAAATGGCTTGAGACTGACATGGTGCAGCCAGCAGATCCTGTGTTTAAAGACATCTGGTTATATAGAGAGGTTTCAGGGCAATGTTCAAAATCAGGTTTCTATGGTCAAGGGAGCAACCTATGTGGTATACAAGCCCTGTTGGTGCATTCTCCTGCAGACCCTGACCCACCACACGTGAAAGAACTTCCTCCAGCCCTTTGTCCCAGTTGAACTCCTTGTATTTCATGAAGCAAATACCAAACTCCGAGTGCAGTATCAAGAAACGTTTTGAAAAGTGGAGGATGACCTAATGGCTTAGCAGTCTACATGGGGAGACACTTAGACCCAGTGGCCATAGTTTACCTACAAAGAGAGAAATCAACACTGCTGCTTCATGTTCATTGGAGAATTATAAACCATGTCCTCCAGGTCACAGATGTGCAGACCAAGCTTTGATTGTCTCACTAGAAAGGAAGCTAAAGCTCCTGACAACAACATATATTTCAAGTGCCCAACCTAGAGGCAGTTTCTCCAGAAGTCTTTAGGCTGGTAAATCTCCATGTTTGTGGAGATTTTACACTTTCCCTTACTTTTGGAAACTCCTCTACCAACTCCAAGGTTGTGAACTCCTGAACATTTTTCATTTCAGATATGCATTCAAAGATTGTCTAACTCTTCTCCTCTAAATGTGTCTTACTTGGGGTGAAGGTAATGTCAAGGCATTGTTCTGAATGAGAGTGGGAAAATTTTTGTGTAGCACACATTTGCATACACATTGATTCATTTTACAATTTTCCATTTGAAATACTGAATTCTTGACACTATCTCATACCCTACTAGACTCTGACTACTAATCCTAATATGATGGAGAAAAATACCCAAACAGAATGAAAATACAAGCAGTTTACAGCAGGCATGGTGTATTGTTGGACTTCCTTTTTGCATGATAGAGGGTAGGTATTCTAAATCTACTCAATTTTTAATTGAAATAGTCCTCCATGTGTTTTTAATGTTAACACATATGTAAATTCCTGTCTTCCTTTCTATGCAGCCTACTCAGCACATGTATTTTTATATGCAAATATAGAATCCTACATGGTCTCACACGTACATTTTTTTGAGTTGGCTGACTGGGCAGAAACAAGTTGTGAGAAGAGATCTCGTAAACGCTGGTGGAACTGAAAATTAAAACTATGGGTGAGCTTCCCAGTAGAACAATTTATACATAAATCCATGTTCAGTAAAATAAATATATTTTCATCTGTGGATGATATATATTACTGATAAATTACGTTTGGCATATATATTGATACTTTTTAATGTATTTTTGTGTTTTTCTGTATATATATATATATATATATATACACACACACACACACTCTCCAGATTTTATAAAATATGAAATATATGTCTCTTATATACACTCCATCAATTCATTCATATTCATGTATGTGGATTTATAATCAACTTTTCACAAGATTATTCTCAGAAATATTCATCTACCTGAAATACATATTTGTTTCCCAGTATGAGAACTAACTTCAATCAATGGTGCTTACAAATCCTAATATTTTTACAGTAACAGACCCAGTTTAACATCAATGCAAGTAGATTCCTATGGGACTTAATGTCTATTTTGACCTTTATTTTAATTCAACACTGGTACATTAGTATTTCTTCAGTTTTTGCACATCATAGGACATATATTTCATCCACAAGTTAGCAAATTAATAAGAATTTGTTTCACTTCCTGCTTCAGAACACATGAATTCTTCCATGTTACTTGACTGGTCTTTTCATGAGACTTCTTTCCAAACACATTATTTTCGATTTCCATAATCAATTTTGAAGCTAAACTCACACACTCTTCATGATAAACTATAACATTAATATTACCATTAGATGTAAAACTGGTTGGAATGAATGTATGCATATCAATATAAAATTTCCTGTATATTTTCACATTTCAATTCAATCCATTATTTAAAGTTGGAACCAGTTATGTTATTTATTCACTGTATGGTCTATTAATGCATTATCTCTATATTCATAAACACAGTGCACACCTATTTGTCCCCCCATTACTAATTTGTACCTCTTCAAAATATTGCTCCCAGAAATGGTGGAAGAAATACTGATGTCACCTTATCTATATATACATTTTATCACAGTAATATTCTGGACACAAAAAGCAAAGGTCAAACTCATGATTGTATCAAAGCCTAAATGGAAAGTGAGCATGGATTACCAAAAACAACCATGTCCTGGTTACCTAATGCTCTCAAATGTCAATCCTATTGATGACTACATATTTGTTTCTTTCTAAGATTATATATTCAACCTCAAGCCTGTTGGAAATGTCTAATTCTATCACTCACTTTACACTTTGCCTGATTTCCTAATATCTCTATTGATATCTGCTTTCCTACATATTTTCCCTAGTTCATCATTGTGACTCATACTTCACATATGCTGACATTTACATTCACTCTCTACCCGAAACTCTATTGCTAAAGAACTTTTGGTCCAAATCCTATACTCACTCTTCTTTATAAACCTACTGACTATCTTACTAATCCTACTGACTATCACTTTTTAACTCGATGTTCTCTTCAACAATCAATCATTCAAGGTAAAAGGTCCTATGCCATTTTATATCAATTCATCTGAGACACATGTGCAGAACATAATTCAAACCTAAGTATCCCACTCAAGGGCCCAATGCCCTTCTGGCTTCATATCTTACCTACATTTCTGTTTTCATACTTATATTTCACCTATATATTCTTGTAAATATCACAGGTTCCCAATACCATTATTCATCTGGCAGAGAGATTCCTAACCCAAATCGAACATGTTATTAACCCTAAATATACACTGTTACCTCAATCTAACTTTACAGAAGAGGAGGGACAGAGTTTCTCTTTAAATACCGGAATGTAGGGAATCTTCCACCTGCTGAGAACATCAAAGGTCCATGTAGAAATAATCCCTGGAGAAGATGTAGGCAGCTGTGAAGTTCCCGAGAGAGCAAAAGTCATCTTCCATGGCAAACAACCTGGTGAGGATGAAGGGATGTGTCTGTATCAGCCTCTATCAACTTAATGTAGAGAAGATTGACCAAACCAGGCCTGTGTGAAGAGGTGTTCCCAGGTGCCTATGGTTGATATACCATTCTAACTTTTGAAAGTGTTACAGAAAGTAGGAACAGCCTCCATCTCATGGGCCCTTAGAAGTAACTATTTGGACAAAGTTGTTGCCAAAGCAGTGACCTCATTCAGTTTCTGAAGGAAGTGACCTCACCTCACTTCCTTTGTGATGGAACTCTCTGAACTTGGGATCCAGGAAGAATGGCACCCAGAGCCAGTCGCAGTCCCAGGCCCAGTGGTCTCACTTGCTTCAATTTACGAAGGACAGAGTCAGTCTTTCTTAGTGCCTACAGATGTGAGGATGTTCAAATGCCAGAAAAGCTCTGAAGAGGGGCCTTTCCTGAGAAAGCAGGTAGTGGCTCACCCATGGCTAATGACAACTTCACAGAATTGGCCAAGGAGACCAGATTTGAGACACGACAGGCCATTTGGGGGGAATATAGTATGGCCCACCATTCAGAGGACACTCTGGGTAATCACAGAACTACTTGGAGCAAAGGTGGTGCCTTTGTGGGTGTGGGTGTATGTTCATGGTCTTGTCTCATGTTCTGAGAATAGGTAGGAAAGACTGTTTGTTTGGATTGGCGTGGACTGTTTCTAGTTAGTCGTTTTGCAATGCGAGTGCTTCTATGTCTGTGTATCCCACTGTGTCCGTGGTTGTAGACATTAGAAATAAGAATGCATCAAAGGATGTGTCCTGTCTAGTAGAAAGCTTCCCAGCATTCATCTTGCCCAATTTATAAATGGACTGTGGCTTTTGTTATCAAAGGGCAACACCTGATATCTTCATAAGTTTCTGTTTTCTTTCTGAATTCTGGACACTCTGCAGAATAGCTTCATGGTTTTGTGTCCAAGATATTTACCACCTAAAAGCTCTGTTATATGGCCATGTAGTGGGTAGCTAGTGTGACCAGGAAAGTCTCAGTGGAGAAACCCTGATTTGGGCTTTTTGCTTACCTATTGTTCTGTTGCCCTGAATATCAGGAAGGTATTTACCACAGGCCAATTCTTTGTGAAGCCTGAAGAAAAAAGTTTTCAAATGGAAATGAATGGACATCACCTGTAGCTCTTTGCTTAATTGCTTTGGAAATGGATTTGTCTGAAACAGCCTCTTGGCCCTGTGTGAGTCTGTGGTTAGATTCTCAGCACCTGATGGATCCCATGTGTTCATCCAAAACCAAAATGATCAAAAGAGCAGTCATTGCGGATGAAGTCTCTTGCCTTCCTCTGTAAGGTTCCTGACCTCCATCAAGTGAGAAGAGGGATTCTTTGGGTCAAATGCATTCTTTAAAGCCAAGGAGAGGCAAGCCCAAAGGTGCTTGCATTTTCTCATGCTTCCAATTCACATAAAGAATCTAAACCCCACAGTCAGTCATCCTCAAATTGGAGAAGCAGAGCAGTATTAACGGCACACTATTTGATCACTCCAGGTTCACAGGAAGGTGTTCAGGCCACCCCGACTTTAGGCAAATGAGGGGCAAGGGAGCTAACTTTGGACACTATCTTGTTCTGCATCCCTCATGGAAACCTCCAGCCAGAGTTTATAATGAGTATCTATATGGAAGAAGATGAGGGCCTTGTGGGAGTGTTTGGGTTTTAATTTTGGAAGTTTGTGTGGTGGTTGAAAAAGATGACTTGCTCCACCTGGTCTTGAACTCTGGTGTGATTCCCTTTAGAGACTGAGTTCTGGAACTGACCTCAGAGAATTATTGCCATGAGTTGTGTTGGGATTTTAGGAGGCCATGAATGACAGTCGCCCTTTGAAACTGAGATCTGTGCCCAGAAAGGCTTTCCACAAGGCACGAGGAATCTCAGCCAGAATATCACATGATTTTATTCTGAAAGACTTGGCAGCCATAGTTGAGAGGCAAAACACACATGATCTCACATTGCAGACCTCAATGGGCCTGGCTTCATGTGACCTTTTGGCGACCCTTTGGGAAGCCTTGCCTGTGAGTGTTCTCCAGAGCTTTCATTGAAATGAGCTTCCTCAACATTTAAAGGTTCCTGAGTGAATTGAAAATCATAGTGCCTCCAACTTCATCCTTGAAAAATGGCTAGAGAAATACCATGGAATTTTTGAAATTTTCATGACCAGGTGGCACTGGAGAACTTTTTGATGTCCATTTGCTGATCATGAGTATACCAGACAGTGCCTTGATTGACTGCGTTTCTTAAAAATGGTGTAGAACAGAGATGCCAGTAAGTTGGAGCCTGCTGAGTAGTGGGCCTAGAACAGTGGTGGGCAGGTGTGTGATAAAACATCTGTGTTGGGGCCATGTAGATCTGCCATTGGCTTCCAAATGGCTTGTAACTGACATGGTGCAGCAAGCAGACCCTTATATGTAAAGGCATCTTGTTATATGGAGAGGTTTCAGGGCAATGTTCAGAATCAGGATGCTATGGTCAAGGGGTCAAACTATGTGAAATAGAAGCCTGACAGGTGCATTCTCCTGCAGACCCTGAGGCACCACATGTGACAGAACTCCCTCCAGCACTCTGACCAAGTTGAACTCCTTGTATTGTGAAGCAAATAACAAACTCCCAGTGCTCTACTAAGAAAAGTAGAGCATGATCAATTAGCTTCACAGTCCACACAGATTGACCCTTAGACTCCAGTTGCCACAGTTTACCTACAAAGTGAGAATTCAGCACTGCTGCCTCATGTTCATTGGAAAATAAGATACCATGTCCCCCAGGTCACATAGATGCAGACCAGTTTTGATGCTCTCACTATAGAGGAAGCTAAAGCTTCGGACCACAACATACATTTTAAGTGCCCAAACTCAGAGGCAGTTTCTCAATATGTCTTTAGGCCTGCAGAGCTCCATGTTTGTGGAGTGTTTATGCTGTCCCTTACTTTTGGAAACTCCTCTACCACCTCCAAGCTTGTGAACACCGAGAATATTCCATTCCAGATATGTATTCACAGATTTTCTAACTCTTCTCCTCTAATTGTGTCTTATTAGGGGAGAAGGTAATGTCAAGGCATTGTTCTGAATGAGAGTGGGAAGATTTTTGTATCACACATATTTGCAAACACAATGGGTTTATTTTCCTATTTTCTATTCGAAATACTGAATCTCTGACACTAATCCATAACCTACTAGACTCTGACTACTAATCCTAATATGATGGAGAATAGTAACCCTAACAGAATGGAAATACAAACAGTTCAGAGAAGGCATGGTGTATACTTGGACTTCCCTTTTGCATTATATGGGGTTGGAGTTATAAATATAGTCAATGTTTATTGAAATATTTCTCCATGTGTTTTTAACGTTAACAAATATGTGAATTCCTCTCCCCTTTCTCTGTCACCTATTCAGCACATGTATTTTTATATGCTCATATAGAATACTACCTGGTATCACACAGACTTTCTTCTGAGGTGGCTGACTTGGCAGATACAAATTGTGAGAAGAGATCACTCCTCCTAAACCCTTTTGGAACTGAAATTTCAACCTATGGGTGAGCCTCCTAGTTGAACAACATTATACATAAATCCATTTTCAGTAAAATGTATTTTTTTGGATATGTGAAGTATATATATTTCATTTTGAATTTCGATTGGCATATATATTGCTACTTTTTAATGTCTGTGAGTGTGTTTCTGTGTGTATATATATATATATATATATATGTATATATATATATATATATATATATATATATATATATATATCACTCTCCAGATTTTTCAAAATATGAAATATATGTGTCTTATTATACACTCCCTAAAATCATTCATATTCACGTATGTGGATTTATAATCAACTTTTCACAAGATTATTCTCAGAAATTCAGATTATTCATTCACCTGAAATACATATTTGTTTCCTAATACTGAAAACTAACTTCAGTAAATGCTGCATACAAAGCATAATATTTCATCATTGCCTGATGGCCACGAATAGAGTGCATCACACCCAGTGTAACGCGCCACTGCACAGGTGAATAACGAGATAGAACCACAAAAAACTATCTTGTTAAGAACTTACAGCAAAATGGGGGTGCACCAAAACCTATAAGAAAGATTTTTAGCACTAAGATCTGGTAATTGGGTCTGAAAAACGAGCCAAATGTGCAACCGGAGATCCGGTCTGACTGATCCTCAAAACAATAGAGTGTCTGGGTTCCAATAGACACCCTCCACACCCAACAAATGACAGGCCCAGAATACAGATTGAACTGCAGAGAAGCATCACTCAGGGGAAATCTAGTCTAGCAGGAGAAACCAGGACTAGCAGGAGAAACCAGGGGACTAGAGGACAGGCTCTTGTGACTGGGAAGCTGGAGAACACAGAAGCGCAGGTGACAGTCCACCTGCTGTCCGCGTGACTGGGCGTCTGGAGAACACCGGCGCGCAGGAGACCGACTGCGCCACTGGGTGGCTAGTGATTGCCCACCCGCCAGTGACCTAGAGCTGAAACCAACTGGAGACAGTCCAGTTCCATCCCCGTATTCGAACATTTCGGCAAGGAGCCTGGGCCCACCAAAGCAGAGGGGTGACGTCACTGGAGCTCGGGCTTCGGAATTCCCTACAAGTGGAATCCACTTTAGCAGGCATAGTCTACCAACACAAAGGAGAGACAACAGAGATACACAACACCGAAACAAATCTATAGAATAAAACAGAAACACAGCAATCAAATAGAGCTGGAAAGTAACATGAGCATCATGAAAAAACAAGGGAAAGAAAGGAGTACAAACAATGCAGGACAACTTAATTCTACAGGAGGACCTAGAAGCATCAGAAACAGGGATAGGGAAAGAACTTAAGGCATTCCTAACTCAGATGGAAAGGAATATTAGAGAAGACATGAGGCAGCAAGTCCAAGCAATAAAAGTATATTTTGAAAATGAATTAAACAAACAAACTCAAATGGCAAACAACGAGCTTTACCAGGAGATAGAGATCTTAAAAGAAATCAAACAGTAATACTAGAAATGCAGGAAAGTATTAACCAAATTAAAAACTCAAACGAGAATATTACAAATAGACTAGATCAAGCAGAAGTCAGAATATCAGATAATGAAGACAAAGTTTATCAACTTGAAAAGAATATAATCAACACAGAAAAGAGGCTTAAATCCCACTAGCAATCTATTCAAGAGATATTGGATGTCATAAAAAATGAGAGTCATTGGGATAGAAGAAGGCATAGAGATTCAAACCAAAGGAATGGAGAACATATTAAATAAAATAATTCTAGAAAACATCCCAGAGATGAAAGATGGATCGGATTGTCAAATCCTGGAAGCCTACAGGACCCCAAACATTCAAAATCATAATAGACAAACTCCAAGACATATAATTATGAAGATAGCCAACATACAGAACAAGGAGAGAATATTAAACACTATAAGAGAAAGGAGGCAGATTACATTCAGGGGAAAACCAATTAGGTTAATGACTGATTTTTCATCACAGACTTTGAAAGCGAGAAGATCCTTGAACAATGTATTTCAAATGCTGAAAAATAATGGATTCCAACCAAGAATACTGTATCCAGCAAAATTAAGGTTCAGATTTGAAAACGAAATTAAAGTCTTTCACAATAAACAAAAGCTAAAAGAATTCGCAGCCAGAAAACCAGCACTGCAAAGCATTTTGAGCAAAATACTACAAGAAGAGGAATTGATAAATAGTGCCGAAAACTAACAGCAGGAGGTATCTCAGTAAAGGGGGAGGAAAATAACCAAAAAAGTAAAAACTAGCCAAACTAAAACATAATAAATAAATAAACATGATTGGAAGAACAAATCATATTTCAATTGTAACCTTAAATGTTAATGGATTATATTCACCAATCAAGAGAATGGGCTAGTAACCTGGATCAAAAAAAATAAATCCAACAATATGCTGCCTTAAGGAGACTCATATGATAGGAAAAGACATACACAGGGTGAAGGTAAAAGGTTGGGAAAAATCATACCACTCACATGGCCCTCAGAAGCAAGAAGGAGTGGCCATACTCATGTGGAATAAAATCAACTTCAAACCTAAGTTAATCAAAAGGGATAAAGAAGGACACTATATTCTGTTAAAAGAAACCATCCACCAACAAGACATAACAATTATGAATTTGTATGCACCAAGCAATGGAGCTGCAATGTTCATAAAACAAACTCTCCTCAAGTTCAATAGCCAAATAGACTACAACACAATAATTATGGGTGACTTTAAGACACCACTCTCGGCATTAGACAGATTCTCTAGACAAGAACTGAATAAAGAAACTATCAAACTCAACAGCACAATTTGTAACCTAGACTTGAACGACATATATAGAATATATCAGCCATCATCAAGTGGATACACGTTCTTCTCAGTTTCACATGGATCCTACTCAAAGATAGACCATATATTATGCCATAGGGCAATTCTTAGTAAATATAAAAGCATGGAGATTATACCATGCACTATATCTGATAATAATGGAATGAAACTGGAAATCAATGATGAAAGAAGGAAGGAAAAATCCTACATCACATGGAAAATGAACAACATGCTACTGAATGATCAATGGGTTACAGAAGACATAATGGAGGAGATAAAAAAAATTCTTAGAGACAAATGACAATACAGACACAACATACCAGAATCGATGGGACACAATGAAAGCAGTTTAAGAGGGAAGTTCATTTCTTGGAGTTCTTTCCTCAAAAAAAAGAAAAAAATCAACAAATAAATGAACTCACACTACACCTCAAAAACCTAGAAAAGGAAGAGCAAAACAACAGCAAATGTAGTAGAAGACAAGAAATAATTAAATTTAGAGCAGAAATCAACAAAATTGAAACAAAAAAAAATTTAAAAATTTGATAAAACTAAAAGTTGGTTCTTTGAAAAAATAAATAAGATTGACAGGCCCACAGCCATGCTAATGAAGAGAAGAAGAGAGAGAACTCAAATTACTAACATACGGGATGAAACAGGCAATATCACAACAGACACTACAGAAATACAGAAGATAATTAGAAAGTATTTTGAAACACTATATTCCAATAAAATAGAAGATAGTGAAGATATCGATGAATTTTTTAAGTCATAAGATCTGCCCAGATTGAGTCAGGAAGACACACGCAATTTAAACAGACCAATAACAAAGGAAGAAATGAAAGAAGCCATCAAAAACTACCAACCAAAAGAAGCCATGGACCGGATGGGTATACAGCGGAGTTCTACAAAACCTTTAAAGAAGAATTAATACCAATATTTTTCAAGCTATTTCAAGAAAAACAAAAAGAAGGAGCTTTTCCAAATTTATTCTATGAGGATAAATCACCCTGATCCCGAAACCAGACAAAGACACTTCAAAGAAAGAAAACTACACACCAATATCTCTAATGAACTTCGATGCAAAACTTGTCAATAAAATCCTGGCGAATCGAATACAAAAGCATATCAAAAAAATTGTGCACCATGATCAAGTAAGATTCATCCGTGGGATGCAAGGCTTGTTCAATATACGGAAATCAATAAATGCCATTCACCACATCAATAGACATAAAGACAAGAACCATATGATCATCTCAATAGATGCAGAAAAAACATTTGACAAAGTTCAGCATCACTTTATGTTCAAAACACTAGAAAAACTAGGGATAACAGGAACTTACCTCAACATTGTAAAAGCTATATATGCTAAACCTCAGGCTAGCATCATCCTAAATGTGGAAAAACTGAAGGCATTCCCTCTAAAATCTGGAACAAAACAGGGATGCCCTCTATCACCACTTCTATTCAATTTAGTTCTTGAAATACTAGCCAGAACAATTAGACAGACAAAAAAAATTAAAGGCATAAAAATAGGAAAAGAAGTATTTAAATTATCGCTATTTGCAGATGTCATGAAAATATATTTAACAGACCCCAAAGGGTCTACAATGAAACGGCTAGAGTTAATAAATGAATTCAGCAAAGTGGCAGAATATAAAATTAACACGCATAAATGAAAGGCATTCCTGTATGTCAGCAACACAACTTCTGAAATGGAAATGAGGAAAACCACTCCATTCACAATATCCTCAAATAAAATAAGATACTTGGGAATCAACCTAACAAAAGACGTGAAAGTTTTATATACTGAAAACTACAGAACCCTAAAGAGAGAGAGAGAAGAAGATCTTAGAAGATGGAAAAACAAAAGACCCAGAATAGCAAAAGCAACTCTAAACAGAAAATATGAATCTTTAGGTATAGTGATACCAGAGTTCAAACTGTACTAAAAGCAATAGTAACAAAAACAGCGTGGTACTGGTAACAAAATAGGCAGGTGGAACAATGGTACAGAATAGAGGACACAGAAACCAATCCTCAAAATTACAACTTTCTTATATTTGAAAAAGGGGCTAAAAGCATGCAATGGAAGTAGCATAGCATCTTCAAACAATGGGGTAGGGAAAATTGGGGAAAGGTGGGGCAAGGGAGAGAAGTGAACAACAGCAGATGAGGTAGAGAAAGAAGATGGGAGGGGATGGGAGGGGGTATAGTAGGGGATAGTAGGGGATAGGAAATGTAGCAGAATACAACAGTCACTAATATGACATCATGTAAAAATGTGAATGTGTAACCGATGTGATTCTGCAACTCGTATTTGGGGAAAATTGAGAGTTCATAACCCAATTGAGTCAAATGTATGAAAGATGATATAGGATGAGCTTTGTAATGTTTTGAACAACCAATAAAAAATAAATAAATAAAGGTTTAAAGTTGAGTGGGAAGAAATCAGCTAAAAAAGAGTTGAGATGCATTCATTTTGCTAAGCAGAAACTTTGTTTTGTGTACTTGTAACTATCACAAATTTATTTTACCAGAAAACTGGCTTTTAAAAATGCACATAATTGAGATTAAAGGATAATCCACTTACCTTCAAGAAAAACTCATAGCATTTCCTATATTTTTCATATTTTATTTTTTTGTGAATATTTTGTCATGGACCAGGTCTAGACTTAGGCTATTCTTCCAGAATACTACCTCATCTGACAAGTTGGTACAATGTGTTGGATTGTTCTTTTCATCTTTTATTTAATAGTTTCTAGATGATAATGTGTATTTTTCCATATGTTTGTTTGGACATACATACCCAACTATATCTTTGCATTTTCTGTTTTACTGGGGAAGAGACTCATCAAAAGCTCTTTATTATATGTATCAACAATCAAACATTTAGAGCATGCAATTATACATAATTTTGCATGAAAATATTTTTGTACCATTTTTATAAAGATTTAGAATTATTAATACTGTCCCTACTGTAATTAGTAACTCCTTACAAAAAGAATTAATCAATTGACTTTATATCAATTATGAATATGAAAATTACTAAAATAAGTATTTGGCAATTAATATGCAATTGATAGAAAGTGAAATCACAAGAAAGCCATTTAAAATGTCAGTGCATATGGTCCTTAAATAATAGGTTGTTCAAAAAAAAATTCTCTAATTCAAAAGAGTTAATATGCCATATTACAGCTAAATGTGATATAAAAACCTTAAATTATCAGTATTGATAAATAAGAATGATACCTGTTTACTTAAATATGTTTATTTGATTTTCACTGTAAGATGTTAATTCTGGAAGACTTGAGAATTAAGAAAGACTTGGTCTATATTATTTCTAACAGGCTAATCAAAGTACTTTTAAATATATATGTATATATATATATATATATATATATATATATATATATATATATATATGTAACACATATGCATGAATATAGATACATATGCATAATAAATGTATTGTAATATATTTATCATGTGGTTATAATTTTTAAATTTTCTCAAGAAAAGAATGACTATAAAAAACAGTTTTAAATGTAAATTTCATAGCATAGTACTGTTTGTAATGCTATGAGAGAAAAATACTTATGGAGGGAAAATGAAAAAGGAAGAGAGAGAAGGGGGAAAATGAGGAAGAAAGTGAGTAAAGAAGAGGGAGAGGAGTGTTTGATGAAAAGATAAAAGTGGAGGGGCTGGGTTTGTGACTCAGTGTTAACATGCTTGTCTAGCATGTGTGAGGCAGTGGGTTATATTCTCAGCACCACATACGAATAAATAAAATGAAGGTCTATCAACAACTGAAAAAATAAAAAAGGAGAAATATTACCAAAATTCCAAGATTTTATGAATGTTAAATACAAAAAAATTATGTTGCATAGCCTTATGTAAATTCTAGACTCCCCAAAATAATCATTAAATGCTAGATTATTAGTGTTATAACTAAAAATCCATTGCTCTTTCTTCTACATTCTGTGGCATGCTAGTGCTAAAATAAATTGTATTATAACACCAAAATAAAATTCTAATATTTATACAGTAACTGACCCAGTTTAACATCAATGCAAGAAGATTCCTATGTGATATAATGTGTATTTTGACGTTCATTTTTATTCAACACTGGTACATTACTATTTCTCCAGTTAATGCACATCATAGGATGTATATTTCATCCACAATTTAGCAAATATATACACATTTGTTTTGCTTTCAATCACTTTTGCTTCAGAACACATGTATTCCTCCATGTTTCTTGACTTCTCTTTTTGTGACACTTCTTTCCAAACACATTATTTTCGATTTCCATTATCACTTTTGAAGCAAAACTGACACACCCGTCATGATAAAACATAACACTAATATTACCATTAGATGTAAAACTGGTTTAAATGAATGATTGTACATCAATATAAGATTTCTTGTATACTTTCAGATATCAATTCAATCCATTATTCAAAGTGAAACCAGTTATATCATTTATTCACAGTATGGTCTATTCATGCATTGTCTATATATTGATAGACACATGGTACACCTCTGTGTACTCCCAACAATAATTTCTATATCTTCAAAATATTGCTCCCAGAAATGGTGGAAAAAATATGCATGTCAACTGATCTACATATACATTTTATCACAGTAATATTCTGGACAAAAAATGCAAAGGTCACACTTATGACTGTCCCAAAGCCTAAATGGAAAGTGAACATGGATTACTAAAAACATCCATGTCCAGGTTGCCTAATGCTCTCAAATGTCAATCCTATTGGTGATTACATATGTGTTTCTTCCTAAGACTACATTTTCAATCTCACCCTGTTGAAACTGTCTAAACCTCTCACTCATTTTATAATTTGCCTGATTTCCTACTCTCTATTCACATCTGCTTTCCTACTTTTTTCCCCAGTTCATCATTGTGACTGACTCTTCACATGTGCTGACATTTATATTCAATCTCTACCAGAAACCCTATTGCTAAAGAACTTTTGGTCCATATTCTATACTCAATCTTCTTCGTAATCCTACCGACTATATTCCTAATCCTAGCAAAAATCCCTTTTTTAACTGGATGCTCTCTTCTACATTCAATCATCGAAGGTACAAGGATCTATGCCATTGCATATCAATTTATCTGAGACATATGTGCAGAACATAATTCAAAGCTAAGTATCCCACTCAAAGGCCAAATTCCCTTCTAGGATTCAAATCTTACCTAGATTTATATTTCAATACTTATATTTCACCTATATTTTCATGTAAATATCACAGGTTTCCAATAACATTGTTCATCAAGCAGAATGATTCCTAACCCATATTGAACATGTTATTAATCCTAACCATACACTGTTCCTCAATCTAACTTTACAGAAGAGCAGAGACAGAGTTGGTATTACAATACAGGAATGTATGGATCTTCCACCTGCTGAGAACCTCAAAGGTCCATGTAGAAATAATCCCTGGAGAATGTGTAGGATGCTATGAACGACCTGAGAGGGCAAAAGTCATCTTCCATGGCAAAAAAACATGGTCAGGATAAAGGGTTGTGTCTTAATCAGAATCTCTCTTCTTAATGTAGAGAAGATGGACCAAACGAAGCCTCTGTGGAGAGCTGTTCCCCAGTACCTATGGTTGATATACCATTCTAACTTATGAAAATGTCAGAGGAAGTAGGTGCAGCCTCCATCTCATGGGACCCTTGGAAGCATCTGTTAGGACAAAGTGGTTGCCAAGGCTGTGACCTCATTCAGTTCCTGAAGGAAGTGACCTACCTCACTTTCTTGGTGATGGAATCTCTGAACTTGGGATCCAGGAAACCAGGCACACAGAGCCAGTCCCAGTACCAGTCCCAGTGGTCTCACTTGTTTGGATTTACCAAGGACAGAGTCAGTCTTTCTTGGTACCTACTGATGTGAGGATGGCCAAATGCCAGAAAAGCTCTGAAGAGGGGCCCTTCCTGAGAAAGCAGAAAGTGGCTCACCAATGGATCCTCACAACTTCACAGAGTTGGCCAAAGAAAACAGATCTGAGACAAGACAGGCCATTTTGGGGTAACATAGTATGGCCCACCATTCAGAGGACACACTGTATAGTCACAGACCTACTTGGGGAAAGGAGGTGCCTTTGTGGGTGTGGGTGTGAGTTTTTGGTTCTGTCTCATTTTCTGAGAATAGGTGGAAAAGGCGGGTTTTTTTTTGGTTTGGTGTGGACTCTTTATAGTAGGTCGTTTGACAAGGTGAGTGTTTCTTTATCTATGTATTCCACTGTGTCCATGGTTGAAGACATTAGAAAAGAGAATGCATCAAGGATGTGTCCTGTCTATTAGGAAGCTTCCCAGCATTCATCCTGCCCGATTTATTAATGGACTGTGGCTTGTCTTATAGATGTGCAACACCTACTAAATTCCTAAGTTCAGGTTTTCTTCCTAAATTCTGGCCACTCTCCAAAATAGTCTTATGGATTTGTGTCTAAGATATGTACCCCTCCAAGCTCTGTGACATGGCCATGTACTGGATAGCTGAAGGAAATGGGAGCACCTAAGAAAACACAGATATCAGTGTGACCAGTAATGTCTCAGTGGAAAAACCCTTCTTTTGGCCTTTTGCTTACCTATTGATCTGTTGACCTGAATGTCAGGAGGTCTTTGCCTCAGTCCACCCATTTGGGAAGACTGATGAAAACTGTTTTCAAATGGAAATGCATGCGCATCACCTGTCGCTCTTTGTTTAATTGCTTAGGATAAGGATGTGTCTGATTCAGCCTCTTGGCCCTGTGTGATGCTGTGGCTTAGATTCTCAGCACCTCATGGATCTAAAGAAAGATTCCATGTGTGTATCCAAAACAAAAATGGTAAAAAACCACGCTGACTTTAGGAAAATAAGTGGCAAGGGAGCTCTTTTGAACACTGTCTTGGGCTGCGCCCCTCATGGAAAACTCCAGCAAGAGGTTATGATTAGTGTCTATATGGAAGAGGATGAGGGCCTTGTGGGAGTGTTTTGGTTTTAATTGTGTTTATTTGTGTGGTGGTTGGAAGTGATGACTGGGTCCACCTGGGCTTGAACTCTGGTGTGATACCCTTAGAGACTGAGGTCTAGAACTGACGTCAGAGAAGTATTGCCATGAATTGTGTTGGGGTTTTAGGAGGCCATGCATGAGAGTCGCTCTTGGAAACTGAGATCTTGGACCAGGGTAGCTTTCCACAGAACACTGGGAATCTCAGCCAGGATATCACATGATTTCATTCTGAAAGACTTGGCAGCAATAGTTGAGAGTCAAAACTCACATGGACCTCATATTGTAGACCTCAATGGGCCTGGCTTCATGTGACTTTTTGGTCACTCTTTGGGAAGACTTTCCTCTGAGAGTTCTCCAGAACTTTCATTGAAATAAACTTCCTCAACATTTAATGGTTCCTGAATAAATTTAAACCCACAGTGCCTCCAACTTCATCCTTTAAAAATGGCTAGATAAGTACCATGACATTTTTTAAATTCCCATGACCAGATGGCACTGGAGTAACTTTGGATCTTATGCTGTTGATCATGAGTGTACAAGACAGTGCCTTGATTGACTTGGTTTCATGAGAATGGTGTAGAACAGAGATGCCAGTAATTTGGAGACTGCTGAGTTGGGGCCTAGAGCAGTGATGTGCAGGTGTGTGATAAAACATCTGTGTTGGGGCCATGTGGATCTGCCATTGGCTTCCAAATGGCTTGTGACTGACATGCTGCAGCCAGCAGACCCTTATATGTAAAGGCATCTTGTTATATGGAGATTTTTCAGGGCAATGTTCAGAATCAAGTTGCTATGGTCAAGGGGGCAAGCATGTGCGATAGAAGCCTGGTTGGTGCATTTATATGCAGACCCTGACACACCACATGTGACAGAAATCCCTCCAGCACTGTGCCCCAGTTGAAATCCTTGTATTTCAAGAAGCAAATACCAAACTCTAAGTGCAGCAGCAAGAAACACCACGAAAACTGGAGGATTACCAACTGGGTTCACAGTCCAAACAGGGAGACACTTAGCCCCAAGTTGCCACAGTTTACCTACAAAGAGAGAATTCAGAACTGCTGCCACATGTTCATTAGGAAAATAAGAAACAACATCCTCCAGGTCACATAGATGAAGACCCAGCTTTGATGGTCTCACTACAAAGAAAGCTAAAGCTTCTGACAACAACGTATATTTCAAGTGCCCAACCTCAGAGGCAGTTTCTCAAGAAGTCTTTAGGCAAGCAGAGCTCCATGTTTCTGGAGTGTTTACCCTTTCCCTTACTTTTGGAAACTCCTCTACCACCTTCAAGTTTGTGAACTCCTGAGCATTTTCCATTCCAGATATGTATTAACAGATTTTCTAATTCTTCTCCTCTAATTGTGTCTTACTTGGGGCGAAGGTAATGTCAAGGCATTTTTCTGGATGAGAGTGGAAAGATTTTTGTTTAGCATATGTTTGCATACACATTGGATTCATTTTCCTATTTTCCATTTGAAATACTGAATCCCTGACACTAACCCATACTGTACTAGAATCTGACTACTAATCCTAATATGATGGAGAAAAAGAATCCTAACAGAAAAGAAATAGAAGCTGTTCAGAGAAGGCATGGTATATATTTGGACTTGCCTTTTGCAAGTAGGTGTTATAATTCTAGTCAATTTTTAATTGAAATAGTCCTCCATGTGTTTTTAAAGTTAACAAATATGTGAATTCCTGTCTCCCTTTCACTGTAGACTATTCAGCACATCTATTTTATATGCACATAAAGAATCCTACCTTTTATCACGTGTATATTTTTGTGCGGTAGCTGATTTGGCAGATACAAATTTTGAGAAGAGATCACTCCTCCTAGATGCTGTTGGAACTGAAAATTGAACCTATGGGTGAGCTTCCTAGGAGAACAACATTATACATAAATCCCTGTTAAGTAAATTGAATATTTTTAGATCTGTGAATGATGTATATTTCATGGTGAATTTGGATTGGCATATATGTTGCTACATTTTAAAATTTGTGTGTGTGTGTGTGTGTGTGTATACACACATACACACTCTCCAGATTTTTCAAAATATGAAATATATGTGTCTTATTTACACTCCCTAAATTCATTCATGTTCAAGTATGTGGATTTATAATCAACTTTTCACAAGATTATTTTCAGAAATATTCATCCACCTGAAATTCATATTTGTTTTCTATTACTGAAAACTAACTTCAGTGAATGGTGCATACGTATCCTGTTGATAGTCACAGCCGAAGGGGCCACAGCAAACTTCCAGGTGCCAGCAAACTTTCAGCTGCAGGCTGATGATTGGCTCACAGCGGCCTTAGCAACTTCTAGCTCATTGTCTCCTCTGTGGTGATGCTCATTGGAGATGCTCATTGAGATGTTTCCCCGCCTTTCAGACTTCCAGCTTATGATTGGCTCACAGCAGCCCCAGCAACATCTAGCTGATTGGCTCCTCTGCGGTGATGCTTATTGGGCTGTTTCCCTGCCCATTCAGACCATGGAGCTGCTCATTGGGGGACTTTTTTGGCTCTGCCCACGTGACCCAGCCAATCTGCCTCAAGAGCAGGAGGATTGTGAGAAGTGGATAGAGGCGTTTGTGGGAGGGAGAGGCTTTTGGGAAGCTGGTGTTGGGAGTTGGGGTTCTGAGGATTTTTCCTGAGAGGCTGTTTTGCTTGGCGTGTGTGGTTCTAAAAATAAAGTTAGTTTCTTTTGACAAGTGGATTCTGATTGTGCCCAGCCAGACAGCGGCATTTGGTGGCTCATATGGGGAGCGACTGAGGGTAACTGATAAGGTAAACTGCTCGCTCTTGAGGGCAGGGCGAGAGGATGGGTAGCCATTTTATGATTCCTATTTTGTTTTAAGTTGCCTGTCCCTGGAGATGAGTGAGATGGAAGAAAAACTGCTCACATCTGAGGAAAAACTATTTGTGTCTGAGGAACAGATAGGGAGAAAGGCTATAATAATTTTTTGTTGTTCCATTTTTATTTCGTTCTATCTCTTTTTTTGTTTGGTGTTATCTTGTTGGTTTGTATTATAGTAGAAATATGGGATCAAAAATTAGTAAAAAACAAACCAAAAAAGTGTTAAGTAAATTGTTAGAGGAAGGAGGCATCCCAGTAAAATCAAGAGCAGTCATGGCAATTGTTGATACAATACAAAAATGTAGACCATGGCTTTTTAAGGAGGAGTTGTTAAATATATCACAATGGAACCATCATGGTGCAGATTTAAAAAGAATAGAAAAGAAAAGCCCAGGGATTCTGCCAGTTGGCACATTGCCATTGTGGACATTCATATCTTGTTTGCTTAGTTCAAAGCCTTCAGTTCAGTCAATGGTAGAGGAAGAAGAAGACATATTGATTCAAGTAAAACAGAAGGTGTCTCAAGTTAGTCAGACAGAAGAAAAAATTCAAGTAAAAGAGAAGGTCTCTAGAGCTTGTCAGATAGAGGAAACTATTCAAGTAAAAGAGAACGTCTCTCGAACTAGTCAGACAGAGGAAAAAATTCAAGTAAAAGAGAAGGCCTCTAAAGCTAGTTTGACAGAGAAAGAAAGTGTAAAACAGTATAAAACATCAGGGGAAATTTACAACAGGAGACTGCTACTAACACCTTTCTATCACCAGATGACATAAGTGTCCAACTAACAAGGCCACTTTCTTATGCTGGGAGGCCCCCAACTCCCGCAGTTGATAGTTAGGATCCTGAGAAAAGATCTCAAATATTAACATGCCCTGTATTTGAGGGAGGAGGGCAGCGTGTTTACCATGCTTTAAATTTCAAAACAGTGAAGCAGCTAAAAGAGGCTGTAACAACCTATCGTCCTCAAGCACCCTTCAATGTAATCATGGTCGAATCCATTAACAACTTGAACATGAAGCCAGTGGATTGGGCTAATATGTGTAATGTTGTGCTAAATGGAGGACAATGCATGTTATGGAAGGTTGCCAATGAGGAATGTTGAAAGGAGACAGCTAGGCGAAATGCAGGAGCTGGTTATCCTCAGAGAAATCTAGATATGTTGTTAGGAAAGGGACCTTATGAAGATCAGCCGCAGCAAATTGCATATGATCATGGTGTATGTGCAGAAATTGGTGTAGATGCAATTAAGGCATGGAAGACTTTACAAGAACATGGAGGTTTACAAGGTCAATTATCTAAGGTAATACAAGGAGCTAATGAACCTTATGCTGAATTTGTAGATAGGCTTATTCAAAGAGCTACCAGAGTTTTTGGGAATACAGAACAAGCAATGCCATTACTAAAACAACTGGCTTATGAGCAAGCAAATCGTTGTTGCAGAGATATCATTAGACCATGGAAAAATGAAGATTTAAACACATTGATTTAATTATGTAGAGACATTAATGAACAAGAGCAAGTCATGGCAGCTGCAGTAAAACAGGCTTTAGTTGCCAGATACATTAATGAACAAGGGCAAATTGTGGCAGCTACAGTAAAACAGGCTTTAGATGCCAGACCAAGAACATGCTACCAATGTGAAGAAACAGGACATTTTAAAAGGAATTGGCCCATAAAAGGAGGGTTTAACAATATTAGGTATCAAAGGAGTAGAATACCAGGTATTTGGCCACAATGCCATAGAGGGAGACATTGGGCTAATGAGTGCTGTTCTCAAACCACCATAGAGGGTACTCAATTATCAAAAAATGAACAAGGACCAGGTGTTTATCCACGATATCATGGAGAAAGGCATTGGGCTCAATTGCCAAATAAATGGACAGGGGGTTCCAATGCTCCGGGGCCCCAAACCACAAATATACAGAGCACTGGAGGAACCCAGCAACCCCAACAGGGTAGTGCCCAGGACACATTGTCCATCAGATCCCTCATCAGACAAACCAGAGGGAGCACAGTGTTGGACATCTGTGCCTCTGCCAGATCAGTACTAACTCCAGAGATGGGAGTTCAAATCATTCCCACAGGGGTAAAAGGACCTCTTCCCAAAGGAACCATGGGCTTATTATTGGGATGCAGCTCTTCTACTCTAAAAGAACTTATGATAAGTCCTGGGGTGATTGATCCCGATTATGAAGGTGAAATAAAAATTATAGCCAGTTCTCCAAAGGACATATCAGTAATTTCACAAGGAGATAGAATAGCACAGTTACTAATAATACCCAGCCTATATGATAAATTTTCCAGTCGTACTGTAGAAAGATGTTCCAAGGGATTAGGCTCCACAGGTGTAGATTTGGCTATGCTTTCTTTAAATTTAGATTCTCGCCCCATGCTAAAACTAAATATTCAAGGGCATGAATTGAATGGGCTACTGGATACAGGTGCAGACATTAGCATCATCTCTCGTCAAGAATGGCAAAAACATTGGCCATTACAACAAGCCACTCAAACGTTTCGAGGCCTATAAGTGGCGACTAATCCCCATAGAAGTAAAATGGTATTAGATAGGAATGATCCTAAAGGATGTGAAGGAACTATACAGCCATATGAATTGGATCATCCTCCCATAAATTTATGGGGACGAGATGTCCTAGATCAATTAGGTTTGACATTAACAAATAACATCAACCAAAATGCAGCCACTATTATGACTAGACAAGGTTTTAGGAAAGAAAAAAGATTAGAAAAACAAGAATAAGTCATAGCAGCACCAATACAAATACATCAAGGAACAGAGAGACATGGGTTGGATTTTCAGAAAGGGCCACTGAGACAATAAAAATTACCTGAAAATCAGAAAGACAGTATGGGTTCCTCAGTGGCCCCTGACTGAAGAAAAGATACAAGCAGTCCATGACCTGGTAAAACAACAATTAGCAGAAGGACATATACAACCGACTGTATATCCCCAAAATACTCCCATTTATGTCATCAAAAAGAAATCTGGTAAATGGAGACTATTGCAAGATTTTAGAGCCATTAATAATGAGATGGTTATTATGGGACCTGCTCAATCAGGGATTCCTCAATTGTCTGCTTTGCCAATAACCTGGTATATTTTAGTTATAGATATTAAATATTGTTTTTTTTTTTCAATTATAATTCATCCTAAGGATAGTCCAGGTTTTGCTTTTACTATCCCTGCACTGAATCATGAAGGTCCTGATCAGAGATATGAATGAAAAGTACTCCCTAAAGGGATGGCTAACAGCCCAACTATGTGTCATATTTATATTAACAAAGTAATCCAGCCACTTAGAAATCAAAATTCTGAACACAAATATTTCACTATATGGATGATGTATTATTAGCACACAAAGCTAAAAACACATTGCTAGAAAGTTATGCCACACTTACAAACTTATTAAAAATTATAATGTAGAGATAGCAATAGATAAAGTACAATTAAATTTTCCAATTAATTATTTAGGAGTTCTGTTATCCTCAACCATGGTCAGTCCACCAAAAATTCAAATACGAGTAGATCAACTCAAATCACATAACGACTTTCAAAAGTTATTAGGAGACATTAATTGGATAAGGCCTTATCTACGTATACCAACAGGAGAGTTGGGACCTTTATTTGATATCCTAAAAGGTCTATCAGATAAAAATTCACCCTGCATGTTAACACCTGAAGCAAGAAAGGCAATAAAAATCAATGAAACATATATGGAAAATATGCATTTGGATAGAATTGATATAAGTTTGCCTTTATTATTTATTGTACTACCAACAAAAAATATTCCTACAGGAGTATTTTGGCAAGAAGGTCCATTATTATGGATACATTTATCTTATTCTCCTTACACTATTCTTACTAGGTATCCTGAGGCTTTAGGATAATTAATACTCAAAGGAATTAAAGCAGCAAAGGGAGTGTTTGGAATTTCTTCCAATAAAATTTTTACTCCATATACTCTGAATCAAATTGATGAGTTAGCTAATGAGTTAAATACTTGGGCAATAATCATGGTCCAATCTAATGTTTCATTTGATAACCACTTACCATCTAACCCTTTATTTTCTTTTTGGTCATCGCATCCTGTAATTTTTCCAAAATTGAGAAGAAAAACACTTATCATGAATGCTTCAAATATATTCACTGATGTATCAAATAATGGTACAGCAGCAATAGTTATACCTGATAAAACTTATAAATTTTTAGTACCCAAACAATCAGCTCAAAAGGTAGAGCTTAATGCAGTATTACAAGCTTTTGAGATATTTAAATATTCTGTATTTAATTTATTTTCCGATAGTCAGTATATAGTTAATGCTATAGTATCCCTTAAAGTTGCTGGTAAGATTTCTCCTTTCTCTACTGTTTTCTCTTTACTTTCCAATATAAAAAGTCTAATCTGGGACAGAAAAGATCTATTCTTTATAAGACATATCAGGGCACATCCAAAAAGAAGATGATTTGACTCAAGGCCTTATCAGCTGATATCCAAAATTCCAGTTTGACTATCCTTACATCTGAGATAGAACCAGGATGCTTTTTTCATTATCTATTTTATTATTGCCCTTTCCCACATTCTATTTTGTTTTTTGAGCTCATACAGACCTAGTTTAATGTTTTGCTGATCAGTTCTATTTTTTGACAAAAGAGTTTTTGAACATTGCAATGGAGATTTCACGTGTAAAAAGTTATAAGGCCTTTACTATTAGGTTATGTGTTGTATGTATTATATTATGTGTGCACACTTGTGTTTTGTGTTATATGTTTGAATGTTCGTATGTCCATATATGATATATGATGAGCACTCATAAAAAAAATGGATCCAAATATTTTTTTATTCACATTATTTAAATGGTTTAATTTAAATTGGGTAAAGAGCTGTTGAGATTTGTTTTAAAATTTGAAAAAAAGGAGGTTAACAGATCTGTTTCCTTTCTTTCACCTTTCCTTTTCATTATATTTAATAATTATCTTCAAGACAATGTAAATAGTTAAGAAAATTGTTTTCTTTCAGTGCCTTCTGGAATGTTACATAATTTTTCTTTAGCCATTATTGCCAAAATTCCTATCTTCATCCCAGTGCTGGTGAAATCAAAGATAAAACCAATCTACAGCTTCTGCAATAGCCATCACTGAAATGCTTGCAGAACTTGCCTAGACACATTGAGAACTCTCCTGTATGCATTGTAAACTACCTGTTTGTGCAGCGACTTGTGGTAGTGTTCGGGTATATTTGCTGATGATGTCATCGGTGGTACAATTTTTCCAAAAGGAGCTGTCAATTGGCTTGGTGTATCTTCCTCTCTTCTGTGTGTCATTATCGTCCAGCTAATGTTTGGGGGCCATTAGAGGTGAGGCAAAGAACCTCACCACCCCCCGGTGGTACAAAGACTTCTCCACAGGTGTTGCTGTAAACTGGACCGGTAGTCAGTGATGGGTAAGATCCAATTGCAATGGTACCAACTTAACGGGTAAGGACCATATGTACTATTGGACAACCTAAGGCAGGCACTGTCCCTAAGCCACATGTGTGTTGTTTAAACAGAGAGGGGGAGATGTTGAGAGCCACATCCGAAGGGGCCCCAGCAAAATTCCAGAAGCCAGCAAACTTCCAGCTGCTGGCTGATGATTGGCTCACAGCAACATCTAGCTGATTGGCTCCTCTGCGGTGATGCTCATTGGGCTGTTTCCCTGCCCTTTCAGACCACGGAGTTGCTCATTAGGGGACTTATTTGGCTTTGCCCACATGACCTAGCCAATCGGCCTCAAGAGCAGGAGGATTGTGGGAGGTGGAGAGAGGCTTGTGTGGGAGGAACAGGCTTTTGGGAAGCCAGTGGTGGCAGTTGGGGCTCTGAGGGTTTTTCCTGAGAGGCTGTTTTGTTTGGCGTGTGTGGTTTTAAAAATAAAGTTAGTTTCTTTTGACAAGTGGCTCCTGATTGTGCCCAGCAAGACTGCGGCATTATCCTAATATTTCTACAGTAACTGCCCCAGTTTAACAGCAATGCAAGTAGACTCTTATGGGACATGATTTGTATTTTGATGTTCATTTTTATTCAACACTGGTACATTACTATTTCTTCAGTTTATGCACATCAGAGGGTATATATTTCTTGCACAAGTTGGCAAATTTATAGGCATTTGTTTCACTTTCAATCACTTCCTGCTTCAGAACACATGCATTACTCCAGGTTTCTTAACTGGTCTATTCGTGAGACTTCTTTCCAAACATATTATTTCCGATTTTCTTTATAATTGTTTAAGCAAAACTCACACACCCTTCATGATAAACCATAACTATCATTTCACAATTAGATGTATAACTGTTTGGAATGAATGATTGTATATCAATATAAGATTTCTTATATATTTTCTGATATCAATTCAATCCATGATTTAAAGTGGAACCAGTTATATTATTTATTCACAGTATGGTCTATTCATGCATTATCTATATTCATAGACACAGGGTACACCTCTTTGTACCCCCAATACTAATTTATACGTTTTCAAAATATTGCTCCCAGTAATAGAGGAAGAAATACTCATGTCACCTGATCTAAATATGCATGTTATCACAGTAATATTCTGGACGCAAAATGCAAAATTCACACGTGTGATTGTACCAAAGCCTAAATGGACACTGAACATGGATTACTAAAAACATCCATGTCCAGCTTGCATAACGCTCTCAAATGTCAATCCTATCGGTGACTACATATTTGTTTCTTCCTAATATATTCAACCTCAAAACTGTTGAAAATGTCTAATACTATCACTCACCCTGTACTTTGCCTGTTTTCCTAATGTCTCTATTGATATCGGCTTTCCTACATATTTTCCCCAGTTCATCATTGTGACTGACCCTTCACATGTGCTGACATTGATATTCACTCTCTAACCAAAACCCAATTGCTAAAAAACTTTTGGTACAAATACTAAATTCACCCTTGTTCCAAAATCTACTGACTATCTTCCTGATCCTATTGATTATCTCTGTTTGAGTGGATGTTCTCCTCTACATTCAATCATCCAAGGTACAAGTCCTATGGCATTGTATATCGACTTATCTGAGACATGTGTGCAGAACGTAATTTAAAGCTATGTATCGCAATCAATTGCCCAATGCACTTCTGAGCTTCAAATCTCACCTAGATTTCTGTTTACATACTTATATTTCACCTCTGTATTCCTATAAATATTGCAGGTTCCCAATACCATTATTCATCCCACAGAATGATTCCTAAACCAAATCGATCCTGTTATTATCCCTAACCATACACTCTTGCCTCAATCTAACATTACAAAAGAGCAGGGACAGAGTTCATCTTACAATACAGGAATGTAGGGGATCTTACACCTGCTGAGAACCTCAAATTTCTATGCAGAAATGATCCCTGGAGAAGATGTAGGCAGCTATGAAGGACCTGAGAGAGCAAAAGCCATCTTCCATGGCAAACACCTTGTGATAACAAAGGGATGTGTATGAATCAGCCTCTCTTTTCTTAATGTAGAGAAGATGGACCAAACCAGACCTGCGTGGAGAGGTGTTCCCGGGAGGCCATTGTTGATATACCATTCAAACTTGTCAAAGTGTCACAGGAAGTAGGGGCAGCCTCCATCTCATGAGACCCATGAAAGCAACTGTTAGGACAAAGTGGTTGCCAAGGCAGTGATCTCATTCAGTTCCTGAAGGAGGTGACCTACCTAACTTCGTTGGTGATGTAACTCTCTAAAATTGGGATCCAAGAAGCCAGGCACCCAGAGCCAGTCCCAGTCCCAGTCCCAGTGGTCGAACTTGTTTGGATTTACCAAGGACAGAGTCAGTCTTTCTTGGTACCTAATGATATGAGGATGGCCAAATGCCAGTAGAGCTCAGAAAAGGGGCCTTTCCCTAGATAGCAGGTATTGGCTCAATGCTGCCTGCTGACAACTTCGTAGAGTGGGCCAAGAAGAACAGATCTGAGACAGGCCAGGCCATTTTGGGGCAACATAGTATGGCCCACCAGTCAGAGGACACTCCAGATAGTCACAGACCTACTTGGGGGAAGGAGGTGCTTTTGTGGATGTGGATGTGAGTTTGTGGTTTTGTCTCATGTTCTGAAAATAGGTAGGAATGGTGGTTTGTATGGTTTGGAGTTGACTGTTTCTAGGAAGTCGTTTGGCAAGGCGAGTGTTTCTATGTCTGTGTATCCACTGTGTTCGTGGTTGTAGTCTTTAGAAAAGAGAATGCATCAATGGAGGTTTCCTGTCTAGTTGGAAGCTTCCCAGCATTCCTCCTGCCCACTTTATAAATGGACTGTGGCTTGCCTTATGGATGGGCAACACCTACTATCTTCCTAAGGTCCTCTACACATCTTGATTTCTGGCCTCTCTCCAGAATAGGCTCATGGTTTTGTGGCCAAGATATGTACCACCTCCAAAATCTGTTACATGGCCATGTAATGGATAGCTGAAGGGAATGGGAACATCTCAGAAAACTCAGATATCAGTGTAACCAGTAAAGTCTCAGTTTAAAAACCTTGCTTTGGCCCATTTGCTTACCTATGGTTATGTTGCCCTGAATGTCAGGAAGGTATTTGCCTCAGGCCACCCCTTTCTGAAGCCTGAAGAAAACATTTTTCAAATGGAAATGAATGGGCATCACCTGTGGATCTTTGCTTAACTGCTTTGGAAAGAGATGTGTCTGAATCAGCCTCTTGGCCCTGTGTGAGGTTGGGGCTTTGATTCTCAGAAGGTGATAGATCTTAAGAAAGATCCCATGTGTGCTTGGGTGTTCTATTGCCTCCAACTCACATAAAGGATTTATACCCGACAATCAGTAGGATTAAATTGGAGAATCAGAACAGTATTAACGGCAGGCCTATTTGATCACTCCTGGTTCACAGGAAGGGTGTCTAGGTCACCCTGACTTTAGGCAAATGAGGGGCAAGGGAGTTTATTTTGGAAACTGTCTTGGGCTTCGCCCCTCATGGAAAATTCCATTCAGAGGTTACGATGAGTGTCTATATGGAAGATGATGAGGGCCATGTGGCAGTGTTTTGGTTTTAATTGTGGTCATTTGTGTGCTGGTTGGAAGAGATGACTGGGTACACCTGGACCTGAACTCTGGTGTGATTCCCCTTAGAGACTGAGTTCTGGAACTGACTTCAGGGAAGTATTGCCATTAATTTTGGTGGGATTTTAGGAGGCCACACATGAGAGTCGCCCTTGGAAACTGAGATCTAGTCTCAGGGTGTCTTTCCACAGTGCACTGGGAATCTCCACCAGGATATAAGACGATTTTATTCTGAAAGACTTGGCAACCATAGTAAAGAGTCAAAACACATATTGAACTCACATTGAGTAGACATCAATGGGTCAGGCTTCATGTGACATTTTGGCCACTCGTTGGGAAGCGTTGCCTTTTAGAGTTCTCCAGAGCTTTCATCCTCACCATTTAATGGTTCCTGAATGAATTGAAAAACCAGTGCATCCAACTTGATACTTGAAAAATGGCTAGATAAATACCATGAAATTTTTGAAATTCCCATGACCAGGTGGCACTGGAGAACCTTTGGATGTCCTGTTGCTGATCATGAGTGTACCAGACAGTGCCTTGAATCACTGGGTTTCATGAAAATGGTGTAGAACAGAGATGCCAGTAAGTTGGAATTTGCTGAGTAGTGGGCCTAGAACAGTGGTGGGCAGGTGTGTGATTAAACATCTGTTTTGGTGTCATGTGGATTGGCCATTGGCTTCCAAATGGCTTTTGACTGACATGGTGCAGCCAGCAGACCCTTGCATGTAAAGGCATCTTGTTATATGGAGAGGTTTCAGGGCAATGTTCAGAATCAAGTTGCTAGGGACAAGGGGGAAGTCTATGTTGGATATAAGACTGGTTGGTGCATTCTCCTGGCAGACCCTGACCCACCACACATGACAGAACTCCCTCCAGCACTGTGTCCCAGTTGAACTACTTGTATTTCGTGAAGCAAACACCAAACTCCCATTGCAGCAGCTAGAAAGACCATGAAAAATGGAGGATGACCACATGGCTTCAGAGTCCACACAGGAAGACACTTAGCCCCCATTGGCCACAGTTTACATACAAAGAGAGAATTCTGCACTACTGCCTCATGTTCATTAAAGAATAAGAAAACATGTGCTCCAGGTTACATAGATGCAGACCCAGCTTTGATGGTCTCACTGCAAAGGAAGCTAAAGCTCCTGACTACAACATATATATCCAGTGCCCAAACTCAGAGGCAGTTTCTCATAAGTCTTCCGGTCAGCAGAGCACCATGTTTGTGAAGTGTTTACCCTGTTCCTTACTTTTGGAAACTCTTCTACCACCCCCAAAGTTGTGAACTCCTGAGCATATTCCATTCCAGATAAGTATTTATAGATTTTCTAACTCTTCTCCTCTAATTGTGTCTAACTTGGGGCGAAGGTAATGTCAAGGCATTGTTCTTGATGAGAGTGGGATGATTATTTTAGCACATATTTGCATAAACATTGGATTGATTTTCCTAATTTTCATTCGAAATACTGAATCACTCCCACTAACCCATACCCTACTAGACTCTATATTCTGACTCCTAATCCTAATATAATGGAGAAAAATAACCCAAAATGAATAGACATACAAGCATTTCAGAGGAGGCATGGTGTATAATTGGACTTGCCTTTTGCATTATGTAGAATTGGAGTTATAAATCTAGTCAATTTTTTGTTGAAATAGTTCTCCATGTGTTTTTTTAACTTTTGTTGTTTGCTGTTCAAAACATTATATAGTTCTTGATATATCATATTTCACACTTTGATTCAAGTGAGTTATGAACTCCCATTTTTATCCAGTATATAGTTTGCAAAATCATATCAGTTACGCATCCATTGATTTACATATTGCCATACTAGTGTCTGTTGTATTTTGCTGCCTTTCCTATCCTCTACTATCCCCCCTCCCCTCCCCTCCCCTCCCATCTTCTCTCTCTACCCCCTATACTGTAATTTATTTTTCCCCCTTGTATTTTTTCCTTTCCCCTCACTTCCTCTTGTTCGTAATTTTGTATAACCCTGAGGGTTTTCTTCCATTTCCATGTAATTTCCCTTCTCTCTCCCTTTCCCTCCTACCTCTCATCCCAGTTTAATGTTAATCTTCTTCTCATGCTCTTTATCCCTACTCTGTTCTTAGTTACTCTCCTTATATCAAAGAAGACATTTGGCATTTGATTTTTAGGGATTGGCTTCCTTCACTTAGCATAATCTGCTCTAATGCCATTCATTTCCCTGCAAATTCTATTTTGCCATTTTTTAATGCTGAGTTAAACTCCATTGTGGCCTCTGGCGTGCGCCCAGGTTTCCATTCCTGTCTTCCTGTTTGTTAATTTCTGGCCTATTTATTGTTGTGACCAGGACCTTAGTCAATGCCTTAGTCTGTCTTTTGCATCTCTCATCTTCCCTTTGCTCCCTTTCTTTCTCTTTGTTTCTCTCATATAGTATACTTTCTCGGCTTCTCTGACTAAATCTCCCAAAGTCATATCTTGTGATCCCTCTAAGAGTTGTAACTTTCTTTTAATATCCAGGGCAGCTTGCCCAATGAAGGCCATCATGACAGATGCCTTTTGATCCTCTGCCTGAGGATCAATAGGGGCTCGAGCCTTTGACTGAGGGGGAAACCTGTCCTCAGGGAAGACTTAAAAAAGCGGAGCTTGCGATTGCCTCAGCAGACACCACCGAAAGACAGATCCAGGAGGAGAGTGGGGATGACACATGGTGAGTGACCCACCATGGGACAAGCAGTTTCGTCACATGATTTGTTTTTGTCAGGCCTCAAGGAGGCCCTCAAGACATAGGGGGCACATGTTAAGAAAAAGGACTTAAAATTATTCTTTTCATACATAGGAGAATTGTGTCCATGGTTTCCCCCTGAAGGGTCCATTGATGGTAGAAAATGGCTTAGAGTAGGAGACTGTTTAAACCATTTTTTTTGTTGTTGTTGAAGAAAAAGTCCTAGAACAAAGGTATATTAGACCTTTTGTAGACATTAATATTTTATTAGATTTTTAAACACCTAGAAAAATTTGTAAGTTTAAATTTAAAGACATTTATATTTATCTGTTTATCCAATTTAAATCGAACCATTTAAATCACGTGAATTAAAGATCTTTGGATCCACTTTGAAATAGTAAGCTTGCCTTAATTTGATTTTAATTGGAGTCAGTGGTCTTTTCTTGCATCCTGGTGTAATATTTTGTAGTTTCCCATCGAGATGACCCTGCCCCAATAGATCACAAGACCAGACTACTGGAAATTCTGAAGCTGGCCTTCCCTCCAGGGCTCCGGCATGAAGAGGCAATTTCCAAGGCCTTGGTGTGAGATTTTGGTCCAGGGAGCACTGCAGTGAACCACCGCCCTAAAACTATTAGCAAGCACATGGTGGAGGAGGCCTCCATAGGTAACTGGCGCCTATATAACATCTGATATCCGGTAAAGGGAGATCTCTTCTGATGACAGAGTGGTGTCCTGGGGAGACACACATATACTCCTGTCTGGTACAGTAACGAGAATCATTCTGTCCTCTGTTATGTTCTGTAGGGAATTCCTCTGAAAGCATAGAGAGGTGCCAATGGGCACGCAGGAGCTCCTATCCCAGAGCTTTAGCAAGACGTTGCATAGTTCCTCTGTTTTTCTGTTTCTGCGCTGGTTTTCTGTTTTTTTGTGTGTTTTGTTCTGTGTTTCATATGTTTTTTTTTTTTTTGGTTTGTTTTAGTGTGTTTTGTTGTGTGATTTCTGTGGTAAAACTTAACTGAAAATGGGTAATAAAGCAAGTAAACTGACACCCATTTGGACTGTGTTTTAAAGAACTGTGATGAACTTTAATACCCTTTGTTAAGCAGGATGAGAGAAACCCCTAGCTGGCTGCCTGGAGCACACCCACTGCAGAGGGCAATGCCTGCTGGGGACCTAAGAACTGAGTATCTCCCAGGTTAACACGTGAAACTCCTTAAAACCCCTTGTCCCTTCAGATCGATAGAATCACAACCATTGGGCAGAGACCCCTGTTTTTCTCCTTTGTTAGCAAAGCAGTAAATCTCCCTTTTTCTTTTTCTCAAACCCTGTCCTCATTATTAAATTGGTATTAATTGGCTTCAAAATCAGGAACCAAACTTTAAGTTACAATTTTTGGTACCCCCCACACCCCGGAACTCTTTGAGAGCTGACTACTGAAATGTTAGGAGACGGAGCGTGCTTGGGGTAAAACCGAACAAGAGGAGCTAATCCTGTAAGTGAAAGGAGGGACTGAGGGACTTCCAGCAGCTGCCCAAGCCCTGTTGCTTCAGAGAATTACCTACTTCCTTCCCTGCACTGTAAGGATTTTGCCATCTCTGTTTTCTTAAAAAAGAGAAAAAGAAAAAGGGGACACTAAATACAGTAAAGTCACCATGGAGACACTTGATTTTACATTTCAGGTTGTCCCTCTGTGAAAACATCTGGTTCCCTTGTGGGAAAATCTATGGTGCCACTGGTGTAGGAGATTTTTCTCTTATCTGCTCTGGTTTAAAGGCTTCTGTCTGTAAGCCATAGTCTGGAGCTCCTTTCAGTCTGTCTTGTGTCTTTGTTTCTGGCCCTTTAAGACATGTGCAATAATGTGTTGATATTATAAATCATTTCTTGGGAATGATCTTAGCTGAATGTGTATCTAAATGATGATGTTTTATTGTAACAATCTGGCATCTGAATGGGTTTTTGAAGCATTGCACAATCTTGCAGTTAAAAGTCGGGTTTAGGAAATTGTTTAGTTTATGATTTCAGATAATTCATGCCAGAGAACTTAAATACTTAGGATGGAAAACTAGAGAACTCTACTTCCAAGTTGGCAAGTAACTTCCCAATCATTCAGGCTTTTTTTTCACCAATTTTTAATTGGGTAGCCTGGGAAAATGTCACTGTGTCTACCAGTGCATTAATTTGGACAAGGATAGTAAATCATAGTATGGTATCTGTTGACAAAACAAGATATAAAGATGTAAAATTTTGTAAACTGTGTCTTAAACTTGTATCATAAAATTTTGTGAATTTTGTCTTAAAATTGTATTATAATTTTCAACATCTGAACCTGAAAATTATGGTTGAAATGCCTTAGGCCTGAGGTGTCTGCTCAGAATAGCAGCTTTTTCCTGCTCCTTCCAGACCTCAGCCAGGACTTATGTTGAATGGCAAATGAAAGAGGCCTGCAAGCTCAGTAGGAGAGTGATCTGAGGCCTAAAAAAAATTAAATTGTATGGTATTTACTAATTAATGGCCAGTCAATTTTTCTAGGACTCTTATTTTTTCCTTAGATTCTTTATTTTTTTTTTGAGCTCATGATTTTGATCCTAAAGACCTAGGATGATGTTTTTCTGACCAGTTCTATCTTTGACTAACTGTGTAGTTTTTGAAACATTGCAATGGATATTTCACCTGGAAAAGCTACAAGGCCTTTACTCTTATTATGTGTGCACAATTTTGGTATGTGTTGTATGTCTATATATTCATTTGTCCGTATATCATATATATGATACACAAATTAACATTTATAAAGAGCACTCATTAAAACAAAAACGCTCATAAAAACAAATTTTAAAAAGTGGATCCAAAGATCTTTAATTCAAGTGATTTAAATAGTTGAATTTAAATTGGATAAAGAGATAAAAATAAATGTCTTTAAATTTAAGCTTACAAGTTTTTCTAGGTGTTCAAAAATCTAATAAAATATTAATGTCTACAAATGTTCTAATATGCCTTGGTTCTAAGACTTTTCCTTCAACAAAAAAATGGTTTACACTGTTCAATATATTTGTCTAATATATTGATAAATAAGTAAAGTAAATTTGATATGGGATTACTCATTCATGAGTACTTTTGTTAGATATCTGATTGATTTACTAAGGTCTGTATAAGTTTGTACTAATGTCTGTATAAGATTGTAATAATCAGTCATGTGTTAAAGAGACAAAAATTTCTTAAAACATAAGTTTACCCATAACATTGTGTTTATTAAGTTTTATTTTTTCTAGAGCAAGCAACCATAAAAATTAAACAACTGATTAAATAAGAACTGTTATTTTAGAGCACTGTACTGCCATTTATTTAAAAGCTAAACTTGGTTAATGTAGAAACTTCAATGTAATTGTGATGCTATTAGTGTGCTCATATCTTTCAGGTATACGAATCTGTAAGGTAGAAACTTTAAAAGAGCATTATTTCAAGCTGGTGTTCTGAAGTTGTATGGTAAAAAAATATATTGGGCATTCATTTACTTCTTATCAATAAGATATGTAAAGTTGTATGTTACTTTTTACATTGGGGAACAATTTAAATGTATTTTTATGTTAATGAGAGTCTAATCTATATAAAGGTTAAAAACTTTCAGCCTTTCTTAAATTCATGTTTTAAATGTGATATCATATGGTGTTAACTAATGTTCATGTGACCTCAAATAATATATGTAATCTTTGTAAAATGATATTTAAAAAAACAAAGATCATCTTTAGAAGTAAAACACTTAAGTTTTATAAAGAGCCCTGCCTTACCTGAGATAAGGCTCTGTGTCCCATCTTACTATATGTGAGAATGACTACGAAAGCAGTAGGTCAGATATTATTTCATTTAAAGTTATGTTCAAAAGTTGTTTTTTTTTCTGTCAAGATTTCTAGGATCTCAAACAGGGGATATAATGTATAACTCAGCTTAAAACTTCAGGGTAGCTATTACACGAACTAAGTATTTTTACTCTTGTTAAAAAATTTTATTTTGTAATTTCCTTATAAGTGATCTAAAGATTCCTTGTTAGTGTTTTACAGAAGTGTTGCTTTAAGAACACAACATGGGTTAATTTAAGATAATAAGTCATCACCTACAAGACAGACAGAATAATACAGATCCCAGTTAATAAAAAAGATAAATAATTATAAAGTTATAGACATTAAAGCCCAGTACTCTTAATATAAGGCTGTTAAAATTTATTTGCTGGATGATTAAGATTAGGATTTATATTAAAGTTACATGAAAAGGGACAAGAAAACCAATATTTGGCTCTTGCCCTCTGAGTCAGTCTGAATCCAGGGAACAAGGGACTTCTCAAAGACCTTTGCAACTCTGGGCCTCATATCTTCCCAATTAGGGAGATTAATGAGACCCCTGGAGAACAGAAAGCCAATCAGTGCATTTGCTAAGAAGAGGAGAGTCATCAGAGAAGGGAGACATCCCTGATGCTTCCAAGGGTAGCCACATGGTCAAGCAAGACCTGGACCCACCTAGGGCAAATGGCACTAGCAGAACTGAGAAGCTGCTCTCAAGTTTCCCCAGGAATGACTCCCATAAAAGCTCAGCTGACTGTTAACAATAGATAGAAACAAAAGTCAGTTTGACTGTTTCATGATAAACACTTAGGAAAGACAGTTAAAACCAAAATACAGCCATTCCTGGGCATTTTAAATAATAATATTAATAATAATAATAATAATTTTTTATACACATTATGTTAGCCTCCCAAAATAAGTAAGACTGGAGGCTACAAAGAAGGATTCCCAGAAAGGAATGCCTGATAACTATAAAAAGAGTCTATCAAGAGGAGCTGCCAGAGGCAGAAATTTTTAGTTTAAGGCCTACAGATATTCCTAACCTACAGGTAGGGTTGGTGTTTGCTAGTACGATTATCCAGCCCTGAGTAACAGAATTAAAGGTTTCTCTATTACAAACAGAGGTCATACTAGTAAAATGATTTTGCAAGATCAGATGATATTAAATCATTAAACTGTATCTTATGGAGAGGGATAACTGTAACACTAAATGTTAAATATTAAGTTGACAGTCCTGATAACTGGGAATATTAAAGCCTGCTGAGGGAACTTCTATACAGTGACATGTTCCAGCTGCTGCAACATTTTTTCAGTACTCATGGTTCTTGTTTCTCACACAGAAGAACCCATCCCCAGATGAATTTACAACCTGTTCTTCCCCAACCAGACTTCAAAACGAACTGATTTCTAAAAGGCAACTCATGTTCCTCAACTGACTTCTAAAAAGCAACTCATGTCCCTTATACTGTGCCCACTCACGTCACTCTCTCTCAGCTCAGAAGAAGCCAAAATGAGTGACGCCTCTCATCTTACAACTATGGAGCCAAAAATAAATAGAATATCAATATAAGTAATTAATTAAGTCAGGTAAAACCAGGAATCCAATTTTGGGTGAGTTCTAAAAATTTGGAGACTGTTACCTGAGGGATTAAAATTCCCTCATTGCTCTTTCCCTACCCTATCAAAAATTTGGAAGGGACACATTAAAAAAGGGGGAATGATTTGCATTTCTCTGACTGCTAGAGATGGTGAGCATTTTTTCATATACTTGTTGATTGATTGTATGTCCTCCTCTGAGAAATTTCTGTTCAGGTCCTTGGCCCATTTGTTGATTGGGTTATTCGTTATCTCATTGTCTAATTTTTTTAGTTCTTTGTATATTCTGAATATTAGCGCTCTGTCTGAAGTGTGAGGAGTAAAGATTTGTTCCCAGGACGTAGGCTCCCTATTTACCTCTCTTATTGTTTCTTTTGCTGAGAAAAAACTTTTTAGTTTGAGTAAGTCCCTTTTGTTGATTCTAGTTATTAACTGTTGTGCTATGGGTGTCCTATTGAGGAATTTGGAGCCCGACCCCACAGTATGTAGATCATAGCCTCTTTTTCTTCTATCAAATGCCATGTCTCTGATTTGATATCAAGTTCCTTGATCCACTTTGAGTTAACTTTTGTGCATGGCGAGAGTAAGGGATTCAGTTTCATTTTGTTGCAAATCTCACTCCAGTAAGATTGGCAGCCATTAGGAAGTCAAACAGCAACAAGTGCTGGCGAGGATGTGGGGAAAAGGGTACTCTTGTACATTGCTGGTGGGACTGAAAATTGGTGCGGCCAATTTGGAAAGCAGTATGGAGATTTCTTGGAAAGCTCGGAATGGAACCACCATTTGATCCAGCTATTCCCCTACTCGGTCTATTCCCTAAAGACCTAAAAAGAGCACACAATAGGGACACTGCTACATCCATGTTCATAGCAGCACAATTCACAATAGCAAGACTGTGGAACCAACCTAGATGCCCTTCAATAGACGAATGGATAAAAAAAAATGTGGCATTTATACACAATGGAGTATTACTCTGCATTAAGAAATGACAAAATCATAGAATTTGGAGGGAAATGGATGGCATTAGAGCAGATTATGCTAAGTGAAGCTAGCCAATCCCTTAAAAACAAATGCCAAATGTCTTCTTTGATATAAGGAGAGTAACTAAGAACAGAGTAGGGACGAAGAGCATGAGAAGAAGATTAACATTAAACAGGGATGAGAGGTGAAAGGGAAAGGGAGAGAGAAGGGAAATTGCATGTAAATGGAAGGAGACCCTCAGGGGTATACAAAATTACATAAAAGAGGAAGTGAGGGGAAAGGAGAAAAATTTAAGGGGGAGAAATGAACTACAGTAGAGGGGGTAGAGAGAGAAGAGGGGAGGGGAGGGGGGAGGGGGGATAGTAGAGGATAGGAAAGGCAGCAGAATACAACAGACACCATAATGGCAATATGTAAATCAATGGTTCTGCAACTGATGTGATTTTGCAATCTGTATATGGGGTAAAAATGGGAGCTCATATCCCACTTGAATCAAAGTGTGAAATATGATATATCAAGAACTATGTAATGTTTTGAACAACCTACAATAAAAATTAATTTAAAAAATATTAAAAAGCAAAAAAAAATGGGGGGGGAAATGATAAACCCAACCTGATCATTTATTAAAATTGGGAGCCATCTTGCCACAAAGTCATGAAAAGATAATTTTGCTTTCCTATAAATTACTGCAAATTCTGAATCTGCTTGGAATGCCTGTCCGTGCCTTGAACTCACCCATGCCTGGCTCTCTGACCAGATAGCAGCCCTCTCTGAAAATTTAGTGACACCTCATAAATATTGGCCTTCTCTGGCCAGACAACGACTCTCGTGAGTCTCTAATGGTCCTCATAAATTCTGATGATGGGGCCAGCAAAAAAAAAAATTGTAAACTAGCAATAGCGTGATGCTTCTCCGAGTTCTGTTATCTGTAACCCCCCTTTTGTGTAACTTACTGGACTATAAAGCTGGGCTGTAGGAAAGGTGGGGTTGCTGTCTTGTTTCTGCCATTTTGAGAGGGATAGGCAGCTCAGCCAGTGGAAAAATAATAAGCTTGCTTTAATTTGATTTTAATTGGAGTCAGTGGTCTTTTCTCCTGTCCTGGTCAAACAGGTAAACACTCCACAAACATGGAGCTCTGCCGGCCTAAAACTTATTGAGAAACTCTCCCTGACCTTGGGCACTTGAAATATATGTTGTTGTCAGGAGCTTTAGCTTCTTTGTAGTGAGACCATCAGAGCTGGGTCTGCATCTATGTGACCTGGAGGACATGGTTTCTTATTTTCCAATGAACATGAGGCAGGAGTGCAGAATTCTCTCTTTGTAGGGAAACTGTTGTCACTGAAGGCTAAGTGTCTCCCCATGTGGTATGTGAAGCCATTTGCGCATCTTCCACATTTCATGGTGTTTCTTGCTGCTGCACTGGGGGTTTAGTATTTGCTTCATGAAATACAAGGAGATCAACAGGGACTCAGTGCTGGAGGGATTTCTCACACGTGTGGTGGGTCAGGGTCTCCAGGAGAATCCACCAATGAGGCTTATATCCCACATAGCTTGCCCCCTCAACCATTGCAACCTGATTCTAAACACGGCCCTGAAACCTCTAAATATAACAAGATGCCTTTTTATGAAGAGATCAGACATATAGGGATTACTGGCTGCACCATGTCTGCCACAAGACATTTGGAAGTCAATGGCAGATCCAAATGGCCCCACCAGAGATATTTTATGACACAACTGCACACCACAGCTCTGGGTCACTACTCAGCAGGCGCCAACATACAGGATTCTTTCTTCTACACCATTTTCATGAAACCCAGTCAATCAAGGCACTCTCTGGTACACTCATGATCAGCAACTGGACATCCAAATGTTCTTCAGTGCCACTTGGTCATAAGAATTTCAAAAAGTTCATGGTATTTATCTAGCCATTTTTCAAGGATGAAGTTGGATGCACTGTGAGTTTCAATTCTTTCAGGAACCATTAAATGGTGAGGAATTTCATTTCAATGAAAGCTCTGGAGGACTCTCACAGGCAAGGCTTCCCATGGAGTGGCCAAAAGGTCACATGAAGCCAGGCCCATTGAGGTCTACAATGCTAGGTCCATGTGTGTTTTGAATCTCAACTATGGTTGCCAAGTCTTTCAGAATAAAATCATGTGATATCGTAGCTGAGATTCCCAGTGTTCTGTGGAGAGCCACCTGGGCCTATATCTCAGTTTCCAATGGGGACTCTCATGCGTGGCCTCCTGAAATCCCAACACAATTCATGGCAATTCTTCTCTGAGGTCAGGTCCAGAACGCAGTCTCTAAGGGGAATCACACCAAAGTTCAAGCCATGGTGGACACAGTTATGTCTTCCAACTGCCACACAAATGACCACAATTAAAACCAAAACACTTTCACATAGCCCTCGTCTTCTTCCATGTAGACACTCATCAAATCCTCTGGCTGGACGTTTCCAAAAGGGGTGAAGTCCAAGACCCTGTCCAAAATATGCTCCCTCGCCCCTATGTTGCCTAAGGTCAGTGTGGCCTAAACACCTTTCCTGTGAACCAGGAGTGATCAAATAGGCCTGACCTTATTACTGCTCCACTTCTCCAATTTGAGGCCTACTGACTGCCAGGTATAAATTTTTTATATGAATGGGAGTCATGAAAAAACCCAAGCATCTATGGTCTAGCCTTTGCAGGCCAGGATGGAGGTCAGGAACCTTACAGAAGATGGCGAGAGACTTCATACACAATGACTGCTATTTTGACCATTTTGTATTTGTAGCACACATGGAATCTTACCTTAGATCCATCAGGTGTTAAGAATCTAAGCAGCAGCCTCACACAGGTTCACGAGGCTGATTCAGACACATCCCTTTTGGAAGCAATTAAGCAAAGAGCCACAGGTGATGCCCATTCATTTCCATTTGAAAACTGTTTTCTTAAGGCTTCACAAAGTGGTGGCCTGAGGCAAAGACCTTCCTGACATTCAGGGCAATGAAGCAATAGGTAAGCAAATGGCCCAAAGCAAGGATTCTCCACTGAGACTTTACTGGTCACATTGATATCTGAGTTTTCTGAGATCCTCCCATTCCCTTCAGTTATCATGTACATGGCCATGTCACAGTGCTTGGAGGTGGTACATATCTTGGACACAAAACCATGAGCCAATTCTTGAGAGTGGCCAGAATTCAGGAAGAAAACAGAAACGTAGTAAGATAGTAGGTGTTGCCCATCCATAAGGCAAGTCACAGTCCATGCGTTAATTGGGCAGGATGAATGCTGGGAAGCTTTCTACAAGACAGGAAACATCCATTGATGCATTTTCTTTTCTAATGTCTACAACCACGGACACAGTGGGAGAAACAGACATAGAAACACTCGCCTTGTCAAACAATTTACTAGAAAAAGTCCATTCCAATCCAAACAAACCACCTTTCCTACCTATTCTCAGAACATGAGACAAAACCACACACTCACACCCACACCCACAAAGGCACCTCCTTCCCCCAAGTAGGTTTGTAACTATCCAGAGTGTCCTTTGACTGGTGGGTCATACTATGTTCCCCTGATATGGCCTATCTATTCTCAGATCTGGTCTCCTTGGCCAACTCTGTGACGTTGTCAGGAGCATGTGGAGAGCCACTACCTACTTTCTCAGGAAAGGTCCCTGGCATGTGGCCATCCTCACATCAGTAGGTACCAAGAAAGACTGATTCTGTCCTTAGTAACACCAAACAAGTGAGCCCACTGGGACTGGGACTTGGATTGGCTCTCAGTGCCTGGCTTCCTGGATCCCAAGTTTAAAGTGTTCCATCACCAAGGAAGTGAGGTAGGTTACTTCCTTCAGGAATTTAATGAGGTCACTGCCTTGGCAAACACATTGTCCTAACAGTTGCTTCCAATGGTTCCATGAGATGGAGGCTGCCCCTACTTCCTGTGACATTTTCACAAGTTAGAATGATATATAAATCAAAGGCACCAAGAAACAGCGCTCCACAAAGGCCTGGTTTGGTCCGTCTCCTGTACATTAAGAGAGAGGCTGATTCAGCCACATCCCTTCATCCTGACCAGGTTTTTTGGCAATGGAAGATGACTTTTGCTCTCTCAGGTCCTTCATAGCTGCCTACATCTTCTTCAGGGATCATTTATGCATGGACCTTTGAGGTTCTCAGCAAGTGGAAGATCCCCTACATCCCTATATTTTAAGGACAACTCTGTCCCTGCTCTTCTCTAAAGTTAGATTGAGAGATCACTGTGTGGTTACGGTTAATAACAGTTTCGATTTGGGTTAGGAATCATTCTGCAGGATGAATAATGGTATTGGGAATATGTGATATTTATAAGAATATAGACGTGAGTTAAAATTATGGAAACAGAAATCTAGGTAAGATTTGCATCCCAGAAGGGCATTGAGACCTTCATTGGGATACTTAGCAATGTTATACTTTCTGCACAAATGTCTCAGATAAATCCATACACAATGGCATAGGACGTTGTACCTTGGATGATTGAATGTCGAAGAGAACCTCCAGTCAAAAAGGGATAGTCAGTGGAATTAGGAAGATAGTCAGTAGGTTTAGAAAGAAGGGTGAGAATAAGATTTGGAAAAAAGTTCTTTACCAATAGGGTTTCGGTTAGAGAGTGAATATTAATGTCAGCCCATGTTAAGTGTCAGTCACAATAATGAATTTGGGAAAATATGTAGGAAAGGAGGTATCAATAGAGACCTTAGGAAATCAGGCAAATTATTAAGTGAGTCATAGGATTAGGCATTTTCAACAGGGTTGAGGTTGAATATATAACCTTAGGAAGAAAGAAATATGTAGTCACCAATAGAATTGACATTTGAGAGCATTAGGCAACCTGGACATGAATGTTTTTAGTAATTCATGCTCACTTTCCATTTAGGCTTTGTTGAAAATAAATAAAATAGGTACTTGTCTCTTCCTGTTTTTCTGTATGCTTAAGAAAACACTCTTGAAATCTTGAAAACTTTTTGCTAATCTTGTTCCCAGAATGTGCTGTCCCCAACTGCCAAACTGCAGAATGTACACCCTCACCCGTTTACATGCAAACCGCCCACTTGCCCTGACCCATCAATAAACTTCCCTCCCTGCCCTCTTCAAGAAAAGTATATAAGCTCTGCTTAAGCTGTTCTCAGTGCTCTCTGCTCTATTCAAGTGAGGTCTGAGCCCCAGAATTTTGGGTGCTTTGCTGTTGCATGAGACAGTGTCTTGGTGGTCTCTTCCTCCAATGGTCGCCTGACCATTACATCTGAGGGCCCCAGCGAGTTCCAGCAGCGTTGGACGAGAGACCCCCAATAGGCTCATCTCAGGTTAAGTAAGGCGCCACTTTCTTGTTTCAGGTTTCAGGTTATGGATGGGCAAAATGGCTATTGGTGATGAGCATGAGCTCTCTCTGACGGTGGCTGACAGAAGTGTCACAGAGCCACAGGCCACGTCTCTGGGGGACGCCCCAGAGAACTCGGGAAACCGAGTAACAATAGTCTCCTAAACTCAGTGATATTTTGTTTTGGATTCGGTATTGTCAGCCCATCAGGTTTTCCTGGCTACTCAGTCCTGTTCTCAGTATTGGACGTACATTGCCTGTCTTTATTGTCTTGTCTTGTCTGTGTCGTGTGTCATTGCTTTCACTATTTGTGTATCTTTCATATGGGACAGAACACTTCAATGCCTCTGTCCCTGAACCTTGATCACTGGACCAAAGTCTGCTTAAAGGCTCAGAATCTTCTTTTTTTCAGTAAAACGTCAGATCTGGAAGACTCTATGTGTCTCAGAATGACCCACCTTTGGAGTCGGATGGCCCCCAGAAGGATCTTTCTACTTCACACTAATTCAAAAACTCAGAGATATTGTCTTTCAGCCGGGGCCACATAGCCATCCAGATCAACAGCAATATATCTTTAGTTTGCAGGACCTCTGCAAATCTCCTCTTCCATGGTTGAAGCCTTTCCTTGTCCCTGTCCCCGCTCCTACTGGTTCTCCCACTTTTCTATCTCTCAAACCCTCTGCTCCCCCTCCTCCACCCTCTGTTGTCCCTGAGTCTCAAGACTCTACTGGACTCTCTTCCCCCTCCTTATGCCCTGCCCTTGTCCTCCAACCCCAAACACCCTCTAAGTGATTCCCCTGCTGCTGACTCAGACTCTCCACCATTGGAGGAATATAGGCCAGCCCAGCGCCCTCCAGGTGACTACCCCACGGCACACACAGCCCCTCCTTCCTTGGAGGTAGCTGGCCCGGCCAAAAGAACACAAAGTACTCGCTGGGGGGGTTAAACTTTGAAGTGGATACAGGGTAAGTATACTCAGCCCTTAAGGCCCCATTGGGCCATCTATCAAACAAAAAGGACTCTAGTTCAAGGGGCTAATGGGAGTAAATATGGGGCTTAGACAACTAAGAGGACCATGGACCTGGGGAAAGAAAAAATCCATCACTCGTTCCTAGTAATCCCAGAATGCCCGACCCCATTGATGGGCACACATCTGCTCAAAAAGCTCCAGGCCAGAATAACTTTTAACCCTGAAGGCCCCCAAGTGAAATTTCTAAATTTTTCAGTAAAAACTCCTATAGTCACGGCTTTTACTATGTCAGTAGAAGATGAACATCAACTTGTCAAACCCCCCAAGACTGATCAAACAGGCAAGCTACCCCGGAAATGGATAACAGATTACGCAGATGCCTAGGAAAAAAACTGCTGGGTTACACGTAGCCGTGAAACATCCTCCAATAACAGTGGAGTTAAAAACTTCAGCCCCCCCATCAATGTCAAAAAATATCCTCTGAGCAAAAAAGCTAAAGATGGGATAAGGCCCCATATTCAGAAATATCTGGCCTTAAGGGTCCTAAGGCCCTGTCATTTGAACTGGAACACTGCCCTGTTACCAGTATAAAAATCCAGGAACCGGGGACTATCGCACCGTTCAAGACCAAAGAGAGATCTACAACAGAGTGCAGGACATTCACCCCACAGTACATAATCTGTACAATCTGCTTAGCACTCTGAACCATGAGCGGAAATGGTATACTGTTCTGGACTTAAAAGATGCTTTCTTTTGCTTGCCTCTGCATAAAGATAGTCAGTTGCTATTTGATTTTGAGTGGGTAGACCCAGAAACCGGGACGTCTGGTCAACTAACATGGACTAGACTACCACAGGGGTTCAAAAACTCCCCCACTCTCTTTGATGAAGCCCTCCACAGAGACCCCAACAACTTCAGAACTATGCACCCTGACGTCACCCTGCTTCAATATGTCGATGACCTGCAACTGGCAGCCAACACCAAGAAAAACTGTGAGTCTGGAACCCAATTATTATTATACGAGCTTGCTCAACTCTGGTATAGTGCTTCTGCCAAAAAAGCCCAAATTTGCCAGCAAGAAGTAATCTTCCTGGACTATTCCCTTAGGGGCAGTAAGCGATGGCTCACTGAGACCAGAAAACAATCCATTGAGCAGATACCACCCCCATCTAACAGCAGACAACTCAGAGAGTTTCTTGGGACTGCTGGCTTATGCAGCTTATGGATACCTGGGTTTGCGTCCTTATCTGCTCCTTTATACCCGCTGTTAAAGAGAGATGCCCAATTCTAATGGACCCCTGAGCACCAGCAAGCTTTTGATAACATCTAAGGACACTGACACTGAAACCCTCAACTTCACTGAGCCCAGCTTGCATCTTCAGAAAGCCCTAAACTAAGTTAAAAATGTACATCAACTCACTCACCTTGGTTCAAAGAAACTGCAGGCATTCCTGAAGGATCAAGAACAGAGTTTTCCACTAACCGACTCAGAGCGAAAGAAATAACTGAACGGGTAACAAAAGCCTGCCGGGTCTGTCAATTGGTTAATGCTTACCCTTCCAACTTTCCTGCAGGAAAGCACCTACAAGAAACCAGACCAGGACAATTCTTGGAAGTGGACATTACTGAAATTAAGCCAGGAAGTTATGGACTTAAATATCTCCTAGTCTTTGTAGATACATTTTCAGGATGAATTAATTGAAGCCTTCCCCCCCCCACACACACACACAAAAAAAAACAACAACAACAAAATAAATGGCACAAATGGTGGTCAAGAAGATCCTGAAAGATATTTTTCTAAGATACGGACTGGCTAAGGCAATAGGGTCTGATAATGGACTGGCGTTAATTGCCCTGATAAGTCAGGGATTAGCCAGGACCCTGGGGATTAATTGGAAATTACATTGTGCTTATAGACCCCAGAGCTCAGTACAGGTAAAAAAAAAATAATAGAACCATTAAAGAGAATTAACAAAATCAAGCTTAGAGATTGGCATAGAAGATCGATCTATTCTCCTGCTTTATGCACTGTTTCATGCAAGAAATACTCATACTCCTCTGTTTCCTTGTGTAACCTCACCCCCTATGAAATTCTCTATGGTCCCTCCTCCAGTAAGGGACCTAACCCAAACTCTAAGACCTAACGATCCCTTCCACACCCCCTTGCTTGACAGACTTAAAGCTCTTGAAAGAAATCAGCAATATCTGTGGAAACATCTGGCCACTGCCGACCAACCTGGGGACGAGGGGACTCCATATCGATAGCAAGTAGGAGACTTCGTCTACATTAGACGACATCAGGTGTCATCCCTGGAACCCCACTGGAAAGGACCATATAAGGTGCTACATATAACACCTACAGTGGTAAATGTAGACGGAATCACTTCAAGGATCCATGTCTCTCATCTCTGGCCTGCGCCCTGTCCAAAATCTGACTGGAAACTGGAAAAGACTGGTAACACTTTCAAAGTGCGTATTCGCCATGTGGATAAGGCTACAGACTCTCCCCTTGGCCAAGAGTAGTCCTAACCCTCATCAGCCTGTTCAGCAGTAATGGCTGATCACAAATCCTACTGTACAAGAAGTATGGTCTATCTTGCATACAGCCCCTTTAGGGACATGGTGGCCATCTCTCCACCCAGACATTTGTCAGCTGGCTATAGGTCTTTCTATTGGGATATCCCTGATGAAGGGGATCCAACTTAAAATTCCAATAAATCCTTTCCGTATCATAGGTAATAGAAACAAACATTATGGATGTAGGGACACGAGAGCCAGATGCAGGTTGGCTAGCCTAGATTACTATGTTTGCCCAGCGGACTATCAAAGCCACAAACAGACATGGCTGTGTGGGGGGAAATGCCGACTTCTTCTGTAAGTCATGGGAATGTGAGGATACAGGGATGCCTGGTGGAACCCAAACTCCTCATCAAATTCAATACACAGCATTGGCCATATTACCAATTACACAACCAATACCGATGGCCCCCAGAGGGGTCTCTAGATCCTAAAATTCTCCGTGACCTTTTTAACTTCGGCAAGTGCTCAAAGGGTGGAAGGAAATTCCCCTAAGTGGAGGCATTTTTCCTCCTTCGCTCACATCCTGAACTATGCTTATCCAATAGATCCTCACCCTCAGCTTTCTGCTCCAGACTCTCTGCTGCCACTCCACCTCAGCAACCTGATTTCTTCCCTCCAATTACTAGATCAAAAACCCAAACCGCCGGTTCTCAGATTATTGCCCCCTTGCTGAGGTAGCAGGTACTGAGGTACCCATCCACCCACTCACTACTCTCTTCTCCTGTCAGTGCCCGCACCAGGTCCCACCAGGTCCTCTTACCAGCTAACCCAAAGCTCAAACCAGCTAAGGAGAGCCCTCAGACCCCTATCCAAAATGTAATGAAAATGGCCTTTAAAGTTGCTCTGTCATCACTGAAAACAGGTTACTAAGAATTTAAAGTCCCTCACAGGCTTTTTGGGATACAAACTCCCATCTTCCCCTCTGCTCTATCTGTTCTACTGCTCAAGTTTTGTTGCCTGGAAAATTCCAAACCCCTTTCCCATTATTCTTTTACATGTCTCCTTCCTCATGCTCAGACCCAAGGTGCTGCTCTCAGACCTGCCTTCCCTGTCTTCCCCGTCTATACCAGGCCCACAGAAAAGTCTTAAATGACCTTCTCCAGCAGTATTCACCATGGCTGACTTTAGGACTTTCAGCCAAAGAGTCCCTATAAAAGAGTTCAATGTAGATAAACTTCCCCTTTTCGTGTTTCCCTGTTTTATTTGGCCACTGGCTGGAAAAATCAGCACTCCTAAGCTAGACTCCCCCTTACTAGTTTTTCACAAAACATGTGAACAAGGCCTCTGGCCTTGAGCTGGGGCTTCACAGACATGGTTACATTTCTAAGATAAATAAGTTACCAAATGAGCTCCATTGTTACAGCTGGCAGTGAGAAAAAAAAAAGAGAAGAAAAAGCTCTCCCACTCCAGGTGTCCTTAAAATGTTAACTTGCCCAGAACAGATGAAAAAAACAATAGAAACGAAAACTTCTTTTTGTGAACTTATGCAGACTGTGAACTTCTGAGCCCCTTCCCTTACATGTTGGGTACAAAATTCGGAAACTACCTAAATTTGGAGATCAGGTGACTAATTGATTACAACAGAAGCAATGCCCTCTAAATCCGTTGCAACCAAATAGGTATGTTTCGCTGTCTTCGGTGCTATCTTAGGTGCCTTGAATTGTCCGTCCTTACAACAGTATAATTCTATATACTTAAACATTGTTTATGTTTTCATAAAATGGTCAACAGATGTGATTAATTATGTAATGTTCAGATGTTTCCCAGAGTGCTCTATCATGAGGCAGGTTAATTTAAATATCAAATACGGGGGCATACAACCCGGTTCCTCTGGGAACCTGTATCCCTCACTTTAGCCATCCTATTAGGAAAAGGAGCTGCTGCAGGTGTGGGCACAGGAATCACTGTCCTAGTCCATGTGACACAACAAATGACCCGATGAGAAGCAGCAATAGACCAAAATTTAAAGATATTAAAAACCTCCATCACAGTTTTATAGGAATCTTTAACCTCTCTCTCTGAAATTGTTTTACAGAACATGCGAGGGTTGGACCTCCTCTTCGTGAGAGAAGGGGGCTTTTGTGCTGCATTGAGGGAAAAAGTTGATTTTATGCCGACCATACTGGAGTTGTAAAAAAATCTATGAGTAAATTAAGAAGACGCCTAGAAGAGCATCAACAAGAGAGAGATGCACAAAAAGGGTGGTTTGAGTCTTTGTTCACACAGTCCCCCTGGTTAACTACGCTTTTATCAGCCCTGGCCAGTCCATTAATAATCCTCATTTCATTGCTAATTGTAGGACCCTGTTTGCTCAACCATCTAGTTTCCTTTCTACAAGCTTAAATTGGATAAGTTAAACTTATGGTAATCAGACAACAATATACCTCACTAGAAGACATAAAATGTGAGACCCCGCAATGCTCATTTTTATGATTAAAATTAAGCAGAATAAGAAGTGGGGAATGAAAGGTTAATAAAATATGTACTTTTAACTTCTTGTTTTTCTGTATGCTTAACAAAATACTGATGAAATCTTTGAAAACTGTTTGCTAATCTTGTTCCCAGAATGTGCTGTCCCCAATTGCCAAACTGTTGAATGTACTCCCTCTCCCATTGGCATGCAAACACTCACTCGACCTGACCCATCAATAAATTTCCCTCCCTGCTCTCACCACGTAAATTGCATAAGCTCTGCTTAAGCTGTTCTTAGGGCTCTCTTCTCTATTCAAGTGAGCTCTGAGCCCCAGCATGCTGGACCCCAATAAACCCTTTGCTGTTGCATGAGACAGTCTCTTCGTGGTCTCTTTTCCGACGCTCGCCCGACTTTACATTGGTACAATCATAAGTGTGAACATTCCTATGTGTGTCCAGAATATTACTATAATAAATAATATATGTAGATCAGGTAATAGGAGTTTTTCTTCCACCATTTATGGGAGCAATATTTTGAAGATATATGAATTAGTATTTTGGGTAGAAATAGGTGTACCATTTGTCTATGAATATAGAGATAATGCATGAATAGACAATACTGTGAATTAATAATATTACTGGTTCCAACTTTAAATAATGAATTGAACTGATATCTGAAAAATTATAGGAAACCTTATATTGATATACAATCATTCATTCCAACCAGTATATATGTAATGGAAATATTTGGGTTTATGGTTTATCATAAGAGTGTTTGAGTTTTGCTTCAAAAGTGATTATGGAAATTCGAAAATAATGTGTTTGGAAAGAAGTCTCATGAAAAGACCAGTCAAGAATACCCTGACAGTATGACATGTGTTCTTAAGCAAGAAGTGATTAATGTGAAACAAATGCCTATATATTTGTTAACTTGTGGAATGATAAATATATACGATGTGATGTGCAGAAAACTGAAGAAACTAGTAATGTACCAGTGTTGAATAAAAATGAATTAAATTACACATCATGTCCCATAGGAATTCTACTTGCATTGATGTTAGACTGGGTCATTACTGTAGAATAATTAGGATTTGTATGCACCATTCACTGAAGTTAGTTTTCAGAACTAGGAAACAAATATGTATTTCAGGTGGATGATTTCTGATTATAATCTTGTGAAAAGTGGATTATAATCCACATACATGAACATGAATGAATTCAGGGAGTGTATAATAAGACTCATACATTTCATATTTTGAAAAATCTGGAGAGTATATATATATATATATATATATATATATATATATATATATATATACACACACACACACACTCACACAAACTGAGACTATAAAAATAGCAATATATATGCCAATTGAATTCACCATGAAATATACATCATCCACAGATTCAAAAATATTCATGTTACTGAAGATAGATTTATGTATAATGTTGTTTAACTAGGAAGTTTACCCATACATTAAATTTTCAGTTCCAACAGCATTTAGGAGGAGTAATCTCTTCTCACATTTTGTATCTGCCAAGTCAGCCACCTCACAAGAATGTACGTGTGATACCAGGTAGGATTCTATATGTGCATATAAAAATACATGTGCTGAGTAGGCTACAGAGAGAGGGAGACAGGAATTCACATATTTGTTAACTTTAAAAACACATGGATAACTATTTCAACAGAAAATTGACTAGATTTATAACACATACCCTTTTTTATGCAAAAGGCAAGTCCAACTATACACCATGCTTCCTCTGAACTGCTTGGATTTCTATTCTGTTTGGGTTATTTTTCTCCATCATATTAGGAGTAGTAGTCAGAGTCCAGTAGGTTATGAGTTAGTGTCAGGGATCAGTATTTCAAATGGAAAATAGAATAATGAATCAAATGTGTATGCAAACATATGCTACACAAAAATCTTCCCACTCTCATCCAGAACAAATCCTTGACATTACCTTCGCCTGAAGTAAGTCACAATTAGAATAGAAGAGTTAGAAAATCTGTGAATACATATCTTGAGTGGAAAATGCTCAGAGTTCAGAACCTTGGAGGTGGTAGAGGAGTTTCCAAAAGTAAGGGACATGGTAAACACTCCTCTAACATGGAGGTCTGCTGGCGTAAAGACATCTTGAGAAACTGCCTCTGAGGTTGGGCACTTGAAACATACGTTATTTTCAGGAGCTTTAGCTTCCTTTGTAGTGAGACAATAAAATCTGGGTCTGCAGCTATGTGACCTGGAGGATATGGTTTCTTATTTTCCAGTGAACATGAGGCAGCAGTGCTGAATTCACTCTTTGTAGGTAAACAGTGGCCACTGGGGTCTAATTGTCTCCCCATGTGGACTGTGGAGCCATTTGGTCATCCTCCACTTTTCGTGGTGTTTCCTGCTGTTGCACTGGGAGTTTGGTATTTGCTTCACAAAATACAAGAAGTTCAACAGGGACACAGTGCTGGAGGGAGTTCTGTCACGTGTTGTGGGTCAGGGTCTGCAGGAGAATGCAACAACCAGGCTTCTTTCCCACATACTTTGCCCCCTTGTCCATAGCAACATGATTCTGAACATGGCCCTGAATCCTCTCCATATAAAAACATGCTTTTACATATTCGGGTCTCCTGGCTGCACCATGTTAGTCACAAAAATTTGGAAGCCAATGAGAAATCCACATGGCCATAACACAGATGTATTATCACACAACTGCAGACCACTTCTCTAGGCCCAATACTCTGCAGGCTCTAACTTGCTTGCCCCCATGTCCATAGCAACTTGATTCTGAACATGGCCCTGAAATCTTTCAATATAAAAACATGCTTTTACATATACAGGTCTCCTGGCTGCACCATGGCAGTCACAATGAATTTGGAAGCCAATGCCAGAACCACGTGGTCACAACACAGATGTATTATCACAAAACTGCACACCATTTCTCTAGGCCAACAACTCTGCAGGCTATATCTCAATGGCATCTCTGTTCTACACCATTTTAATGAAACCCAGTGAATTAAGGCAGGGTCTGGTACACTCAAGATCAGCAACAGGACATCCAAAGGTTCTCCAGTGCCACCTGGTCATGGGAATTTTAAAAATTTCATGGTATTTATCTGGCCATTTTTCAAGGATGAAGTTGGAGGCACTGTGGGTTTCAATTCATTCAGGAACCATTAAATGTTGAGGAAGTTCATTTCAAAGAAAGCTCTGGAGAACTCTCACAGGCAAGGCTTCCAAAAGAGTGGCCAAAAGGTCACATGAAGCCAGGCGCAGTGAGGTCTCCAATGTGACGTCCATGTGTGTTTTGACTCAAAACTATCCCTGCCAAGTCTTTCAGAATAAAATCATGTGATATACTGGCTGAGATTCCCAGTACTCTTTGGAAAACCACCCTGGGCCTAGATCTCAGTTTCCAAGGGTGACTTTCATGCGTGGCCTCCTAATATCCCAACACTTTTCATGGCAATACTTCTCTGAGGTCAATTCCAGAACACAGTCTCTAAGGGGAATCAAACCAGAGTTCAAGCCCAGGTTGACCCAGTCATCTCTTCACACCGCCAATCAAATGAACACAATTAAAAACAAAACACTATCACATGGCCCCATCTTCTTCCTTATAGACACTCATCATAACCACTGGTTGGAGCTTTCCATGAGGGGCACATTCCAAAAGAGTGTCCAAAATAAGCTCCCTTGCCCCTCATTTGGCTCAAGTCAGGGTGGGAAGGACACCCTTCCTGTGAACCAGGAGTGATCAAATAGGCCTGTCATTAATACTGCTCCGCTTTTCCAATTTGAGGCCTTCTGACTGTGGGGTTTAGATTCTTTATGTGAACTGGAGTCATGAGAAAAGACAAGCACCTCTGCAGAGATTTGAAGAACTCATTTGACCAAAAGGATCGCTATTCTCACTTGATTGATTTCAGGAACCTACAGAGAAAGGCAATAGAATTCATTCACAATGACTGAAATTTTTTGCGAATTTGGTTTTGGTTTCACACATGGGATCTTTCTTTAGATCCATCAGGTGCTGAGAATCTAAGCCACAGCCTCACACAGGGTAGAGAGCCTGATTCAGACACATCCCTTTCCGAAGCAATTTAGCAAGAGCCACAGGTGATGCCCATTCATTTCCATTTGAAAACTGTTTTCTTCAGGCTTCACAAAGGGGTAGCCTGAGCCCAACATCTTCCTGACATTCAGGGCAACAGAACAATAGGTAAGCAAAAGGCCCAAAGCATGGTATCTCCACTGAGATTTTTCTGGTCACACTCATATCTGAGTTTTCTGAGATACTGGCCATTCCCTTCAGGTATCCAGTACATGGACATGTCAAAGACCTTGGAGTTGGTACATATCTTGGACACAAAACAATGAGACTATTCTGGAGAGTTGCCAGAATTCAGGCAGAAAACAGGGACTTAGGAAGGTAGTAGGTTTTGCCAATCCATAAGGCAAGCTGCAGTCCATTCATAAATTGGGCAGGATGAATGCTGGGAATCTTTTTACTACACAGGACACATCCATTGTTGCATTGTCTTTTCTCATGTCTACAACCACGGACACAGTAGGATACACAGACATAGAAACACTCACCTTGTCAAATGACTTACTAGAAATAGTTCACTGAAAACCAAACAAACCGCCTTTCCTACCTATTCTCAGAACAAGAGACAAAACCACACACCCACACTCACAATGGCACCTCCTTCCCCTAAGTAGGTCTGTGACTATCCGGAGTGTTCTCTGACTGGTGGGCAATACTATGTTCCCCCGAAATGGCCTGTATTCTCTCAGATCTGGTTTCCTTGGCCAACTATGTGAAGTTGTCAGGAAAAAGTGGTGAGCCACTACCTGCTTTCTCAGGAAAGGTCCCTCTTCAGAGCTCTCCTGGCATTTGGCCATCCTCACATTAGTAGGTACCAAGAAAGACTGACTCTGTCCTTGGTAAATCCAAACAAGTGAGCCCACTGGGACTGGGACTGGAACTGCATCTGGGTGCCTGGCTTCTTGGATACCAAGTTCAGAGAGTTCCATCACCAAGGAAATGAGGTATGACACTTTCTTTGGAACTGAATGAGGTCACTGCCTTTGCAACCACTTGGTCCTAACAGTTGCTTCCAAGGGCCCCATGAGATGGAGGCTGCCCCTTCTTCCTCTGACACTTTCACAATTTAGAATGGTATATCAACCATAGGCACACACACAGGCCTGGTTTGGTCCATCTTCTCCACAATAAGAAGAGAGAGGCTGATTCAGACACATCCCTTCATCCTGACCAGGTGGTTTGTCATCGAAGATGACTTTTGCTCTTTCAGGTCCTTCATACCTGTCTACAACTTCTCCAGGTATCATTTCTGCATGGACCTTTGAGGATCTCAGCAGGTGGAAGGTCCCCTACTTTTCTGTATTGTAAGAACAACTTTGTCCCTGCTCTTCTGTAAAATGAGATTGAGGGAACAGTGTATGTTTTGGGTTAATAACAGGTTTGATTTCGATTTGTGTTAGGAATCATTCTTCTGGATGAATAATGGTATTGGGAACCTGGTATATTTACAAGAATGTAGAGGTGAAACATAAGTATGAAAACAGAAATCCAGGTATGATTTTAAACCCATAAGGGCATTGGGCCCTTGATTGGGATACTTAGCTTTGAATTATGTTCTGCACAGATGTCTCAGATAATTTGATATACAATGGCATAGGACCTTGTACCTTGGAAGATTGAATGTAGAAGAGAACATCCCTTCAAAAAGGGATAGTCGGTAGGATTAGGAAGATAGTCGGTCGTTTTAGGAAGAAGAGTGAGTATATGATTTGGAACAAAAGTTCTTTAGCAATAGGATTTCAGTTAGAGAGTGAATGTATATGTCAGCACATATGAAGAGCCAGTCACGATGATGAAGTGGGGAAAACATGTAGAAAAGAAGATATCAATAAAGATATTACGAAATCAGGGAAAGTATAAAGTGAGTGAGAGGATTAGACATTTTCAACAGGCTTGAGGTTGAATCTTAGAAAGAAACAAATATGAAGTCACCAATAATATTGACATTTGAGAGCATTAGGCACCCTGGACATGGATGTTTTTAGTAATCTATGTTCACATTTCATTTAGGCTTTGCTTGGTTCAATCATAAGTGTAACATTTACATTTTTGTCCAGAATATTATTGTGATAATATGTATATGTAGATCAGGTGACATAAGTATTTCTTCCACCATTTTTGGTAGCAATATACTGAAGACATAAAATTAGTATTGGGCGTACAAAGAGGTGTACCCTATGTCTATGAATATAGAGATAAAGCATGAATAGACCATACTGTGAATAAGTAATATAACTTGTTCCGACTTAATATAATGGGATGAACTGATATCTGAAAAATTACTGGAAATCTTATATGCATATACAATCATTCATTCCAACCAGTTATTCATCTAATGTCAGTATTAGTGTTTTGGTTTATCATGAAGAGTGTGTGAGTTTTACTTCAAAAGTGATTATGGAAATCGAAAATAATGTGTTTGGAAAGAGTCTCATGAAAAGAAAAGTCAAGAAACCCTGACAATACATGTGTTGTGAAGTAGGAAGTGATTAAAGTTTAAAGAAATGCCTACAAATTTGTGAACTTGTGGATGAAATACATATCTTATGATGAGCAAAAACTGAAGAAATAATAATGTACCAGTGTTGAATATAAATGAACATCATATTATATATCATGTCCCATTGGGATCTACTTGCATTGGTGATAGACTGGATCAGTTCCTGTAGAATTATTAACATTTGTATGCACCATTCACTGAAGTTAGTTTTCAGTACTAGGAAACAAATATGTATTTAAGGTGGATGAATATTTCTGAGACTAATATTTTGGAAAGTTTATTATAAATCCACATGCATGAACATGAATGAATTTAGAGACTGTATATAAGACACATATATTTCATATTTTGAAAAATCTGGAGAGTGTATATATATATATATATATATATATATATATATATATATATATATATACACACACATACCCACACACACAAAAAAAAAACCACACACAGACATTTAAAAGTAGCAATATATATGCCAATCAAAATTCATCTTTAAATATATATCATCCACAGATGCAAAAATATTTATTTTACTGAACATGAGTTTATGTATAATGATGTTCTACTAGGAAGTTCCCCTATAGGTGGAATTTTCAGTTCCAACAGCAATTTGGAGGAGTGATCTCTTCTCACAATTTGTATCTGCCAAGTCAGCCACCTCACAAAAATGTACATGTGATACCAGGTAGGATTCTATAAGTGCATATGAAAATACATGTGATGAATAGGCTACAGAGAAAGGGAGACAGGAATTCATATATTTGTTTAATTTAAAAACACACGGTGAACTATTTCAATTAAAAATTGACTAGATTTATAACACCTACCATTTATCATGCAAAAGGTAAGTCCAAGTTTGCAGCATGCCTCCTCTGAACTGCTTGTATTTCTATTCTGTTTGGGTATTTTTCTCCATCATATTAGGATTAGTAGTCAGAGGATAGTAGGGTATGGGATAGTGTCAGGGATTCAGTATTTCGAATAGAAAATTGAAAATGAATGCAATGTGTATGCAAATATGTGCTACACAAATATCTTCCCACTCTCATCCAGAGCAATGCCTTGACATTACCTTCGCCCCATGTATGACACAATTAGAGCAGAAGAGTTAGAAAATCTGTGAATACATATCTGCAATGGAAACTGCTCAATTTTCACAAATTTGGAGAAGGTAGAGGAGTTTCCAAAATTAAGGGACAATGTAAACTCTCCACAAACATGGAGCTCTGCTGGCCTAAAGAGTTCTTAAGAAACTGCCTCTGAGGTTGGGCACATGAAATATATGTTGTTGTCAGGAGCTTTAGCTTCCATTGTAGTGAGACCATCCAAGCTGGTCTGCATTTTTGTGACCTTTGTGAGCACATGGTTTCTTGTTTTCCAATGAACATGAGGCAGCCTTGCTAAATTCTCTCTTTGTAGGTAAACTGTGACCAATGGGGGCTAAGTGTCTCCCCGTGTACACTGTGAACCCATTTGGTCATCCTCCACTTTTCGTGCTGTTTCTTGCTGCTGCACTCGCAATTTGGCATTTGCTTCATGAAACAAGGAGTTCAACTGGGACACAGTGCTGGAGCGAGTTCTGTCACGTGTGGTGGGTCAGGGTCTGCAGGAAAATGCACCAACCATGCTTCTATCCCACCAGCTTGCCTCCTTGAGCATAGCAACCTGATTCTGAACATTGCCCTGAAACTCCTACATATAACAAGATGCCTTTTGAGAGAAGGGTCTGCTGGCTGCACCATATCAGTCATAATCCATTTGGAAGCCAAAGGCAGATCCACATGGCCAAACCACAGATTTTTTATCACACACCTGCCCACAACTTCTCTAGGTCCACTACTCAGCAGGCTCGAACTTACTTGCATCTCTTTTCTATACCATTTTCATGAAAACCAGTCAATCAAGGCACCTTCTGGTATATTCATAATCAGAAACAGGACATCCAAAGGTTTTCCAGTGCCACCTGCTCATGGGAATTTTAAACATTTCATGGTATTTATCTAACCATTTTTAAAGGATGAAGTTGGAGGCACTGTGGGTTTCAATTCATTCAGGAACCATTAAATGTTGAGGAAACTCATTTTAATGAAAGCTCTCGAGAACTCTCACAGGCAAGGCTTTCAAAAGAGTGGCCAAAAGTTCACATGAAGCCAGGCCCATTGAGGTCTACAATATGAGGTCCATGTTTGTTTTGACTCTCAACTATTGCTGCCAAGTCTTTCAGAATAAAATCATGTGATATCCTGGCTGAGATTCCCAGTGCTCTGTGGAAAGCAACCCTGGGTCAAGACTCATTTTCCAAGGACTCCATGCGTGGTCTCCTAAAATCCCAACACAATTCATTGCAATACTTCTCTAAGATCAGTTCCAGAATGCAGTCTCTAAGGGTAATTACGCCAGAGTTCCAGCCCACGTGGACCAATTCATCTCTTCCAACCGCCACACAAGTGACCACAATTAAAACCAAAACACTCCCACATGGACCTCATCTTCTTCCAAATAGACACTCATCATTACCTCTGGCTGGAGGATTCTATGAGGGGCACAGCCCAAGACAATGTCCAAAAGAAGCTTCCTTACCCCTCATATGCCTAAAGGCCCGGACTCCCTTCCTGTGAACCAGGAGTGATCAAATAGGCCTGCCGTTAATACTGCTCCACTTCTGCAATTTGTGGCCTATTGACTGTGGGGTTTAGATTCTTTTTGTAAATGGGAGTCATGAGAAAACCCAAGCACCTATGGGCTAGACTCTGCAGGGCTTTGAAGAACTCATTTGACCCAAAGGATCCCTATTCTCACTTGATGGAGGCAGGAACATTACAGAGGAAGACGAGAGACTCCATCCACAATGACCGCTCTTTTGGCCATTTTGGTTTTGGATGCACACATGGGATCCTTCTTTAGACCCATCAGGTGCTGAGAATCAAAGCCACAGCCTCACACAGGGCCAAGAGGCTGATTCAGACACATCCCATTCTAAAGCAATTAAGCAAAGAGCCCAAGGTGATGCCCATTCATTTTCATTTGAACATTGTTTTCTTCAGGCTTCAAAAAGGGGTGGCCTGAGTCAAAGAACTTCCTGACATTCAGGGCAACAGACAAATACGTAAGCAAAAGACCCAAAGCAGGATTTCTCCATTGAGACTCTCCTGGTCCCAATGATATCTGTGTTTTCTGACATGCTCTCATTCCCTTCAGCTATCCAGTACATAGCCATGTCACAGATCTTGGAGGTGATTCATATGGTGGACATAAAATCATAAGCCTATTCTGAAGAGTGGCCATAATTCTACGAAGAAAACAGGAACTTTGGAAGATAGTAGGTGTTGCACATCCATAAGGCAATCCACAGTCCATTCATAAATTAGGCAGGATGAATGCTGAGAAGCTTTCTACTAGACATGACAAATCCATTGATGCATTCTCTTTTCTAATGTCTACAACCACAGACACGGTGGGATACACAGACATAGAAATACTTGCCTTGTCAAAGCACTCAGTAGACACAGTCCATTCCAAACCAAACAAACTGCCTTTCCTACCTATTCTCAGAACATGAGACAAAACCACAAACTCACACCCACAACCACAAAGGCACCTCCTTCCTCCAAGTAGGTATGTGACTATCTGGAGAGCCCTCTGACTGGTGGACCATTTTATGTTCCCCCGAAACGGCCTGTCCTGTCTCAGATCAGGTCTCTTTGGCTAACTCTGTGAAATTGTCCGGGACCAGCAGTGAGACACTACCTGCTTTCTCAGGAAAGGCCCCTCTTCAGAGCTCACCTGGCATTTGGCCATACTCACATCAGTATTTACCAAGAAAGACGGACTCTGTCCTCTGTAAATCTAAACAAGTGAGCCCACTGGGACTGGAACTGGGACTGCCTCTGGGTGCCTGGATTCCAAGTTTAGAGTGTTCCTTCAACAAGAAAATTAGATGAGGTCACTTCTTTCTGGAACTGATTGAATTTGCTGCCTTTGCAACCACTTTGTCCTAACAGTTGTTTCCAAGGGTCTCATGAGATGGAGGCTGCCCCTATTTCCTGTTACAATTTCACAAGATAGAAAGTTATATCAACCATAGGCACCTGGGAACAGATCTCTACATAGGCCTGGTTTGGTCCATCTTCTCTACATTAAGAAGATAGAGGCTGATTCAGACACATCCCTTCGTCATGACCAGGTTGTTTGCAATTGAAGATGACTTTTTCTCTCTCAGGTACTTCATAGTTCCCTATATCTTCTCCAGGGATTATATCTGCATAGACCTTTGAGCTTCTCAGCAGGTGAAAGTCTCCCTACATTTTTGTATTGTAAGACCAACTCAGTCCTGCTCTTTTGTAAAGATAGATTGAGGGAACAGTATATGGTTAGGGTTAATAACAGGTTCGATTTGTGTTAGGAATCATTCTGCTGGATGAATAAGAATATTGGGATCCTGTGGTATTTATAAGAATATAGAGGTGAAATATAAGTATGACAATGGAATTCTAGATAAGATTTGAAGCCCAGAAGTGCACTGGGCACTGGAGTGGGAAAGTTAGCTTTGAAAAATGTTCTGCACAGATATCTCAGATAAATCGATATATAATGGCAAAGGACCATGTACCTTGGTTGATTGAATGTGTAAGAAAACATCCAGTCAAAAAGGGATAGTCGGTAGGATTAGGAAGATAGTGTAGGTTTAGATAGAAGAGTGAGAATAGGATTTGGACCAAAAGTACTTTAGCAATAGAGTTTTGGTTAGAGAGTGAATGTAAATGTCAGCACATGTGAAGAGTTGGTCACAGTGATGAACTGGAAAAAATATGTAGGAAAGCATTTATCAATAGAAACATTAGGAAATCAGGCAAAGTATAAAGTGAGTGATAGGATTAGACATTTTCAACAGTTTGAGATTTAATATATAATCTTAGGAAGAAACAAATATGTAGTCACCGACAGGATAGACATTTGAGAGCATTAGGCAACCTGGACATGGATGGTTTTAGTAATCCATGCTCACTTCCTATTTAGGATTTGGTACAATCATAAGTGTGACATTTGCGTTTTGTGTCCAGAATATTACACTGAAAAAATGTATATTTATATCAGGTGACATGAGTATTTCTTCCACCATTTCTGGAAGCAATATGTTGAAGACATATAAATTAGTATTGGGGGTACAAATACGTGCACCCTGTGTCTCTGAATATAGAGAAAATGTATGAATAGACAATAGTGTGAATAAAGAATATAATTGGTTTCAACTTTAAAAAATGGATTGAAGTGGTATCTGAAAATATAAAGAAAATTTTATATTGATAAACATACATTCATTCAAACCAGTTATACATCTATTTGTAATATTAGGGTTATGGTTTATCATAAAGGGTGTGAGTTTTGCTTCAAAATTGATTATGAAAATCGAAAATAATGTGTTTGGGTAGAAGTCACATGAAAAGACCAGTCAAGACACCTGGAGGAATACATGTGTTCTGAAGCAGGAATTGATTGAAAGTGAAACAAATGCCCATAAATTTGTGAATTTGTGGATGAAATATATATCCTATGATGTCCATAATACGAATAAATATTAATGTACCAGGGTTTAATAAAAATGAACGTCAAAATGCACAGCTTGTCATATCGGAATCAAGGTGCATTGATGTTAAACTTGGTCAGTTACTGTAGAAATATTAGTTAAATCTGTTTTTCAGGTGGATGAATATTTCTGAGAATAATCTTGTGAAAAGTTGATTATAAATCCAAGTCCATGAACATGAATAAATTTAGCGAGTGTAAATAAGACACATATATTTCATATTTTCAAAAATCTGGAGAGTGTATATATATATATATATATATATATATATATATATATATATATATATATATATTTACACAAAACACACACACAGACATTAAAAAGTAGCAATATATATGCCACTCAAAATTCATCTATAAATATATATCATCCAAAGATGCAAAAATATTTATTTTACTGAACATGAGTTTATGTATAATGTTTTTCTACTAGGAAGCTCCCCTATAGGTGGAATTTTCAGTTCCAACAACGATTTGGAGGAGTGATCTCTTCTCACAATTTGTATCTACCAAGTCAGCCAACTCACAAAAATGTACATGTGATACCAGGTAGGATACTATAAATGCATATAAAAATACATGTGATGAATAGGCTACAGAGAAAGGGACAGGAATTCATATATTTGTTAATTTTAAAAACACATGGAGAACTATTTCAATTGAAAATTGACCAGATTTATAACACCTACCATTTATCATGCAAAAGGCAAGTCCAAATATACAACATGCCTCCTCTGAAATGCTTGTATTTCTATTCTGTTTGCGTTACTTTTCTCCATCATATTAGGATTAGTAGTCAGAGTCTAGTAGGGTATGTGAATATTTCTGAGAATAATCTTGTGAAAAGATGATTATAAATCCACATTCATGAATATGAAAAATTTAGGATGTGTAAAATAATACACATATATTTCATATTTTTATACACACACACACAAACATTCACAGACATTAAAAAGTAGCACTATATGCCAATTTAAAATCACCATGAAATATATATCATCCACAGATCCAAATAAATTCATTTTACTGAACATCGATTTATGTATAATGTTGTTCAACTAGGAAGCTCACCCACAGGTTGAATTTTCAGTTCCAACAGCGTTTAGGAGGAGTGATCCCTTTTCACAATTTGTATCTGCCAATTCAGCCTCCACACAAGAACGTACGTGTGGTAACAGTTAGGATTCTAAATGTGCATATAAAAATACAGGTGCTGAATAGGCTTCAGAGAAAGGGAGACAGGAATTCACATATTTCTTAACTTTTAAAATACATGGAGAACTATTTCAAAAAAAATTGACATGATTTAAAACTCCTACACTATATAATTCAAAAGGCAAGCCCAACTATCCACCATGCCTCCTCTGAACTGCTTGTAGTTCTATTCTTTTGGGGGTATTTTTCTCCAACATATTAGGATTAGTAGTCAGAGTCTAGTAGGGTATGTGTTAATGTCAGTGATTCAGTATTTTGAATGGAAAATAGGAAAATGAATCCAATGTGTATGCAAATATGTGCTTCAGAAAAATCTTCCCACTCTCATCCAGAACAATCCCTTGACATTATCTTCGCCCCAAGTAAGACACAATTAGAGGAAAAGAGATAGAAAATATGTGAATACATATCTGAAATGGAATTTGATCAGGAGTTCACAACCTTGGAGGTGGTAGAGGAGTTTTCAAAAGTAAGGGACAGGGTAAGCACTCCACAATCACAGAGCTCTGCTGGCCTAAAGACTTCTTGAGAAACTGCCTCTGAGTTTGGGCACTTGAAATATATGTTGTTTTCAGGAGCTTTTGCTTCCTTCTAGTGAGACGATCAAAGCTGGGTCAGCATCTATGTGACCTGGAGGACATAAATTGTAATATTCCAATGAACATGAGGGAGCAGTGCTGAATTCTCTCTTTGTAGGTATACTATGGCCACTTGGGGCTAAGTGTGTCCCCGCGTGGATTGTATATTCATTTGTTCCTCTTCCACTCTTCATTGTGTTTCTTGCTGCTGCACTGCGACTTTGGTATTTGCTTCACGAAATACATGGAGTTCAACTGGGACACAGTGGTCTAAGTGTCTGCCCGTGTGGACTGTGAAGCCATTTAGTAATCCTCCACTTTTCCTGGTGTTTCTTGCTGCTGCACTGCGAGTTTTGTATTTGCTTCATGAAATACAAGGAGTTCAACTGGGACACAGTGCTGGAGGGAGTTCTATCACATGTGGTGGCTCACACATGAGCATTCATGAAACCGGCCTCTATATCACATAGCTTGCTCCCTTGACCATAGCAACCTGATTCTGTAAATTACCCTAAAACCTCTCCATATAACAAGATGTGTTTACTTATAATGGTCTCCTGGCTGCACCATGTCCGTCTCATGACATTTGGAATCCAAAGGCAGATCCACATGGCCCCATCACAGATGTTTTATCACACACCTGCCTACCGCTGCTCTAGGCCCTCTACTCATCAGGCTCCAAATTACTGGCATCTCGGTTCTACACCATTTTCATTAAACCCAATCAATCAAGGCACTGTCTGGTACACTCATGATCAGAAATAGGACATCCAAAGGTTCTGTATGCCACCTGTTCATGGGAATTTCAAAAATTTAAACTATTTATCTAGCCATTTATCAAGGATGAAGTTGGAGGCACAGTGGATTTCAATTCATGCAGGAACCATTAAATGGTGAGTATGATCATTTCAATGAAAACTCTGGAGAACTCTCACAGGCAAGGCTTCCCAAAGAGTGTCCAAAAGGTCACCTGAAGCCAGGCTCATTGAGGTCTACAATTGAGATCCATGAGTGTTTTGATCTCAACTATGGCTGCCAAGTCTTTCAGAATAAAATCTTGTGGTATCCTGACTGAGATTCCCAGTGCTCTGTGGAAAGCTACCCTGGGCCTACATCTCAGGTTCCAAGGGCGACTCTCATGCATGGCCTCCTCAAATCCCAACACAACTCATGGCAATACTTCACTAAGCTCAGTTCCAGGACACAGTGTCTAAAAGGAGTCACACCAGAGTTCAGGGCCAGGAGGACCCAGTAATCTCTTCCAGCTACCACACATATGACCACAATTTAAATCAAAACACTCCCACATGGGCCTCATCTTCTTCTACACAGACACGCATCATAACCTCTGGCTGGAAGTTTCCATGAGGGGTGCAGCCCAAGACAGTGTCCAAAATAAGCTCCATTGCCCCTCATTTGCCAAAAGTCAGGGTGGCCTAAACACCCTTCCTTTGAACCAGGAGTTATCGAATAAGCCTGCCTTTAATACTGCTCTGCTTCTCCAATTTGAGGCCTAATGACTGTCAGGTGTAGATTTTCTATGTGATTTGGAGTCATGAGAAAACCCAAGCACCTATGGGCTATCCACTGTAGGGCTTTGAAGAACTCATTTGACCCAAATGATCCCTATTCTCACTTGACGGAAGTCAGGAACTGAAAAGGTCGGGCGAACTTCGGAGGAAAAGACCACCAAGAGACTGTCTCATGCCACAGCAAAGGGTTTATTGGGGGTCCAGCATGCTGAGGCTCAGAGCTCACTTCAGAGGAGCAAAGAACAAAGAGCCCCGAGAACAACTTGAGCAGAGTTTATATACATTCTTTAGAGAGGGCAGGGACTTTACATACATCATAGCCTCCTTTAGAAAATCATCATATACCGCGGGAAAATCAAATAATAACTCTAAAACATGATTAGCACATTCATTGGTGGGAACAGGTTGGGCAGCGGGTGATTGGTCAGCCGTGAGAAGGAGTATACATTTAAACTGATTGGTTGAAGCACTGAGATGTATACGTGCAAATCTGCATGGTTTCTGGGAAGGGGTGGTTAAGTAACGAGGTGGTCAGGGAAGATTTCAACACACATCTAATGGGAAGATCCGGGAATTGTCTTAAGTGCCACAGGAATTTCAGGTTCTGAGTGCAGCTTGGAAAATGTACAAAACCTGGTTCTTTACGTTTCAATTTCAATTTCTTTTATTCTTTCATTTCCCACCCCTTTTTCTGACTCCTTTTAATCTTAAAAGTAATGAATCAAAATTATTGTGGGGTTTCACATTCTATTCCTACCAGTGCAGCATATTTCTGTCTGATTATCATGAGTTTCACCTGCCTAATCTGAGCCTGGAGAAAGGAAACTATGTGGTTAGGCAAACAAGGTCCCACAGTTAGCAACACCATAAGGATGATCAGGGGTCCAGCTAAGTCTGATATTAGTGTAGTTACCAGGGGTACTCGGTTAACCATGACTCAAAGCACCCTTGTTGAATCTCCCATTCTCTCTGGCGCTCTTCAAGGTATTTTCTTAATTTACTCATGAATTATTTTGCAACTCCAATATGGTCAGCATAAAAACAACATTCTTCTCTCAGTGCAACACAGAGGCCCTCTCCCTCATCAAGAGGAGGTCTAATCCTCACCTGTTCTGTAAAACAACTTCAGAGAGAGAGGTTAAGGATTCCTGCAAAGCTGTGATGGAGGTCTCTAACGTCTTCAAGTCTTGATTTATTGCTGTTTCTAATTGGGCCATTTGTTGTTAACCACGCATCATAGAAGCTGTTCCCATAACCACTCCTGCAGCAGCTCCTATCCCCAATAGGATGGCTAGAGTAAGGGACAATGGTTCCCCTTGATATTGGGTTGTTTGTCCCCCTAGTAGACCTTCAAATGATTAGGCATTATGATAGAGTACCCTGGAGAGTATCTGCACCATTACACAATAATTTACAGGGCTGTCAAAGACCTGGGCTGAAATACAAGGAGTTCTGACTGTGTGGAGTTCAGTACCATAAAGGTTCCTTTAATTAGTTCCCAGGGGGAGGAGTCAGATGTACTCTGGACTGGGGAAGTAGGCAAAGACGGAATCCAGGAAGTATTAGATGGTAGAGGGGTTCTGGTAGATCTAGGCATGGAAGGTTTAGGAGGCTTAATCCCTGGCTTGAGGGGATTGGGTCCTATTGCTGTGGGATTTTCTTTCTTTTTAAGCCAGACGGTGAACCAGAGACCAAATTCATCACCTGGGCCATAAATATAGAATCGCATTCCCCACGTATTTCCCATAGGCCAGGTTTTTCTGAGGTAGCCCCTTCCTTTGAAAGTGAAAGTTATATTGAGGGGGTAACATAGAGTATTCTTTCCACAGCGAGTTTTTGACACCACTGGGCAAGCAGCACATTTCTTGGGATCAATCCAGGTGTCATTTCATCCTACCGGAATCATACCTTTCTGGGGAGTTTGGGTTCCACCATGCAGCTTTCGTTTGTTCACAACCCCAAGATCTACAATAAAAGTCACTAGGTCCTCCACAGGTTTGGGCCTGTTTTATGACTTTGGAAATCAGGTGGGCACACATAATAGTCAAGACTGGCTAGTTTACACCTGAGCTGGGGGAGATGACATCCACAATTCATGGGTTAAGGTGGTCTATGTTGCCCTAGTTAGGGTTTGAGTGGGATCTGTGTGGGGTCCTCTATGTCAGGGAGATCCCAGTCAGGGAAGCCTATGGCAAGCTGACAAATTTCCAGGTGGAGAGATGGCCACCAAGTCCATAAGGTGGCTGTTTGTGAAATAGATCACACTACTTGCCCATTAGGATTCATTACTTGCCCTTGTTGCTGAGCACGCTGATGGGGATTAGGGCTGCTGGTGGTCATGGGAAGAATCCATAGCCCTACCCACATGACGGACACGCAACTTGAGATGGATACCAGTCTGTAGAAGTTTCCAGCCAGAGTCTGTACAGGGCTCAGGCATGAGATGGGAGGCATTGATCCAGGAAGTGATCCCATCCACTTTCACCACTGTGGGTGTTATAAGCAGCACCTGGTATGGTCCTTTCCAGTGGAGTTCCAGGGATGACACCTGACACCATCTCACGTAGACGAAGCCTCCCACTTGATATCAATGTGGGGTTCCCTCGTCTCCAGTCTGATAAGCAGAGGCCAAATGTTTCCACAGGTATCGCTGGGTGCTGGGTTTGTTAAAGGGCTTTAAATCTGTCAAGCAAGGGGGTGTGAAAGGAATCATTAAGTCTCATAGTTGGGATTAGGTCCCCTACTGGAGGAAGGGCACCATTGAGAATTTCATAAGAGGTGAGGTTACACAAAGAGGCGGAGGGGGTATTTCTTTCACAAAACAGTGCATAAGGTTGGAGCATAGTCCAATTTTTTATGCCAGTATCCAAGCTTAATTTTGTTAAGTACTCTTTGATGGTTCTATTCATCCTTTCTACCTGTCCTGAGCTATAGGGTCTATAAGCACAATGTAACTTCCAATTAATCCCCAGGGTCCTGGCAAATCCCTTACTTTCCTGGGGCATGAATGCCGGTCCGTTAGCGGACCCTATTACCTTAGGCAGGCCGAACCTTGGAAAAATGTCTTCTACGATCTTTTTGACTACCATCTGAGCTGTTTCTTTCTTCATGGGGAAGGCTTCGACCCATCCTGAAAAAGTATCTACAAAGACTAGGAGATATTTAAGTTCATACCTTGCTGGCTTAATTTCAGTAAAGTTCAATTCCCAGAATTGTCCTTGTCTGGTTCCTTGTAAGCGCTTCCCTGCAGGAAGCTTGGATGGGTAAGCATTAACTACTTGGCAGACTTGACAAGCTCTAGTCACCTGCTCAGCTATTTCTTTCCTCTGTGAGTCAGTCAATAATAAGTCCTTTCTCCGGTCCTTTAAGAGTGCCTATATCTTCTCTGAGTCTAAGTGGGTGAGCTGGTGTACGTCTTTGACATAAAGGTGGGCTTTTTGAAATTGTAAACTTGGCTCTGTAGGATCCCAGAGTTCTGTATCTGTCTCCTCAGATGATAAGTTGCCTGAATGTTCCGGTGCGGCCAAGTCTCCTGATTGTTGTTCCCCCTGGTGTGGAAAAAGTTAACACAGTCACTCCATTTAGGGCTGCCAATTAAGCTTCCTCATCTGCCCTTCTTTTTCCAACCGCCAAGGGTTCGTTTCCCTTCTGGTGCCCTGGGCAGTGCACTATAGCTAGTTCCTTAGGGCCCTGCACTGCTGAGAGAAGTTGGAGGATCTCATCTTTGTTCTTTATTTCTTTCCAGGTGGAGGTTAATAACCCCCTTTGATGGGAAATAGCCCCGTGCACATTTGCAGTGGCAAACGCATAGCGGCTATCAGTGTATATGGTGGCCCTTTTGCCTGTTGCTAGTTCCAATACTTTCGTAAGGGCAATCAGTTCTGCTTTTTGGGCTGATGTCAGTTCTGGGAGACCAGAGGAACTGATGACATTAATTTTGCTAACTACTGCTTCTCCAGCCCACCGCTTACCATCTTGGAGGAAGCTGCTGCCATCCATAAACCATACAACTTCAGGGCAAGGCAGTGGCTGATCCTTCAAGTCTCGTCGTATACTGGTTTCCTCTGCCAGTATGTGTTGACACTCATGAGCAACGGGTCTTGATGATTCTTCTGGCAGCAGTGTAGCCGGGTTGAGTGGAGCAGCGGGTCCCAGCGTGATTCTGTCTTTGTCAAGCAAGAGGTTCTGGTAGTGGGTTATTCTAGAGTTTGATAGCCACATCTCTGGAGGCTGACAGATGATGCACTCCAGGGCATGGGGGACTATAATCGTTAGCTTCTGTCCCAACGTTAATTTATCAGCATCTTTTATTAGAAGGGCTGCCGCTGCTATAGCTCTTAAGCAATGGGGCGACCCACTAGCCACTGGGTCCAGTTTATTTGATAAGTATTCTACCGGCCTTTTCCAAGGTCCCAAAGTCTCAGTGAGCACAACCCGTGCTATTCCTTTCTTTTCCTCGATGTAGAGACTGAAGGGTTTTTCTATATCTGGGAGTGCTAAGGCCGGAGCAGATAGCAGCACCTTTTTTCTGACATTATCAAAAGCTTGTTGGTGCTCAGGGGTCCATTGGAAGTGGGCATCCCCCTTTATCAGCGGGTATAAAGGGGCAGCCAGAGACGCGAACCCAGGAATCCATAACCTGCAAAAGCCGGCAGTCCCAAGAAACTCCCTGAGTTGTCTCTTATTAGATGGGGGCAGTATCTGCACAAAGGTTCGTTTTGTGGGCTCAGTGAGCCATCCTTTGCCACCCCTAAGAGAATAACCCAGGAAGATTACTTCTTGCTGACAAATTTGGGCCTTTTTGGCAGAAGCCCTATATCCAAGCCGAGCAAGCTTGGAAAATAATGCTTGGGTCCCAGACTCATAGTTCTCTTTGGTGTCGGCTGCCAGTAGCAGACCATCCACATATTGGAGTATGGTGACATCGGGGTGTGCAGTTTTGAAGCCATTGAAGTCCTTGTGGAGGGGTTCATCAAAGAGAGTGGGAGAGTTTTTGAACCCCTGTGGGAGTCTAGTCCAGGTTAGTTGGACAGATGTTCCTTTTTCGGGGTCTATCCACTCAAAAGCAAACAGCAACTGAGTGTCCTTATGTACGGGCAAGCAAAAGTGAGCATCTTTTAAGTCTAGCACAGTGTACCATTCCTGCTCCAGATTCAGAGCGCTAAGCAAATTATATGGATTCGGTACAGTGGGGTGAATGTCCTGCACTCTGTTGTTGATCTCTCTTAGGTATTGAAGCGTCCGGTAGTCCCCAGTTCCTGGCTTTCTTACTGGTAGCAGGGGGATATTCTAGGACAAATGACAGGGCCTTAAGACCCCAAGAGCCAGGTATTTCTGAATATGGGCCCTTATCCCATCCTTAGCTTCTTTGATTAGAGGATATTGTTTAACACTGATTGGAGAGATAGAGGCTTTTAATTCTACTACTATTGGAGGTTGTTATATGGCTAGACCTAACCCAGCAGTTTCTGCCCAGGCATTAGGATAATCTTTTATCCATTTCTGGGGTAGTTTGCCTGTTTGATCAGTCCTAGGAGGCGCGAAGTGTTGATGTTCATCTTCTACGGATGTTGTCAAAGCCATGACTATGGGAGTTTTTACTGAAGGCTTTAGAAACTCCACTTGGGGACCATCAGGGTTAAAGGTTATTCTAGCCCAGAGTTTGGTAAGCAGATCCCAGCCCATCAATGGGGCTGGGCATTCTTGGATTACTTGGAAAGCGTGGTGGACTTTTCCATTTCCTAGGTCCATAGTCCTCTTAGTTGTCCCAGCCCAATATCTACTGCCATTAGTACCTTTAACAGGGGACCATTTATTTGATAGGGGGCCCAGTGGGGTCTTAAAGGTTGATTATACTGCTCCTGTATCCACTTCAAAGTTCACTGGGGTCCCCTCCACTTTAAATGTTACCCTGAGCTCGGAGAGGGGATCCGAGCCCCGACTTTCCTAGTCCTCTTCTAGAGTCAGCACGGCGGACTGGCATCTCTGCTTCTTTCGGGGGCACTCTTTGGCCTAGTGTCCTGTTTTCTTTACAGTAGGCACACTGATCTGAGGCCAGGGGCAGCCATTGGCGGGGGCCCAGGTATCCCTTTCTGACTCCCTGCTTTTTAACTTCTGGCATATTTGGTGATCTGACCAGAACCTTAGTCAATGCTTTAGTCTGCCTTTTGCTCCTTTCATCCTCCTTTTGTTCCCTTTCCGTCTCTCTCCTCTGTTCCCTTTCCTCCTCAGTTTCTCTCTTATAATATACTTTCTCAGCATCTCTTACTAAATCTCTCAAGGTCTTATCTTGTAATACATCTAGACGTTGTAACTTTCTCTTAATATCTAGGGCAGCCTGCTCGATAAAGGCCATTGCAACAGATGCTTGTTCATCCTCTGCCTGAGGATCAAAAGGAGTATATTTCCTATATGCTTCCATAATTCTCTCCAGAAACATAGAGGGAGACTCATTAGGCCCTTGGATAATCTCTCTTACCTTGGCCAAATTAGTCGGCCCTCTGGCGGCCACTCGGAGACCCGCTATTAGAGTCTGGCGATAAGTGGACAGATGCTACCTACATTTAAAGGTGTTTGGGTGCCAGTTGGATCGGTTCATTGGCCCGTAGGGACGGAGAGGAAGCATCATAGGGGCTTCCGAGTTTTCTATTATCCGTCACCGGCGGGTTCCTTTAGGTGGCCCAGCTTCCTCCAGGGGAGGAGGGGTTGCTGCTGCTGCAGAGAAGTCCCCTGGAGTGCTTGGGTCTGGCCCAATTGCCTCTAGCGGCGGAGAGGCTGACTCAGCGGCGAGAATATCATCTGGAACGTGTTGGGGGTTGGAGAGCGAGGGTAGAGGATAAGGAGTGGGAGGAGTGTCCAGTCTTGTGACTCAGGGAGAATGGAAGGAAGAGGGGGAGGAGTGGAAGGTTTGAATGATAGGATGCTGGGGGAAGGGGTATATGGCTGTTGATCTGGGTGGCCACGTGGCCCCAGCTGAAAGACAATATCTCTGACTTTTCGGATTAGAGGGAAGTAGAAGGATCCTTCTGGGGGGCCACCTGACTCTGAGAATAGGCCATTCTGAAGCACAGAGAATCTGCCAGGTACGGCATTTTACTGAAAAAGAAAGATTCTGGGCCCTTGAGCGGACATCAGTCCAATGATCAAGTGTCAGGGACAGAGAAGTGGAAGTGCTTTGTCCCATAATGAGAGTTACTCAAACAGGGACAGTGAAGACACAAACGCAACACAGACAAAGACAAACAGTAAACGTTTAACATGAGTCCAAGACAAAGATTAGAACTGAGTAACTGCCAAAACCTGATGGGTTAGACAATAAAGACAGCCGGAAAACTCAACATGAGTTCAGAACAATGACCAAAACTGAGTAGCCGGCAAAACCTGATGGTCTCGCGAACCGAATCCTGAAGCAAAATATAAACGAGTTGAAGAAATTAGTATTCCTTGATTTCTCTAGTCCTCTGGAGTGTCCCCCAGGAACGTGGCCTGTAGCTCTGTGACACATCTGTCAGCCACCATCAGAGAGAGCTAATGCTCTTCACTGACAGCCACTTTGCCAATCCATAACCTGAAACCCAAAACCAGAAAGAGGTGCCTTACTTACCCCGAGAGGAGTCCATTGGGGTCTTTTGTCCACCGCTGCCGGATATCTCACCTGGGGCCTCCAGATGAATAGGTGGGGCGAACGTCAGAGAAAAAGACCACCAAGAGGCTTTCTCATGCAACAGCAAAGGTTTTATTGGGGGTCCAGCATGCTGGGGCTCAGAGCTCACTTTAGAGGAGCAAAGAACAAAGAGCCCTGAGAACAACTTGAGCAGAGTTTATATCCATTCCTTAGAGAGGGCAGGGACTTTACATACATGATAGCCTCCTTTAGCAATTCATCATATACCATGGGAAAATCAAATAACAACTCTAAAGCATGATTAGCACTTTCATTTGCGGGAACAATTCGGGCAGGGGGTGATTGGTCAGCCCTAAGAAGGGGTATACATTTAAACTGATTGGTTGAATACCTGAGATGTATACTTGCTGAGCTGCAGGGATTCTGGGAAAGGGTTGTTAAGTAACTAGGTAGTCAGGGAAGATTTCAACACACATCTAATGGGCAGATCCGGGAATTGTCTAAACTGCCACAGGAAAGTGCAGCTTGGAAAGTTTACAAACCTGGTTCTTTACATTTCAATTTCAATTTCAATTTCTTTTATTCTTTCAGAACCTTACAGAGAAAGGCAAGAGGCTTAATCCACAATGACTGCTCTTTTGGCCATTTTGGTTTTGGATGCCCACATGGGATCTTTCTTTCGATCCATCTGGTGCTGATAATCTAAGTCACAGCCTCACACAGGGCCAAGAGGCTAATTAAGACACAACCAATTTCAAAGCAATGACTACTCTGAGGTCAGTTACAGAACTCAGTCTCTGAGGAGAATCACACCAGTGTTCAAGGCTAGGTGCACCCAGTCATCTTTTCCAACCACCACATAAATGACCACAATTAAAACCAAAATAATTCCACATGGCCCTCATCTTCTTCCATAGAGTCACTCATCATAACCTCTGGCTGGAGGATTCCTTGAATGGCGCAGCTCAAGAGAGTGTCCAAAATAAGCTTCCTTGCCCCTCATTTGCCTAAACTCAGGGTGGCCTGGACACCCTTCCTGTGAACTAGGATTGATCACATACGTCTGCCGCTAATACTGCTCTACTTCTCCAATTAGAGGCCTACTGACTGTCAGGTATAAATTCCTTATGTGATTTGGATTCATGATTAAACCCAAGCACCTCTGAAGAGCTTGGAAGAACTCATTTGACCCAAAAAATCCCTATACTCCCTTGAAGAAGGTCAGGAACCTAACAGAGGAAGGCAAGAGACATCATCCACAATGACTTATGTTTTTGCCATTTTGGTTTTGGATGCACACATTGGATGTTTCTTTAGATCCATCAGGCGCTGAAAATTTAAGCCATAGCCTCTCACAGGGCCAAGAGGCTGATTCAGACACATGGCTTTCCAAAGCAATTAAGCAAAGAGCCACAGGTGATGCCCATTCATTTCCATTTGAAAACTGTCTCCTTCAGGCTTCACCAAGGGGTGGCCTGAGGCAAAGACCTTCCTGACATTCAGGGCAAAAGATCAATAGGTTAGCAAAAGGCCCAAAACAGGGTTTCTCCACTGAGGCTTTTCTGGTCACACTGATATCTGAGTTTTCTGAGATGCTCCAATTCCCTCCAGCTATCCAGAACATAGCCATGTCGCAGAGTTTGGAGGTGGTACATATTTTGGACACAAAACCATGAACCTATTCTGGAGAGTGGCCAAAATTCAGGAAGAAAACAGAAACTTAGTAAGATAGTAGGTGTTGCCCATCGATAAGGCAACCTGCAGTCCATTACTAAAATGGACAGGATGAATGCTGGGAAGCTTTCTACTAGACAGGACACATCCATTGATGCATTCTCTTTTCTAATGTCTACAACCATGGACACAGTGGGAGACACAGACACAGAAACACTTGCCTTGTCAAAGTTCTTTCTAGAAATAGTCCACTCCAAACCAAACACACCACCTTTCCTACCTATTCTCAGAACATGAGACAAAACCACAAACTCACACACACACTCAAAAAGGCACCTCCTTCCCCCAAGTAAGTCTGTGACTATCCAGAGTGTCCTTTGACTGGTGGGCCATTTTATGTTCCCCCGAAAAGGCCTGTCTTGTCTTAGATCTGGTCTCCTTGTCAAACACTGTGAAGTTGTCAGGAGCCTGTTCTGACCACTACATGCTTTCTCAGGGAAGGCCCGTCTTCAGAACTCTCCTCGCATTTGGCCATCCTCACATCAGTAGGTACCAAAAAAGACAGACTCTGTCCTTGGTAAATCCAAACATGTGAGCCCACTGGGACTGAGACTGGGACTGGCTCTGTGTGCCTGGCTTCCTGGATCCCAAATTCAGAGAGTTCCATCACCAAGGAAGTGAGGTAGGTCACTTATTTCAAGAATTTAATGAGTTCACTGCCTTGGCAACCACTTTGTTATAACAGTTGCTTCCAAGGGTCCCATGAGATGGAGGATACCCTACTTCCTCTGACACTTTCACTAGTTAGAATGGTATATCAACCATATGGAACCAGAAACAGCTCTCCACATTGTCCTGGTTTGGTCCATATTCTCTCCATTAAGAATAGAGAGGCTGATTCAGACACAACCCTTCATCCTGACAAGGTTGTTTGCCATGGAAGATGACTTTTGCTCTCTCAGGTCCTACATAGCTGCCTAATACTTCTCCAGGGATCATTTCTGCTTGGACCATTGAGTTTCGAAGCAGGTGGAAGATCCCCTACATTCCTGTATTGTAAGACAAACTCTGTCCCTGCTCTTCTGTAAAGGTAGATTGAGGGAACAGTGTATGGTTAGGGTTAATAACAGGTTCGATTTTGGTGAGGAGTCATTCTGTTGGATGAATAATGGTATTGGGAACCTGCGATATTTACAAGAATATATAGGTAAAATATAAGTATGGAAACAGAAATCTAGGTATGATTTGAAGCCCAGAAAGACATTGGGACCTTCATTGGGATACTTAGCTTTGAATTATGTTCTGCACAGATGTCTCAGATAAATCGATATACAATGTTATAGGACCTTGTACCTTGGATGATTGAATGTCGAAGAGAACATCCAGGATAAAAGGGATAGTTGGTAGTATTAGGAAGACAGTTTGTACGTTTAAAAAGAAGAGTGAGTATAAGTTTTGGACCAAAAATTCTTTAGCAATAGGGTTTCGGGTAGAGAGTGAATATGAATGTCAGAACGTGTGAAGAATCAGTCACAATGATGAACTGGGGAAAATATGTAGGAAAGCAGATATCCATAGAGACATTAGGAAATCATGCAAAGTGTAAAGTGAGTGATTGGATTAGACATTTTCAATATGATTGAGTTTCAATATATAATCTTAGGAAAAAACAAATATGTAGTCCCCAAAAAGATTGACAAGTGGGAGCATTAGGCAGCCTGGACATGGATGTTTTTAGTAATCCATGTTCATTTTCCATTTAGACTTTGGTACAATCATAAGTGTGATGTTTGCATTTTCTGACCAGAATATTACTGTGATAAAATGTATATGTGGATCAGGTAACATGAGTATTTCTTCCACCATTTCTTGGAGCCATATTTTGAAGATGTATAAATTAGTATTGTGGGTAAAAATAGATGTACCCTGTGTCTATGAATATAGAGATAATGCATGAATAGAGCGTAGTGTGAATAAATAATATTACTTGTTCCAACTTTAAATAATGGATTAAATTGATATCTAAAAATATTCAGGAAATCTTATATTGATATACATACATTCATTTCAACCAGTAATACATCTAATGGTAATATTAGGTTTGTGGTTTATCCTGAAGTGTGTGTGAGTTTTGCTTCAAACTGATTATGGAAATCAAATATAATATTTTTGGAAAGAAGTCTCATGAAAAGACCAGTCAAGAAACATGGAGGAATACTTGTGTTCTGAAGCAGGAAGTGATTGACATTGAAACAAATGTCTAAAAATTTGTGAACTTGTGGATAAAATATATATCCTACGATGTGCATAAACTGCAGAAATAGTAATGTACCATTGTTGAATAAAAATGAACGTCAAATTATATGTCATGTCCCATAGGAGTCTACTTGCGTTGATATTAAACTGGGTCAGTTACTCTAGAAATATTAGGATTTGTGTGCAGCTTTCACTGAAGTCAGTTTTCAGTACTAAGAAACAAATATATATTTCAAGTTGATGAATAATTCTGAGAATAATCTTGTGAAAAATCGATTATAAATCTAAATACATCAACATGAATAAATTTAGGGAGTATATATAAGACACATATATTTCATATTTTGAAAAATCTGGAGAGTATATATATATATATATATATATATATATATATATATATATATATATATATACACAAAACATACACACAGACTATAAAAAGTAGCAATACATATGCTAATCGAAATTCATCATTAAATATATATAATTCACATATGCAAAAATAATTATTTTACTGAACATGGATTTTTGTATAATGTTTTTCTATTAGGAAGCTCACCCATAGGTTGAATTTTCAGTTTCAACAGCGTTTAGGAGGAGGGATCTCTTCTCACAATTTGTATCTTCCAAGTCAGACAACACAAAAAAATTAACCTGTGATACCAGGTAGGATTCTATATGTGCATATAAATATACATGTGCTGAATAGTCTATAGAGAAAGGGAGACAGGAATTCACATATTAGTTAATTTTAAAAACACATGGAGAATTATTTTAACCTAAAATTGACTAGATTTATAACACCTACCCTTTATCATGTAAAAGGCAAGTCCAAATATACACCATGCCTCCACTGAACTGCATGTATTTCTATTTTGTTTTGGTTATTTTTCCTCCATCATATTAGGATTAGTAGTCAGAGTCTAGTAGGGTATGGGTTAGTGTCATGGTTTCAGTATTTTGATTGGAAAATAAGAAAATGAATCCAATGTGTATGCAAATATGTGCCACACAAAAATATTCCCACTCTCATCCAGAACAATGAATTGCCATTACCTTCACCCCAAATAAGACACAATTAGAGGAGAAGAGTTAGAAAATCTGTGAATACATATATGGAATGGAACATAATCAGGAGTTCACAACCTTGGAGGTGGTAGAGGAGTTTCCAAAAGTTAGGGTCAGGGTAAACACTCCACAAACATGGAGCTCTGCTGGCCTAAAAACTTCTTGAGAAACTGTCTCTGAGTTCGGGCACTTGAAATATATGTTGTTGTCAGGAGCTTTAGCTTCATTTGTAGTGAGACCATCAAAGATGGGTCTGCATCTCTGTGACCTGGAGAACATGGTTTCTTTTTTTTTAATGAACATAAGGGAGCAGTGCTGAATTCTCTCTTTGTAGGTAAACTGTGGCCACTCGGGTCTAAGTGTCTCCCCATGTGGACTGTGAAGCCATTTGGTCATCCTCCACTTTTTGTGGTGTTTCTTGCTGCTGCACTGGGAGTATGGTATTTACTTAACGAAATACAATGAGTTCAACTGGGACAAAATGCTAGAGTGAGTTCTGTCATGTGTGGTGGGTCAGGTTCTCCAGGAGAATGCACCAACAAGTCTTCTATCCAACATAGCTTGTCCCCTTGACCATAGCAACCTGTTTCTTAAAATTGACGTTAAACCTCTCCATATAACGAGATGCCTTTACATATAAGGGTCTGCTGGCTACACTATTTCAGTCACAAGCCATTTGGAAGCCAATGGAAGATCCACATGACCCCACCACAGATATTTTATCACACATCTGCACACCACTGCTCTAGGCCCACTACTCAGCAGGCTCCAACTTACTGGCATCTCTGTTCTACACCATTTTCATAAAACCAAGTCAATTAAGCCACTGTCTGGTACACTCATGATCAGAAACAGGACATCCAAAGATTCTCCAGTGCCACCTGGTCATAGGAATTTCAAATATATCATGGTATTTATCTGAGATTAGGAAGATAGACGGTAGGATTAAAAAGAAGGGTGAGTAAAGGATTTGGACATTAAGTTCTGCTTCTCCAATTTGACGCGTATTGTCATGCATGGGCGACTCTCATGCCTGGCCTCCGAAAATCCCAACACAATTCATAGCAATACATCTCTAAGGTCATTTCCAAAACTCCGTTTCTAAGGGGAATCACACCAGAGTTCAAGCCCAGGTGGACCCATTCATCTCTTCCAACCGCCACACAAGTGACCACAATTAAAAACAAAACACTCCCACATGGCCCTCATTTTCTTCCATGTAGACACTCATCATAATCCCTTGCTAGAGGTTTCCATGAGGGACACAGTCCAAGACAGTGTCCAAAATAAGCTCCCTTCCCCCTCATTTGCCTAAAGTCAGGGTGGCCTGGGCACCCTTCCTGTGAACCAGGAGTGATCAAATAGGCCTGCCATTAATGCTGCTCTGCTTCTCGAATTTGAGGCCTACTGACTGTGGGGTTTAGATACTTTATGTGAATTGGAGTCATGAGAAAACCCAAGAATCTCTGGGCTTCCCTCTGCAGGGCTTTGAAGAACCCATTTGAGTGAGTCTAGGAGTTGGACCAAAAGTTCTTTAGCAATAAGGTTTTGGTGAGAGAGTAAATGTAAATGTCAGCACATTTGAAGGGTCATTCCCAATGATGAACTGGAGAACAGGTATTTGAAAGCAGATATCAATGGAGACATTAGGAAATCAGGCAAAGTACAAAGTGAGTGGTAGGATAAGACATTATTAACAGGGTTGAGTTTGAATATATAATCTTAGGAAGAAACAGATATGTAGTCACCAATAGGAATAATATTTGAGAGCATTAGGGAACCAGGACATGGATGTTGTTAGTAATACATGCTCACATTCAATTTAGGCTTTGGTACAGTCATAAGTGTGACCCTTGCATTTTGTGTCAGGAATATTACTGTGATGAAATGTATAGTATATCAGGTGACTAGAGTATTTTTTCCACCATTTCTGAAAGCAATATTTTAAAGACTTATAAATTAGTATTGGGGATACAAATACATAGACCCTGGGTCTATGAATATAGAGATGATGCCTTAATAGACCATACTGTGAATAAATAATATAACAGGTTCCACTTTTAATATTGGATTGAATTGATATCTGAAAATACATAAGAAATTTTATGTTGATATACAATCATTCATTCCAAACAGTTATACATCTAATGGTAATAATAGAGTTATGGTTTATCATGATGGGTGTGTGAGTTTGCCCCAAAAGTGATTATGGAAATCGAAAACAATGTGTTCAGAAAGAAGTCTCATGAAAAAACCAGTCAAGAAAGCTGGAGGAATACATGTGTTCTGAAGCAGGAAGTGATTGAAAGTGAAACAAATGCCTATAAATTTGCTAAATTGTGGAAGAAATATATATCGTATGATGTGCATAAAATGAAGAAAACTAATATACCAGTGTTGAATAAAAATGAACGTCAAAATAGACATCATGGAACATAGGAATCTACTTGCACCGATGTTAAACTGGGTAAGTTACTGTAGAAATATTAGCATTTGTATATACCATTCACTGAATTTAGTTTTCAGTACTAGGAAACAGATATGTAGTTCAGGTGGATGAATATTTCTGAGAATAATCTTGTGAAAAGTTGATTAGAAATCCAAAAATATGAACATTCATGAATTTAGGAGTGTATAATAAGACACATATATTTTACATTTTGAAAAATCTGGAGAATATATATATATATATATATATATATATATATATATATATATATATATATATATATATATATATATACACACACACAAAACCCACACAGAGCAATTAAAAGTAGCAATATATATGCCAATCAAAATTCATCGTGAAATTTATATGATCCACATATCCAAAAATATTTATTTTACTGAACATGGATTTATATATAATGTTGTTCACCTAGGAAGCTCCCCCATAGGTTGAATTTTCTGTTCCACAATTTGTATCTGTCAAGTTGGCCACCTCACAAGTATGTACGTGTGATACCAGGTAGGATTCAATATGTGCATATACAAATACATGTGCTTAATAGGCTACAGAGAAAGGGAGACAGGAATTCACATATTTGTTAACTTTAAAAACACACGGAGAACTACTTCAATTAAAAATTGACTAGATTTATAACTCCAAACCTATGTATTGCAAAAGGCAAGCCCAACTATACACCACCCCTCCTCTGAACTGCTTGTATTTCTATTCTGTTTGAGTTATTTTTCTCCATCACATTAGGATTAGTAGTCAGAGTCTAGCAAGCTATGGGTTAGTGTCAGGGAATCAGTATTTCGAATGGAAAATTGGAAAATGAACACAATGTGTATGCAAATATGTGCTACACAAAAATCTTCTTATTCCCTTCCAGAAAAATTTATTGTAATTAACTCCGCCCCAAGTAATACAGAATTAGAGAAGAAGAGTTAGAAAATCTGTGAATACATATCTGGAATGGAATATGCTCAGGAGTTCACAACCTTGGAGGTGTTAGAGGAGTTTCCCAAAGTAAGGGACACAGTAAACATTTCTCAAATGTGGAGCTCTGGTGCCCTAAAGACTTCTTGGGAAACTGCCTATGTGGTTGGGCACTTGAAATATATATTGTTTTCAGGAGCTTTTGATTTCTTTCTAGTGAGACCATCAAAGCTGGGTCTGCATCTATGTGACCTGGAGGACATGGATTCTTATTTTCCAATGTACATGAGGTAGCAGTGCGGAATTCTCTCTTTGTAGGTAAACTGTGGCCATTGTGGGCTAAGTGTCTCCCTGGGGGACTGTGAAGCCATTTGGTCATCCTCCAATTTTCATGGTGTTTCTTGCTGCTGCACTGGGACTTTGGTATTTGCTTCACGATATACAAGGAGTTCAAATGGGACACAATGGTGGAGGAAGTTCTGTCTTGTGCGGTGGGTCAGGGTTCTCAGGAGAATGCACCAAGCAGGCTTCTATCCCTCATAGCTTGCCCCCTTGTCCATAGAAACCTGGTTCTGAACATTGCCCTGAAACCTCTCCATATAACAATATGCCATTTCATTGAACATTCTGCTGGCTGCACCATGTCAGTCACAAGCAATTTGGAAGCTAATGGCAGATTGACATGGCCTCACAAAGATGTTTTATCATACACCTTCCCACCTCTGCTCTAGGCCCACCACTCAGTAGGCTCCAACTTACTGGTATCTCTGTTCTACACCATTTTTATGAATCCCAGTCAATCAAGGCACTGCCTGATAGATTCATGAATGATGTAGGACATCCAAATGTTCCCAGTGCGACCAGGTCATGGGAAATTCAAAAATTTCATGGTATTTATCTAGGCATTTTTCAAGGATGAAGTTGGAGGCACTGTGGGTTTTAATTCATTCGGGAACCATTAAATGGTGAGGATGCTCATTTCAATGAACGCTATCGAGAACTCTCACAGGCAAGACTTTCCAAAGAGTGGCCAAAAGGTCACATGAAGCCAGGCTCATTGAGGTCTACAATGTGAGGTCCATGTTTGTTTTGATTCTCAACTATGGCTGACATGCCTTTAAGAATAAAATCATGTGATATCCTTGCTGAGATTCCCAGTGCTCTGTGGAAAGGTAGCCTGGGCCTATATCTCAGTTTCCATGGGCGACTCTCATGCGTGTCCTCCTAAAATCCCAACACAAGTCATGGCAATACTTCTCTGAGGTCAGTTTCAGAACTCACTCTCTAAGGGGAATCAAGCCACTGTTCAAGCCCAGGTGGACCCAGTCACCTCTTCCAACCGCCACACAAATGAAAACAATTGAAACCAAAAAAAAATCCCACATGGCCCTCATTTTATTTCATATAGACACTGAACATAACCTCTTGCTAGAGGTTTCCATGAGGAGCACAGTACAAGACAGTATCCAAAATAAGCTCCCTTGCCCCTCGTTTGCCTAAAGTTTGAGTGGCCTGGACACCCTTCCTGTGAAACAGGAGTGATCCAATAGGCCTGCATTTAATACTGCTCCACTTCTCCAATTTGAGGCCTACTGACTGTGGGATTTAGATTATTTATGTGTATTGGAGTCATGATAAAACCCAAGCACCAATGGGCTAGCCTCTGCAGGGCTTTAAAGAACTCATTAGACCCAAAGGATCCTTATTCTCACTTGATGGAGGTCAGGAAACTTACAGAGAAAGACAAGAGAATTCACCCACAATGACTGCTCTTTTGGCCATTTTGGTGTTGGATGCATACATGGGATCTTTCTTTACATCCATCAGGTGCTGACAATCTAAGCCACAGCCTCACACTGGGCCAAGAGCCTGATTCAGACACATCCCTTTCCAAAGCAATTAAGCAAAGAGACACAGGTGATGCCCATTCATTTCCATTTGAAAACGGTTTTCTTCAGGCTTCACAAACGGGTTGGCCTGAGGCAAAGTCCTTCCTGACTCAGGGGAAAAGAACAATTGTTAAGCAAAAGGCCCAACCACGGTTTCTCCACTGAGATGTTAGTAGTCACACTGATATCTGAGTTTTCTGAGATGCTCGCCATTCCCTTCAGCTATCCAGTATATGGCCATGTGACAGAGCTTGGTGGTGGTACATATCTTGGACACAAAACCATGAGCCTATTCTGGAGAGTGGCCAGAATTCAGGAAGAAAACTGGAACTTAGGAAGATAGCAGGTGTTACCCATTGATTATGCAAGCCCTGTTCCATTCATTAATTGGGCAGGATGAATGCTCGGAAGCTTTCTAATAGACAGGACACATCCATTGATGCATTCTTTTTTTCTAATGTCTACAACCACGGACACAGTGAGATACACAGACATAGAAACACACGCCCTGTGAAACAACTTATTAGAAACATTTCACTCCAAACCTCAAAACCGTCTTTCCTACCTATTCTCAGAATATGAGACAAAACCACAAACCCACACCAACACCCAAAAAGGCACCTGCTTCCATCAAGTAGGTCTGTGACTATCCAGAGTGTCCTCTGACTTCTGGACAATACTATGTTCTCCCAAAATGGCCTGTCCTTTATCAGATCTGGTCTCCTTGGTCAACTCTGTGAAGTTGTCAGGAGCTAGTGGTGAGCCACTACCTGCTTTCTCAGGAATGGCCCCTCTTCAGAGCTTTTCTGGTATTTGGCCATTCTCACATCAGTAGGTACCAAGAAAGATTGACTCTGTCCTTGGTAAATCCAAACAAGTGAGCCCACAGGGACTGTGACTGAGACTGGCTTGGATGCCTGGCTTCCTGGATCCCATGTTCAGAGAGTTCCATCACCACGGAAGTGAGGTGAGGTCACTTCCTTCAGGAACTGAATGAGTTCACTGGCTTGGCAACCACTTTGTCCTAACAGTTGCTTCCAAGGGTCACATGAGATGGTGGCTGCCCCAACTTCCTGTGACACTTTCACAAGTTAGATTGGTATATCAACCATAGGAACCTGGGAACAGCTCTCCACAGAGGCCTGGTTTGTTCCATCTTCTCTACATTAGGACGAGAGAGGCTGATTTGGACACAACCCTTCATCCTGGCCAGGTTGTTTGTCATGTAAGATGACTTTTACTCTCGCAGGTCCTTCATAGCTGCCTACATCTTCTCCAGAGGACATTTCTGCATGGACCTTTGAGGTTCTCAGCAGGTGGAAGATCCACGACATTCCTGTATTGTAAGACTAACTCTGTCCCTCCTCTCTGTAATGTTAGATTGAGGGGAAAGTGTACGGTTAGTGTTAATAACATTTTCGATTTGGGTTAGGAATCATTCTGCTGGATGAATAATGGTATTGGGAACCTGTGATATGTATGAGAATATATAGGTGAAATACATGTATGAAAACAGAAATCTAGGTAAGTTTTGAAGCCCAGAAGAGAATTGGGCCGTTGATTGGGATACTTAGCTTTGAATTAGGTTCTGCACAGATGTGACAGATTAATCAATATTCAATGGCCTAGGACCTTGTACCTTGGATGATTGAATGTAGAAGAGAACATCCAGTCAAAAAAAGATAGTCGGTAGTTAAAGGTTAATAAAATAGGTACTTGTCACTTCCTGTTTCTCTGTATGCTTAACAAAACACTTTTGAAATCTTGAGAACTCTTTGCTAATCTTGTTCCCAGAATGTGCTCTCCCCAACTGCCAAACTGCAGAATGTACTCCCTCACCCGTGTGCACGCACACTGCCCACTCACCCGGACCCATCAATAAACTTTCCTCCCTGCCCTCTCCAAGAAAATTATATAAACTCTGCTTAAGGTGTTCTCAGGGCTCTCATCTCTTTTCAATTGAGCTCTGAGCCCCAGCATGCTGGACCCCCAATAAACCCTTTGCTGTTGCATGTGACAATCTCTTTGTGGTCTCTTCCTCCAAGGCTTGCCCGACCTTTTCATATGGAGGTTCCACTGAAATCCAGCAGCGGCGAATGTGAGACCCCATGTGTCGTGGCTTTCACTATTTGTGTATCTTTCATTATGGGACAGAGCACTTCAATGCCTCTGTCCCTGACCATTGATCACTGGCCCAAAGTCCACATAAGGGCTCAGAATCTTTTTTATTTAGTAAAACACTGGACCTGGAAGACGCTCTGTGCCTCAGAATGACCCACCTTTCGAGTCGGATGGCCTCTAGAAGGATCTTTCTACTTCCCACTAATTTAAAAAGTTAGAGATATTGTCTTTTGGCCAGGGCCACATAGCCATCTGGATCATTCCGCCATATATCTTAACTTTGCAGGACCTCTGCAAATCTCCTCCTCCATGGGTGAAGCCTTTCCTTACCGCTGCCCCTGCTCCTACTCCTTCCCCCATGATCTCTCAAACCCTCTGCTCTTCTTCCTTCTCCACCCTCTGTTCTCCCTGAGTCACAAGATTTGACTCTACTGGATTCTCCTCCCCCTCCTTATCCCCTGCCCTCTTCCCCCAATCCCCAACACCCTCTAAGTGATTCCCCTGCTGCTGACTCAGCCTCTCTGCAATTGGAGGAGCACAGCACCCTCCAGATAGCTCCCCAGTGGCACACACAGCCCTTCCTTCCCTTGAGGAAGCTGGCCCGGCTATAGGAACTCGCCAGCAGTGAATAGTTGAAAACACTGGAACTCCCATGATGCTCCCCCTCCATCCCTATGGGCCAAAGATTGACGACGGCCATGGGGGAAAAAATGCAAGCCTACCAGTTTTGGCCATTCTCCTCTTCAGACGTACATAATTGGAAATATAACAATCCCCCTTTTTCTGAGCACCCCACCTGGCACACAGGTCTGGTTGAGTCATTGATGTTTTCACACTAGCCTACTTGAGATGACTGCCAACAACTCATAGGGACTGTCTTCATGACAGGGGATCAAAATAGAATACTCCTGGAAGCTGGAAAAAAATATCCTCTTACCAGATGCGTGACTGACACAACTTCCCAAGATAATCAAAGCCAGCTTTCCTTTGAACCAACCCAACTGTGGCCCCCAAAACTTTGAAGGTAGGGAGCATCTGTTCACTTATCACCGGGCTCTAATAGTGGGTTTCCGTGCGGCCGCTAGGCGACCAACTAATTAGGCCAAGGTAAGAGAGATTATTCAAGGGCCTGAAGAACCTCTCTCTATGTTTCTAGAGAGAATTATGGAGGCATATAGAAGATACACTCCTTTCAATCCTCAGGCAGAGGATCAAAAGTCATCTGTCACAATGGCCTTTATTGGGCAAGCTGCCCCGGATATTAAAAGAAAGTTAAAATGCTTAGATGGATTACAAGATATGACTTTGAGAGATTTAGTCAGAGAAGCTGAGAAGGTATACTTTAAGAGAGAAACTGAGGAAGAGAAGGGAACAAAGGGAGGATAAAAGAAACAAAAGACAGACTAAGGCGCTGACTAAGGTCCTGGTCACAACAACAAATAGGCCAGAAATTAAGAAACAGGGAGACAGGAAGGGATACCTGGGCCCACGCCAGTGGCCACTCCTTGCCTCAGATCACTGTGCCTACTGTAAAAAAAAGGACACTGGGCCAAAGAGTTCCCTAGAAAGAGACAGCCACTCCTGCCAGCCATTCTGACTCTTGAGGATGACTCCAAAAGTCGGGGCTAACATCCCCTCCCGGAGCTCAGGGTAACTTTTGAAGTGTAGGGGACCCCAGTAAACTTTGAAGTGGATACAGGGGCAATATACTCAGCCCTCAAGGCCCCATTGGGCCATCTATCAAATAAAAGGTCTCTAGTTCAAGGGGCAAATGGCAGTAAGTATCGGGCTTGGACAACTAAGAGGACCATAGACCTGGGAAAAGGAAAATCCATCAATCCTTCCTAGTAATCACAGAATGCCTGGCCCCATTGATGGGCAGAGATCTGCTCACCAAGCTCTGGGCCAAAATAACTTTTAACCCTGAAGGCAACCAAGTGGGATTTCTAAATCCTTCAGTAAAAACTCCTATAGTCATGGCTCTAACTATGTCAGTAGAAAATGTACATCAATCACTCAACTTTGTTCAAAGAAACTGCAGGCATTCCTGAAGGATCAAGAACAGAGTTTTCCACTGACCAAATCACAGCAAAAGGACTGAATGGGTAACAAAAGCCTGTCGGGTCCATCAATTGGTTTATGCTTACCCTTCCAAGCTTCCTGGAGGAAAGCACCTAGGAGGAAAAAGACCAGGACAATTCTGGGAAGTGAACTTTACTGAAATTAAGCATGCAAGGTATGGACTTAAATGTCTCCTAGTCTTTGTAGATACATTTTCAGGATAGATTAAAGCCTTCCCCACCAAAAAAAAAAAAAGAAAGAAAGAAAGAAAGAAAGAAAGAAAGAAAGAAAGAAAGAAAGAAAGAAAGAAACAGCACAAATGGTGGTCAAGAAGATCCTGGAAGATTTTTTTCCAAGATACGACCTGCCTAAGGTAACAGAGTCTGATAATGGACCTGCATTCATGACCCAGGTACGTTAGGGGTTAGCCAGTACCCTGGGGATTACATTGTGCTTATAGACCACAGAGTGCAGGACAGGTAGAATGAATGAATAGAACCATTAAAGAGACCTTAATGAAATTAAGCTTAGAGACCGACATAAAAGATTGGACAATGCTTCTGCCTTATGCAATGTTTCATGCAAGAAATTCTCTCTCTGTTTCTTTGTGTAACCTCACCCACTATGAAATTCCCTATGGGGCCCCTATTCCAGTAAGGGACCTAACCCCAACTCTAAGACCTAACGATCCCTTCCACACCACCATGCTTGACAGACTTACAGCTGTTGAAAGAACTCAGCGATACCTGTGAAAACAGCTGGCCACTGCCTACCAACCTGGAGATGAGGGGACTCCACATCAATATCAAGTAGGAGACTTTGTCTATGTAAGACAACATCAGGTGTCATCCCTGGAACCCCACTGGAAAGGACCATACCAGGTTCTACTTATAACACCTACAGTGGTAAAGGTAGACAGAATCACTTCCTGGATCCTGGCCTCTCATCTCAAGCCTGCACCCTGTCCAGACTCTGCCTGGAAACTGGAAGAGACTGGTAACCCTTTCAAATTGTGTATTCGCCAGGTGGATGAAGCTATAGAGTCTCTCCTTGACCACCAGTAGTTCTAACCCTCATCAGCCCTTTCAGCAGCGATGGCTGATCACAAATCCTACTGGAGAAGAAGTATAATCTATCTCACATATAGCCCACTTTGGGACCTGGTGGCCATTTCTCCACCCAGACATTTGTTAGCTGGCTATAGGTCTTTCCTATTAGGATATCCCTGATGAAGAGGATACCACTAAAATTCCATTAAATACCTTTTGTACCATAAATAATGGAAACAAACATTATGGATGTCGGGACAGGTAAGCCAGGTGCAGGTTGGCTAGCCTAGATTACTATGTTTGCCCAGCAGACAATCAAAGCCACAAACAGCAACAGCTGTGTGGAGGAAAAGCCAATTTCTTCTGTAAGTCATGGGGATGTGAGCATACAGGGGCTTCCTGATGGAACCCGAACTCCTCATCAAATTCTGTACACAGCATTGGCCATATGACCAATTAGATAACCAAAACCCATGGCCCCCAGAGGGGTCTCTAGATCCTCAAATACTGTGTGACCTTTTTAACTTCTGCAAGTGCTCAAAAGGGTAAAAGGAGATTCCCCTATGTGGAGGCCTTTTCCCTCCTTCGCTCACATCCTGAACTATGCTTCTCCAATAGATCCTCACCCTCAGCCTTCATCTCCAGACTATCTGCTGTCACTCCAAACTCAGCAACCTGATTTCTTCCCTTCAATTACTAGATCAAAAACCCAAACCAACACCGTTCTCAGACCATTGCCCCCTGGCTGAGAAGCAGGTACTGAGGTACCCCTCCACCGACTCACTCCTCTCTTCTCTTGTCACTGCCCGCACTGGGTCCCACCAGGTCCTCTTTCCAGCTAACCCATAGCTCAAACCAGCTGAGGAGAGCCCTCAGACCCTTATCCAAATGTAATGAAAATGGCCTTTAAAGTTGCTCTTTCATCACTGAAAACAGGTTACTAAAAATTTAAAGTCCCTCACAGGCTTTGTGTATACTCACTCCCTTCTTCCCCTCTGCTCTACCTGTTCTACTGCTCAAGTTTTGTTGCTAGGAATATCCCAAACCCCTTTCCCATTATTCTTTTACATCTCTCCTTTCTCATTCTCAGATCCATGAAGCTGCTCTAAGCCCCGACTTCTCTGTCTCCCCCCTCTGTACCAGGCCCACAGAAAAGTTTTCACTGACCTTCTCCAGGAGTCTTCACCATGGCTGACTTTAGGACTTTCAGCAAAAAAGTCCCTATAAACGATTTCAGTGTAGATAACCTTCCTCATTTAATGTTGCCCTGTTCCACTTGGCCACTGGCTAAAAATAATCAGCACTCCTAAGCTAGACACCCCCTTACTAGTTTTTCACAAAATATGTGAACAATTCCTCTGGCCTTGAACTGGGGCTTCACAGAGATGGCAACATTTCTAAGATAAAGAAGTTACCATCTGGGCTCCATGGTAACAGCTGGCAGGGGGAAAAAAAGAAAGGGAAGTAAAAGCTCTCCCCCACCCAGTTGTCCTTGAAAAGTTAACTTGCCCAGAACAGAGAAAAAAAAAAAAAACAGAAACAAAAACAGCTTTTTGTGAACTTCTGCAGAGTGTGATCTTCTGAGCCACTTCTCTTACATGTTGGGTACAAAATTCTGAAACTACCTAAACTTGGAATTCAGAAGATTAATTGATTACAACCGAAGCAATGCCCTCTGAATCTGGGTGCAACCAAATAGGACTGTTTCACTGTCTTTGGTGCTATCTTAGGTGCCTTGCCTTGTCCGTCCCTACAACAGTATAATTCTATATACTAAAACATTGTTGATGTTTTCATGAAATGAAAAACGCATGTGATTAATTGTGTAATGGTGCATATGTTACCCAGAATGCTCTATCATGACGCAGGTTCATTTGAAGATCGAATAGGTGGGACATACAACCCGGTTTCACTGGGAACATATGTCCCTCACTTTAGCCATCCTATAAAGAATAGGAGTTGCCACAAGGGTGGGCACAGGAACCAGTGCCCTGGTCCATGGGACACAACAAATGACCCAGTTAGAAGCAGAAATAGACCAAAACTTAAATATATTAGAAACCTCCATAACAGCTTTGCAGGAATCTTTAACCTCTCTCTCTGAAGTTCTTTTACAGAACAGTTGAGGGTTGGACCTCCTCTTCATGAGTGAAAGGGACCTTTGTGCTGCATTGAGGGAGGAATGTTGTGTGAAGTTGTCAGAAGCCAGTGGTGAGCTACTACCTGCTTTATCAGGAAAGGCCCCTCTTCTTAGCTTTCCTGTCTTTTGGCCATCCTCACATCAGTAGGTACCAAGAAAGACAGATTCTGTCCTTGGTAAATCCAAAAAAAGTGAGACCACTGGGACTGGGACTGGGACTGGTTGTGCTTGCCTGGCTTTCTGAATCCCACGTTTAGAGAGTTCCATCACCCAGGACGTTATGTGAGGTAACCTCAATCAGGAAGTGAATGAAGTCACTGCCTTGGCAACCACTTTGTCCTAAGAGTTGCTTCCAAGGGTCCCATGAGATGGAGGGTGCCCCTACTTCCTGTGACATTTTCACACGTTGGAATGGTATATCAACCATAGGCACCCGAGAACAGCTCTCCACACAGGCCTGGTTTGGTCAATCTTCTCTAAATTAAGATGAAAGAGGCTGATAAAGACACATCCCTTCATTCTGACCAGGTTGTTTACCATGGAAGTTGAGTTTTCCTCCCTCAGGTCCTTCATAGCTGCCTACAACTTCTCCAGGGTATCATTTCTGCATGGTCCTTTGAGGATCTCAGCAGGTTGAAGATCCCCTACATTCCTGTAGTGTAAGACCAACTTTTTCCCTGCTATTCTGTAAAGTTACATTGAGGGAACAGTGTATGGTTAGGGTAATAACAGGTTTTATTTGGGATAGGAATCATTCTGCTGGATGAATAATGGTATTGGGAACCTGTGATATTTACAAGAATATATAGGTGAAATAAAAGTATAAAAACAGAAATCTAGGTAAGATTTGAAGCCCAGAAGAGCATTGGGCCCTTGATTGGGATACTTAGCTTTTAAATATCTTCTAAACAGATGTCTCAGATAAATCGATATACAATGGCATAGGACCTTGAAAATTGGATGATTGAATGTAGAAGAAAACATCCACTCATATAGGCATAGTTGGTAGGATTAGGAAGACAGTCAGTAGGTTTAGGAAGAAAAGTGAGTATAGGATTTGGACAAAAAGTTCTTTAGCAGTAGGGTTTGTGGTAGAGAGTGAATGTAAATGTCACCACATGTGAAGAGTCAGACACAATGATGAACTGGGGAAAATATATGGGGAAGCAGATATCAATGGAGATATTAAGAAATCAGGCAAAGTATAAATTGAGTGATAGGATTAGACATTTTCAACAGGGTAGAGGTTGAGTATAAAACCTTAGAAAGAATCAAATATTTAGTCACCAATAGGATTGACATTTGAGAGAATTAGGCAATCTGGACATGGATATTGTTAGTAATCCATGCACACTTTCCATTTAGGCTTTGGCACAGTCATAAGTGTGAACTTTGCATTTTGTTTCCAGAATATTACTGTGATAAAGTGCATATGTAGATCAGGTGACATCAGTATTTCTTCCACCATTTCTGTGGGCAATATTTTGAAGGTGTATAAATTAGTATAGGGTGTACAAATAGGTGTTCCCTGTGTCTAGGAATATAGATAAAATGAATGAATAGACCATACTGTGAATAAATAATATTACTGGTTCCAACTTTAAATATTGGATTGAATTGATATTTACAAATTTACAGGAAATCTTATATTGAGATACATACATTCATTACAACCATTTATACATCTAATGGTAATATTAGGTTTATGGCTTATCATGAAGAGTGTGTGAGTTTTGCTTTAAAAGTGATTATTGAAATCTAAAATAAAATGAAGTATCATGAAAAGACCAGTCAAAAAACATAGAGGAATACTTGTGTACTGAAGCAAGAAGTGATTAAAAGTGAAACAAAAGCCTATCAATTTGCAAAATTGTGAATGAAATATATATCCTATGATGTGCATAAACTGAAGAAATAGTCATGTAACAGTGTTGAATAAAAATGAAGGTCAAAATACACATCATGTCCCATAGGAATCTACTTGCATTGATGTTAAAGTGGGTCAGTTACTGTAGAAAAATTAGGACTTCTATGCACCATTCACTGAATTTTGATTTCAGTACTAGGATACAATATGTATTTAAGGTGGATGAATATTTCTGAAAATAACTTTGTGAACATTTGGTTATAAATCCACATTCATGAACATGAATGCATTTAGGGATTGTATAATAAGACACATATATTTTACATTCTGAAAAATCTGGAGAGTGTGTGTGTGTGTATATATATATATATATATATATATATATATATATATATATATATATATATATATAAGAGAGAGAGAGAGAGAGAGAGAGAGAGAGAGAGAGAGAGAGGCATTAAAAGGTAGCAATATATATGCCAATCGAAATTCATCATGAAATATATAACATCCACAGATCCAAAACTATTCATTTTACTGAACATGGATTTATGTATTATATTGTTCAACTAGGAAGCTCACCCATAGTTTTAATTTTCAATTCCAACAACGTTTAGGATTAGTGACCTCTTCTAAAAATTTGTATCTGCCAAGTCAGCCATCTAACAAAAATGTACATGTGATACCAGGTAGTATTCTATATGTACATTCAAAAATACATGTGCTGAATAGCCTACAGATAAAGGGAGATAGGAATTCACATATTTGTTAACTATAAAACACATGGAGAACTATTTCAATTTAAAATTGACTAGATTTATAACACCTACCCTTTATCATGCAAAAGGTAAATCCAACTATACACCATGCCTCTCTAAACTGCTTGTATTTCTATTCTGTTTGGGTTCTTTTTCTCCATCACTTTAGGATTGCTGCAATCTGGCTGGGCACAATTCAGGAGCCACTTGTCAAAAGAAACTAAAATTACTTTTAGAACCACACATGACTAAAAATTAGCTCCTCGGGAAAAACCCTCAGAGCCCAACTGCCACTACTGGCTTCCCACAAGCTCTCAACCTCCACACTCCTTCTCTTGAGGTCGATTGGCTGGGTCGTGTGGGCAGAGCCCAAAAAGTCCCACAATGAGCAGCTCCGTTGTCTGAAAGGGTGGGGAAACAGCCCAATGGCATTACCACAGAGGAGCCAATCAGCTAGATATTGCTGGGGCTGCTGTGAACCAATCATCAGCTTGCAGTCTGAAAGGGTGGGGAAACTGCTCAATGAGCATCTCCAATGAGCATCACCGCAGAGGAGCCAATTAGCTTGATGTTGCTGGGGCCGCTGTTAGCCAATCATCAGCCGGCAGTCTGAAAGTTTGTTTGGCCCCTTGGGCTGTGCCTCTCAACACCTCCCCCTCTCTGTTTAAACAACAAGCATGTGGCTTAGGGACCATGCCTGCCTTAGGTTGTCCAATAGTACATATGGTGCTTACCCATTATCGAATGAGCTGACCTCAAGGTATCAGCCTCCAGTCTTAGATTGGTACCATTGCAATTGGATCTTACCCGTCACTAGCTACAGGTCCAGTATACAGTCACACCTGTGGAGAGGTCTTTGTACCAGCGGGGGGTGAGGTTCTTTGTCTCACCTCTGTTGGCCCCCAAATTTTAGCTGAACGACCATGACAGCAGAAGGGAGGAAGATACACCAAGCCAATTGACGGCTCCTTTTGGAAAAATTGTACCACCGATGACATCATCAGCAAAAATACCCCAACACTACCACAAGTCAATTCACCAACATATTGTTCACAATGCATGCAGGTGAGTTCACAATGCATACAGGTGATACATAGTCGAGGCAAGTTCTGCAAGCAGTTCAGTGATGGCTATTGCAGAAGCTGTAGATTGGTTTTATCTTTGTCTTTACAGGCACTGGGATGAAGATAGGAATTTTGGCAATAATGGCCAAAGAAAAATTATGTAACATTCCAGAAGGTACTAAAAGAAAACAATTTTCTTAACAATTTACATTGTCTTGAAGAGAATTATTAAATATAATGAAAAGAAAAGGTGAAAGTAAACAAACAGATCTGTTAACCTCCTTTTTTGTACACATTTTAAAACAATCCTCAACAGGTGTTTACCCAATTTAAATTAAAACATTTACATCAAGTGTATAAAAATATATTTGGATCCATTTTTTCATGAGCGCTCATCATATATGATATATGGACATACGTACATTCAAACATATAACAAAAAACACAAGTGTGCACACGTAATATAATACATACAACACATAACATAAGAGTAAAGGCCTTATAACATTTTACAGGTGAAATCTCCATTGCAATGTCTAAAAACTCTATAGTCCAAAAATAGAACTGATCAGCAAAACATTAACCTAGGTTTGTATGAGCTCAAAAACCAAAATAGAACTTCATGACATGGGAAAGGGTAATAATAAAATAGATATTGAAAAAAGCATCCTGGATTTGTCACAGATGTAAGAATAGCCAAACTGGAGTTCTGGATATCAGCTGTTATGGATTTGAGCCAAATCATATTCTTTTAATCTGTAGAAATCGCTTTAGTTAGTCTCTCTGGAATCCAAATCGGCTGCTGTTCTCCCTGTGGAAACACACAAACAGACCTCCAACTCCAGACAATTACTGGGTCAGGACATTTCCATTGTCCTGTTAGAATATCCTTCCAAAGTACCTTGGGCTTATGTACATTTTTTTGGACACATATGCCTTTCCACAGGAATAAGCCCTGATGAATCCAAATTTCCAAAGTTTAGAGTAAAAAGGGTTATTTTAAGTTTATCTTTGGGGAATATAGACCCCTTCCCAATTCCTTTTTTTTTTTTGTTTAATTAGTACGTTTTAATAGTTTGATGAGCTCATTTAACTATGCCTTGTCCCTGCAGATTGTATGGGATTCCTGTTATATGAGTAATGCAAAATGATGAGCAAAATTCTTTAAAAGAGGTAAAAGTATAACCAGGGGCAACATCTGTTTTTAACTGTTTTGGAATGCCCACAGTGGCAAAATTTTGTAAGCAATGAGCTATAACATCTTTAGTTTTTTTTCTCCGGCATGAAGGGAGTCCATCAAAAATTCAGAAGAAGTATCAACTGTAACATGCAAATATTTTAATTTTCCAAATTCTGGCAAGTTTGTGACGTCCATCTGCCAAATATGGTTAGGTATCAATCCTCTAGGATTGACTCCAAGATTAACTTGTGGTAAAATGGTCACACAATTTTGACATTGTTTTATTATTTGTCTAGCTTGTTCCTTAGTTATTTTAAAGCGCTTATGTATAGTATTAGCATTGACATGGAATTTTTTATGAAAATTTGTAGCTTCTTCTACTGTAGAGAAAATATGTATGTCATGCGTAGTTTTATCTGCTAAATCATTACCCAAACTAAGGGCTCCAGGCAATCCTGTATATGTCCTGATATGCCCTATAAAGGACGGATCTTTTCTGTCCCAGATTAGACTTTGTATAGTGGAAAGAAAAGAGAAAACAGGAGAGGAAGGGGAAATTTGTTTCTTCCTAAGATTATATATTGAAACTCAACCCTGTTGAAAATGCATAATCATATCACTCACTTTATACTTTGCCTGATTTCATAATGTCTCTAAAGATATGTGGTTTCCTGCATATTTTCACCACTTCACCATTGTGACTGACCCTTCACATGAACTTATGTTCACTTTCACTCTCTAACCACAACCCTAATGCTCCAGAACTTTTGTTCCAAATCCTATACTCACTCTTCTTCCTAAACCAACTCTGTACCTAATTCTACCTACTATCCGTTTTTGACTGGATGTTCTCTTCAACATTCAATCATCCAAGCTACAAGGTCCGATGCCATTGTATATCTATTTATCTGAGACATCTGTACACAATGTAAATCAAAGTTAAGTATCCCAATCAAGGGCCCAATGCCCTTCTGAGCTTCAAAATTACCTAGATTTCAGTTTTAATTCATATATTTAACCTCTATATTTTTATAAATATCTCAGGTTCCCAATACCATTATTCATCCCGCAGGATTATTCCTAACTCAAATCAAACATTTTATTAGCCCTAAGAATACACTGTTCTATCAACCTATATTTAAAGAAAAGCAGGGACAGAGTTGGTCTTACAATACAGGAATGTAGGGGATCTTCCACCTGCTGAGAACCTCCAAAGTCCATGCAGAAATGAATCCTGGAGAAGATATAGTCAGCTATGAAGGATCTGCAAGAGCAAAAGTCATCTTCCATGGCAATCACCCTGGTCAGGATGAAGGGATGTGTCTGAATCAGCCTCTCTCTTCTTAATGTAGAGGAGATTGACCAAACCAGGCCTGTGTGGATAGCTATTCCCGGGTTCCTAAGGTTGACATACCATTCTAACTTGTGAAAGTTTCAAAGGAAGTAGGGGAAGCCTCCATCTAATGGGACACTTGGAAGCAACTATTAGGACAAAATGGTTTACAAGGCAGTGAATTTATTCAGTTCCTGAAGGGAGTGACCTCACCTCACTTTCTTGGTGATGGATCTCTCTGAACTTGGGATACTGGAAACCAGGCACATAGAGCCAGTCCCAGTCCCAGTCCCAATGGGCTCACTTGTTTGGATTTACCAAGGACAGAGTCAGTCTTTCTTTGTACCTACTGATGTTAGGATGGCAAAAGCAAGGAGAGCTCTGAAGAAGGGCCTTTCCTGAGAAAGCAGGTAGTGGCTAAACACTAGCTTCTGACAACTTAACAGAGTTGGTCAAGGAGAACAGACCTGAGACAGGACAGGACTTTTCAGGGGAAAATTGTATGGCCCACCAGTCAGAGGACACTCCCTAGAGTCACAGACCTACTTGGGGGAAGGAGGTGCCAATATGGGTGTGGTTTTGGGTTTATGATTTTGTCTCATGTTCTGAAAATAGGTAGGAAAGGTGGTTTGTTTTTTGGGGTTGAACTGTTTCTAGTAAGACGTTTGACAAGGCGAGTGTTTCTATGTCTGTGTATCCCACTATGTCCGTGGTTGTAGAAATTAGAAAAGAGAATGCATCAATGGATTTGTCCTGTCTTGTAGAAAGCTTCCCAGCATTCATCCTGCCCAATTAATGAATGGATTGCAGCTTTCCTTAAGGATGGGCAACACCAATGATCTTAGTAATTTTCAATTTTCTTTCTGAATTCTCGCCAATCTCCAGAATAGGCTCATGGTTTTGTGTCCAAGATATGTACCACCTCCAAGCTCTGTGACATGGCCATGTACTGGATAGATGAAGGGAATGGCGAGCATCTCAGAAAACGCAGATATCAGTGTGACCAGTAAACTCTCAGTGGAGAAACCCTTCTTTGAGCCTTTTGCTTACATAATGTTCTGTTGCCTTGAATGTCAAGAAGTACTTTGTTTCGGACCACCCCTTTGTGAAGCCTGAAGAAAACAGTTTTCAGATCTAAATGAATGGGCATAACCTGTGGCTCTTTGCTTACTTGCTTTGGAAATGGATGTGTCTGAATCCAACTCTATGCCCTGTGTGAGGCTGTGTCTTAGATTCTCTGCAACTGATAGATCTAAAGAAAGATCCCATGTGTGCATCCAAAACCAAAATGGCCAAAAGAGCAGTCATTGTGGGTGAAGTTTCTCTCCGTCCTCTGTTAGGTTCTTGACGTCCATCAAGTGAGAATTGGGATCCTTTGGGTCAAATGAGTTTTTCAAAGCACTGCAGATGTGGTTGGGTTTTCTTATGACTGAAATTCACATAAAGAATCTACACCTGACAGTCAGTAGGCCTCAAATTGCAGAAGAAGATCAGTATTAATGGCAGGTGTATTTGATCAATCCTGGTTCACTGGAAGGGTTTCCAGGCCACCCTGACTTTAGGCAAATTAGCGGCAAGGGAGCATGTTTTGGACACTGTCTTGGGCTATGCCCCTCATGGAAACGTCCAGCCAGAGGTTATGATGAGTGTCTATATGGAAGAAGATGAGGGCCATTGGGGAGTGTTTTGGTTTTAACTGTGGTCATTTGTGTGGCATTTGGAAGAGATGACTGGGTCCACCTGGGCTTGAACTCTGGTGTGATTCCCCTTAGAGACTGAGTTCTGGAACTGAGCTCAGAGAAGTATTGCCATTAATTGTGTTGGGATTTTATGAGACCACGCATAAGAGTCGCCCTTTAAACTGAGATCTAGCATTGAAGTGCTCTGTCCCATAATGAAAGATCCACAAACAGTGAAAGCAACGACACATGAAACAGACAAGACAAGACAATAAAGACAGGCAATGGACGTCCAACACTGAGATCAGGACTGAGTAGCCGGCAATAACCAATGGGCTGGCAATACCGAATCCAAAACAAAATATCACTGAGTCGAGGAATCTATTATAACTAAATTTCCCAAGTCCTCTGGGGCGTCCTCCAGGAACGTGGCCTGTGGCTCTGTGACACGTCTGTCAGCCACTGTCGGAGAGAGCTCACACTCTTCATCAATAGCCATTTTTCCAAGTCCTAATCTGAAACCTGAAACCAGGAATAGGAGACTTACTTACCCCAAGAGTAGCCCGTTGGGGTCTCTCATCCGCCGCTGCCAGATATCAGTGGAAACTTCATGTGTAAAGGTCGGGCGTGCATTGGAGGAAGAGACCACCAAGAAACTGACTCATGAAACAGCAAAGGGTTTATTGGAGTTCCAGCATGCTGGGGCTCAGAGCTCACTTGAATACAGCAGAGAGCCCTGAGAAGAGCTTGAGCAGAGCTTATATACTTTCCTTGCCGAGGGCAAGGAGGGAAGTTTATTGATGGGTCAGTGGGAGTGGGCAGTTTGCATGCAACCAGGTGAGAGAGTAAATTCTGCAGGTTGAAAACTGGGGACAGCACATTCTGGGAACAAGATTAGCAAACAGTTCTCAAGATTTCAACAGTGTTTTGTTAAGCATAGAGAAAAACAGGAAGTGACAAGTACCTATTTAATTAACCATTCAATAACAACTATACCTTTTTAAATGGATGTTCTCATCTACATTCAATCTTCAAAGGTACAGGGTCCTATGACATTGTATATCAATTTACCTGAGACATCTGTGCAGAACGTAATTCAATGCTAAGTATCCCAATTAAGGGCCCAATGCCATTCTGGGATTCAAATCTTACTTAGATTTCTGTTTTCCTACATATATTTCAACTATATATTCTTATACATATCGCAGCTTCTCAATAGAATTATTCATAAACAGAATGATTCCTAACCCAAATCAAACATGTTATTAACCCTAACCCTACAGTGTTCCCTCAATCTAACTTTAAAGAAGAGCACGGACAGAGTTGGTCTTATAATACAGGAATGTAGGGGATCTTTCACCTGCTGAGAACCTCAAAGGTCCATGGAGAAATAAGCCATGGAGAAGATGTAGGCAGCTATGAAGGACCTGAGAGAGCAAAAGTCATCTTCCATGGCAAACAACCTGGTCAGGATGAAGGGATGTCTCTGAATCTGCCACTCACACCCTGTGAACTGCGCCACTTCACAGGTGAATAACGAGTTAGAACGACAAAAAATTATCTTGTTAGGATCTTACAGAAAAATGGGTGTGCACCGAAACCTAGAAGAATGATTTCCACCAATGAGGTCCGGTAATTGAGTCTCAAACACGAGCCAAATGTGCGACCGGAGATCCGGGCTGACAAATCTGTGTGGCCTGCCCCGTGGCTAGAGACAGCAGCGCACCACCTAGAAGCGACCAGCCGGCAGGGAGAAACGTTGCTGCAGATTCTGTGGAATCCTGCTGGCTGACCTCCAACTGAGCCCCGGGCTGAGTTTGGGACTTCAAACGGGGAAGGAAGTGCTACAGTTCTATCCCCCCACAATAAAAACTCCACCAAGGAAACCAACGGTCACCATCTTGGAGAGCAGAAGTAACCACCGCCACTCTCCAACAGATTGCAACAATAAAACAGGTTTGTGTTACTCAGCTCATCTCCCATACTGCAGAGAATTCACATAAAATCTCTCTTAGGCTTTCCATTGGAGAGATTATCAGAGAGAGCCTGCATAAAGACGTCGGGAAAACTACAGGCACCTGACCTTCAACTTCCCCTCCCATCAGCGGCGAAAACGAAACCTGTCTAGCCAGAGCTGGGAGAGGGGCAAGAGGAAAAAATCAAAACAATAGAGTGCCGGGGTTCCCCATAGACACCATCCACACCCAAGAAACGGCAGGCCCAGAGGACAGTATGAGCTGCCGAGAGGCATCACTCAGGGGAAATCTGGTCTAGCACGAGAAACCAGGACTAGCAGGAGATAACAGGGGACTAGAGGCCAGGCCCGCGTGACTGGGCGGCTGGAGAACGCCCGCCCACTGGTCACAAACAGCCCGCTGCTGGTGCGACTGGGTGGCTGGTGCCCGCCTGCCTACCAGCGACCAATCGCCCGCTGGCTGCACGTGCAACTGGGTGGCTAGAGATCTCCCGCCCACCAGTGACAGCCCACCCGCTGACTGTGTGACTGGACAGCTGGAGACCGCCCGCCCGCCGGCGACCGGGAGTTGAAAACAAACAGAGACAGATCAGTCCCAGCCCACTCCCATTTGAACACCCTGGCAAGGAGCCTGGGGCCCGCCATAGCAGACAGGTGACATCACTGGAGCTCGGCCATCGCAATTCCTTCCAAGCAGAATTCACTTTAGCAGGCATAGTCTACCAACACAAAGGAGAGACAACAGATATATTAAACCAAAACAAATCTATAGAATAGAGCAGAAAAACAGCAATCAAATAGAGATGGAAAACAACGTGAACATCATGAAAAAACAAAGGAAAAAAATGTGTACAAACAATGCAGGACAACTTAATTCTACAGGAGGACCTAGAATCATCAGAAACAGGGATAGGGAAAAAAACTCAAGGCTTACCTAACTCAGATGGAAAGGGATATTAGAGAATACATGAATCAGCAAGTCCTAGCAATAAAAGTATATTTTGAAAATGAATTAAACAAATTCAAATGGCAAAGAACAAGCTTTACCAGGAGATAGAGATCTTAAAAAAAATCAAACAGTAATCCTAGAAATGCAGGAAACTATTAATTAAAACTCAAACGAGAATATTACAAATAGACTAGATCAAATAGAAGTCAGAACATCAGATAATGACGACAACGTTTATCAACTTGAAAAGAATATAGTCAACACAGAAAAGATGCTTAAGTCCCAAGAGCAGTCTATTCAAAAGATATGGGATGTCATAAAAAAAACAAATTTCACAGTCATCGGAATAGAAGAAGCCATAGAGATTCAAACCGAAAGAATGGACAACATATTAAATGAAATAATTCTAGAAAACTTCCCAGAGATGAAAGATGGAATGGATTGCCAAATCCTTGAAGACTACAGGACCCCAAACATTCAAAACCATAATAGACCAACTCCAAGACATATAATTATGAAGATAGCCAAAATACAGAACAAGGAGAGAATATTAAAAGCTACGAGAGAAAGGAGGCGGATTACATTCAGGGGTAAACCAATTAGATTAACGACTGATTTTTCATCACAAACTTTGAAAGTGAGAAGATCCTGGAACAATGTATTTCAAACACTGAAAAATAATGAATTCCAACAAAGAATACTGTATCCAGCAAAATTAAGCTTCAGATTTGACAATAAAATTAAAGTCTTTCACAATGAATAAAAACTAAAAGAATTCACACCCATAACACCAGCACTGCAAAGGATTTGGGCAAAATACTACAAGAAGAAGAATTGAAAAATAGTGCCCCAAACTAACAGTGGGAGGTATCTCAGTAAAGGGGGAGGAAAATAACCAAAAAGTAAAAACTAGCCAAACTAAAATAAATAAATAAATTAACATGAATGGATGTACAAATCATATTTCAATTGTAACCTTAAATGTTAATGGCCAAAACTCACCATTCAAGAGACATAGGGTAGTAACCTGGATCAAAAAAACAAATCCAACAATATGCTGCTTTCAGAAGACTCATATGATAGGTAAAGACATACACAGGCTGAAAGTAAAAGGTTGGGAAAAATCATACCACTCACAGGGCACACGGAAGCAAGCAGGAGTGGCCAAACTCATATCAAATACAATCAACTTCAAACCTACGTTAATCAAAAGGGATAAAGAAGGACACTATATAACGTTAAAAGGAACCATCCACCAACATAACATAACAATTACCAATTTGTATGCAGCAAACAAATGAGCTGCCACACTCATAAAACAAACTCTTCTCAAGTTCAAGAGTCAAATAGACTACAACATAATAATTATAGGTGACGTCAACAGACCGCTCTCACCATTAGACACATCCTCTAGACAAAAACTGAATAAAGAAACTATAGAACTCAACAGCACAATCAATAACCTAGACTTAACCGACATATATAGAATATATCAACCATCATCAAGTGGATACACCTTCTTATCAGCAGCAGATGGATCCTACTCAAAGATAGACCATATATTAGGTCATAGGGCAACTCTTAGTAAATATAAAGGCATGGAGATAATACCATGCACCATATCAGATCATAATGAAATGAAACTGGAAATCAATGATAAAAGAAGGAAGGAAAAATCCTACATCACATGGAAAATGAACAATATTCTACTGAATGATCAATGGGTTACAGAAGACATTAAGGAGGAGACAAAAAAATTCTTAGAGACAAATGACCATACAGACACAACCTACTGTAATCTATGGGACACAATGAAAGCAGTTTTAAGAGAAAAATTCATTTCTTGGAGTTCTTTCCTCAAAAAAAGAAAAAAACAACAACAAATAAATGAACTCACACTACACCTCAAAAACCTAGAAAAGGAAGAGCAAAACAACAGCAAATGTAGTAGACGACATTAAAATAAGAGCAGAAATCAACGAAATTGAAACAAAAAATCATTGAAAAAATTGATAAACTAAAAGTTGTTTCTTTGAAAAAATAAATAAGATTGACAGGCCCTTAGCCATGATAACGAAGAGAAGAAGAGAGAGAACTCAAATTATTAACATAGGGGGTGAAAAATGCAACACCACAACAGACACTACAGAAATATAGAAGATAATTAGAAAGTATTTTGAAACCCTATATTCCAATAAAATAGAAGATAGTGAAGATATCAATAAATTTCTTAAGTCATACGATCTGCCCAGATTGAGTCAGGAAGACACACACAATTTAAACAGACCAATGACAAAGGAAGAAATAGAAGAAGCCATCAAAAGATAACCAACGAAAAAAAGCCCTGGACCGGATGGGTAAACAGCGGAGTTCTACAAAACCTTCAAAGAAGAATTAATACTGATTCTTTTCAAGCTCTTTCAAGAAATAGAAAAAGAAGGAGCTCTTTCAAATTCATTCTATGAGGCCAAAATCACCCTGATCTTGAAATCAGACTAAGACACTTCAAAGAAACAAAACTACAGACCAATATCTCTAATGAACTTGGATACAAAAATTCTCAATAAAATCCTGATGAATCGAATACAAAAGCATATCAAAAAAAAATGTGCACCATGATCAAGTAGGATTCACCCCTGGGATGCAAGGCTGGTTCAATATACGGAAATCAATAAATACTATTCACCACATCAATAGACTTAAAGACAAGAACCATATGATCATCTCGATAGATGCAGAAAAAAACATTTGACAAAGTACAGCATCCCTTTATGTTCAAAACACTAGAAAAACTAGGGATAACAGGAACTTACCTCAACATTGTGAAAGCTATATATGCTAAACCTCAGGCTAGCATCATCCTAAATGGAGAAAAACTGAAGGGATTGCCTCTAAAATCTGGAACAAGACAGGGATGCCCTCTATCACCACTTCTATTCAATTTAGTTCTTGAAATTCTAGCCAGAGCAATTAGACAATAGAAATTAAAGGCATAAAAATAGGAAAACAAGAACTTAAATTATCACTATTTGTGGATGACATGATAATATATATAACAGACCCAAAAGGGTCTACAAAGAAACTGCTAGAGATAATAAATGAATTAAGCAAAGTGGCAGGATATAAAATCAACACTCATAAATCAAAGGCATTTATGTATATCAGGAGCAAAACTTCTGATATGGAAAGGAGGAAAAACCACTCCATTCACAATATCCTCAAAGAAAATAAGATACTTGGAAATCAACCTAACAAAAGAGGTGAAAGATTTATATAATGAAAACTACAGAATCCTAAAGAGAGAGATAGAAGAAGATCTTAGAAGATGGAAAAATGTACCCTGTTCATGGATAGGCAGAACTAACATCATCAAAATGGTGATATTACCCAAAGTTCTCTACAGGTTAAAATGGATGCCAATCAAAATCCCAACGGCATTTCTTGTAGAAATGATAAAGCAATCATGAAATTCATATGGAAAAACAAAAGACCCAGAATAGCAAAAGCAATTCTAAGCAGGAATTTGAATCTGGAGGTATAGCGATACCAGAGTTCAAACTGTACTACAAAGCAATAGTTATAAAAGCAGCGTGGTACTGGTACCAAAACAGGCAGGTGGATCAGTGGTAGAGAATAGAGGACACAGAAATCAATCCACAAAATTACAACATTCTTATATATGATAAAGAGGCTAAAAGCATATTGGGAGATGGATAGCATCTTCAACAAATGGTGCTGGGAAAATTGGAAATCCATATGCACCAAAATGAAACTGAATCCCTTTCTCTCGCCATGCACAAAAGTTAACTCAAAATGGATCAAGGAGCTAGTGATGAAATCAGAGACACTGCATGTGATAGAAGAAAAAGATGGCTATGATCTACATACTGTGGGGTCGGGCTCCAAATTCATTAATAGGACACCCATAGCCCAAGAGTTAATAACAACAATAAACAAATGGGACTTACTTAAACTAAAAAGTTTTTTCTCTGCAAGAGAAACAATAAGAGAGGTAAATAGAGAGTCTACATCCTGGGAACAATTTTTTACCCCTCACACTTCAGATAGAGCTCTAATATCCAGAATATACAAAGAACTCAAAAAATTAAACAATAAGATAACAAATAACCCAATCAACAAATGGGCCAAGGACCTGAACAGACACTTCAGAGAGGAGGACATACAATCAATCAACAAGTACATAAAAAAATGCTCACCATCTGTATCAGTCAGAGAAATGCAAATCAAAACCACCCTAAGATACCATCTTACTCCAGTAAGATTAGCAGCCATTATGAAGTCAAACAACAATAAGTGTTGGCGAGGATGTGGAGAAAAGGGTACACTTGTACACTACTGGTGGTACTGAAAATTGATAAGGCCAATTTGTAAAGCAGTATGGAGATTTCTTGGAAAGCTGGGAATGAATGCACCATTTGACCCAGCTATCACCCTTCTCGGACTAGAGGGTCTTAACAGAGCGTACTATAGGGATACTGCCACATCAATGATCATAGCGCCACAATTCACAATAGCTAGACTGTGGAACCAACCTAGATGTCCTTCAATAGATGAATGGTTAAAAAACTGTGACATCTATACACAATGGAGTATTACTCAGCACTAAAAAATGGCAAAATCATAGACTTTGCAAGGAAATGGATGGCATTAGAGCAGATTATGCTAAGCTAAGCTAACCAATCCTTAAAAAAATGCCAAATGTCTTCTTTGATATAAAGAGAGCACCTAAGAACAGAACAGGGAGGAAGAGCATGAGAAAAAGATTAACATTAAACAAAGACGAGTGGGGGGATAGAAAGGGGGAGAGAAGGGAAAGCATATGGAAATGGTAGGAGACCCTCAATGTTACACAAAATTACATATAAGAGCTTGTGAGGGGAAATGGGGGGAAAACAATGGAGAGAATTGAACAACAGAAGATGAGGTAGAGAGGAAAGATGGGAGGGGAGGGGAGGGGGGATAGTAGGGGATAGAAAAGGTAGCAGAATACAACATCACTATTATGCCATTATGTACAAATGTGAATGTGTAACCAATGTGCTTCTACAATTCGTATTTGGGGAAAAATGGGAGTTCATAACCCAATTGAGTCAAATATATGAAAGATATTATATCATGAGTTTTGTAATGTTTTGAACAATCAATAAAAATAAATAAATAAATAAAGGTTTAAAATTGAGTGGCAAGAAATCAGCTAAAAAAGTGTTGAGATGCATTCATTTTGCTAAGCAGAAACTTTGTTTTGTGTAGTTGTATCTATCACAAATTTATTTTACCAGAAAACTGGCTTTTGAAAATACACTTAATTGAGATTAAAGGATAATCCACCTACCTTCATGAAAAATTCATAGCATTTCCTATATTTTTCATATTTCAATTTTTGGTAAATATTTTGTCATGGACCAGGTCTAGTCTTAGGCTATTCTTTCAGAATACTGCCTCATCTGATAAGTTGGTACAATGTGTTGGATTGTTCTTTTCATCTTTTATTTAATAGTTTCTAGCTGATAATGTGTATTTTTCATTATCTTTATTTGGACATACATACCCAACGATATCTTTGCATTTTATGTTTTACTGGGAAGAGACTCATCAAAAGCTCTGTATTATATGTATCAACAATCAAACATTTAGAGCATGCAATTATTCTTAATTTTGCATGAAAATATCTTTGTACCATTTACTTATAAAAATTTAGAACTATTAAAAATGTCCCTACTGTAATAAGTAACTAATTACCAGAAAAATTAAACAATTCACTTTATATCAATTATGAATATGAAAAGTACTAAAATAAGTATTTGGCAATTAATACATAATTGATAGAAATTGAAATCATAAGAAAGCCATTTAAAATGTCAGTGCATATGGTCCTTAAATAATAGGTTGTTCAAAAAAATTTCTCTAATTCATAAGATATAATATGCCATATTACAGCGTAACGTGATAAAAAACATTAAATTATCAATATTGATAATAAAGAATGATACCTTTTTTATTAAATATGTTTATTTGATTTTCATTGTAAGATGTTAATTCTGGAAGACTTCAGAATTAAGAAAGTCTTGGTGTATATTATTTCTAACAGGCTAATCAAAGTACTTTTAAATATATATGTATATATATATATATATATATATATATATATATATATATATATATATATATATATATATAATATATGTAATGCATATGCATGAATATAGACACATATGTATAATAAATGTATTGTAATATATCTATCAGGTGATTATAATTATTAATTTTTTTAAAAAAATATAGTGACTATAAAAAACAGTCTCAAATTTAAATTTCATAGCATACAACTGTTTGTAATGCCATGAGAGAAAAATAGATATGGAGGAAAAACGAAAAAGGAAGAGAGAGAAGGGGAAAAATGAGGAAGAAAGTGAGTAAAGAAGAGGGAGAGGCGTGTTCGATGTTAAGACAAAAGTGGAGCGGCTGGGTTTGTGATTCAGTGTTAACATGTTTGCCTAGTATGTGTGAGGAACTGGGTTCTATTCTCAGCACCACATACAAATAAAGAAAATGAAGATCCATCAACAACTTAAAAAATAAAAAATAAAAAACTAGAAATATTACTAAAATCCCAAGCATTTATGAATGTTAAATAATAAAATATATGTTACATAGCCTTATGTAATTTCTAGACTCCCCAAAAAAGTCATTAAATGTTGAATTATTAGTGCTATAACTAAAAATCCATTGCTCTTTCCTCTACATTCTGTGGCATTCTAGTGCTAAAATAAATTGTAGTATAACACCAAAAAAAAAAAAAAAAATCCTAATATTTCTACAGTAACTGACCCAGTTTAACATCAATGCAAGTAGATTCCTATGGGACATGATATGTACTTTGAAGTTTATTTTTATTCAACACTGGTACATTTCTATTTCTTGAGTTTATGCACATTATAGGATATATATTTCATCCACACGTTCACAAATTTATAGGCATTTATTTCACTTTCAATCACTTCCTCCTTCAGAAAACATGTATTCCTCCGTTTCTGACTGGTCTTTTCTTGAAACTTCTTTCCAAACACATTATTTTCGATTTCCATTATCACATTTGAAGCAAAACTCACACACCCCTCATAATAAACCATAACCCTAATATTACCATTAGATGTACAACTGGTTGGAATGAATGATTGTATATCAATATAAGATTTCTTACTTAGTTTCAGATATCAATTCAATCCATTATTTAAAGTGGAACCAGTTATATTATTTATTCACAATGTGGTATTTTCATGCATTATCTCTATATTCATAGACACAGGGTACACCTCTTTGTACCCCCAACACTAATTTATACGTCTTCAAAATATTGCTCCCAGAAATGTTGGAAGAAATACCCATGTCACCTGATCTACATATGCATTTTATCACTGAAATATTCTGGACACAAAAAGCAAAGGTCACACTTATGATTGTATCAAAGCTAAATGAAAAGTGAACATGGATTACTAAAAACATCCATGTCCAGGTTGCCTAATGCTCTCAAATGAAAATCCTATTGGTAACTACAAATTAGTTTCTTCCAAAGATTATATATTCAAACTCAACCCTGTTGAAAATGTCTAATCCTCTCACTCACTTTATACTTTGCCTGTTTTTGTAATGTCTCTATTGGTATCTGCTTTTCCACAGTTCATCATTGTGACTAAATCTTCACATGTTCGGAAACTTACATTCACACTCTAATCGAAATCCTATTGCTAAAGAACTTTTGGTCCAAATCCTATATTCACTCTTCTTCTTAAAACCTACCTACTATCTTCCTAATCCTACCGACTATCACTTTTTGACTGGAGGTTCTCTTCTACATTCAATCATCCAGTTACAAGGTCTTATGCCATTGTATATCGATTTCTCTGAGACATTTTTGCAGAATGTAATTCAACGATAGGTATCCCAATCAAGGGCCCAATGATTTCTGGGCTTCAAATCTTACTTAGATTTCTGTTTATGTACATATATTTCACGTCTGTATTCTAATAAATATCACAGGTTCCAATAACATTATTCATCCAGCAGAATGGTTCCTAACCGAAAATGAAAATGTTATTAACCGTAACCATACACTGTTCCCTCAATCTAACTTTACAGAAGAGCAGTGACAGTGTTGGTCTTACAATACAGGAATGCATGGGATCTTCCACCTGCTGAGAACCTCAAAGGTACATGCAGAAATGATCCCTGGAGAAGATGTAGGCAGCGATGAAGGACCTGAAAGAGCAAAAGTCATCTCAATGGCAAACAACCTGGTAGAATTAAGGAATGTGTCTGAATCAGCCTCATTCTTCTTAATACAGAGAAGATAGACCAAACCATGCCTGTGTGGAGAGCTGTTCCCTGGTCCCTATGTTTGATATACGATTCGAACTTGTGAAAGTGTCACAGGATGTAGGGGCATCCTCCATCTCATGGGAACCTTGGAGGCAAATGTTAGGACAACGTGGTTTCCAAGGCAGTGACCTCATTCAGTTCCTCAAGGAAGTGACTTCACCTCACTTCCTTGGTGATGGAAGTCTCTGAACTTGGGATCCAGGAAGCCAGGCACCCAGAGCCATAACCCGTCCAAGTCCCAGTGGTCTAACTTGTTTGGATTTACGAAGGACAGAGTCAATATTTCTTGGTACCTACTGATTTGAGGATGGCCAAATGCCAGGAAACCTCTGAAGAGGGTCCTATCCTGATAAAGCAGGTAGTGGATCACCGCTGGCTCCTGACTACTTCACAGAGTTGGCAAAGTATAGCAGATCTGAGACAGGACAGGCCATTTTGGGAGAACATAGTATGGCCCACCAGTCAGAGGACACTCCGGATATGACAGACCTACTTGGGGGAAGGAGGTGCCTTTGCGGGTGTGGGTGTGGGTTTGTGGTTTTGTCTCATGTTCTGAGAATACGAAAGAAAGGCGGTTTGATTGGATTGTAGTGAACTGTTTCTAGTAAGTCGTTTGACAAGGCGAGTCTTTCTATGTCTGTGTATCCCACTGTGTCCGTGGTTGTCGACATTAGAAAAGAGAATGCATCAGTTGATGTGTTCTGTCTAGTAGAAAGCTTCGCAGCATTCATCCTGCCCAATTGATGAATGGACTGCGGCTTGCCTCATGGATGGGCAACACCTACTATCTGCCTAAGTTCCTGTTTTCTTCCTGCATTCTGGCCACTCTCCCGAATAGGCACATAGTTTTGTGTTTAAGATATGTACCACCTCAAGCTCTGTTAAATGGCCATGTACTGGACAGCTGAAGGGAATGGGAGAATCTCAGAAAACTCAGATATCAGTGTGACCAGGAAAGTCTCAGTGGAGAAACCCTGCTATGGGCCATTCTCTTACTATGTATCTGTTTCCCTGAATGTCAGGAAGTTCTTTGCCTCAGGCCACCCTCATGTGAAGCCTGAAAAAAAGAGTTTTCAAATGAAAATGAATGGGCATCACCTGTGGCTCTTTGCTTAATTTCTTTGCAAAGGGATGTGTCTGAATCACCCTTTGGCCCTGTGTGCGGTTGTGGCTTAGATTCTCAGCCCCTGATGGATCTAAAGAAAGATCCGATGTGTGCATCCAAAACCAAAATTTCAAAAAGATCAGTTATGATGGATGAAGTCTCTTGCCTTTCTTTGTTAGGTTCCTGAACTACATCAAGTGAGAATAGGGATCCTTTGGTTCAAATAAATTTTTGAAAGCCCTGAAGAAGTGCTTGGGTTTTCTTATGACTCCAATTCACATAAAGAATCTATACCTGACAGTCAGTAGGCCTCAAATTGGAGAAGCAGATCAGTATTAACTGCGGTCTTATTTTATCACTCCTGGTTCACATGCAGGGTGTCCAGGCCACCATGACTTTAGGCAAATGAGCGGCAAGGGAGCTTATTTTGGACACTAACCCATACCCTACTAGACTCTGACTAGTAATCCTAACATGATGGAGAATAATAACCCGAACAGAATAGAAATACAAGAAGTTTTGAGGATTCATGTTGTATAGTTGTACTTGCCTTTTGCATTATATAGGGTAGGAGTTATAAATTTAGTCAATTTTTAATTGAAACAGTTCTCCATGTGTTTTTAAAGTTCACAACCATGTGAATTCCTCTCTCCCTTTCTCTGTAGCCTATTCAGAAGATGTATTTTTATATGCACATTTAGAATCCTACCTGGTATCACATGTACATTCTTGAGAGGTTGCTGACTTAGCAGATACAAATTGTCAGAAGAGATCACTCCTCTGAATGCTGTTGGAAGTGAAAATTCAAACTATGGGTGACTTCCTAGTTGAACAACATTATACATAAATCCACGTTTAGTAAAATTAATATTTTTGGCTCTGTGGATTATATATATTTCATGATATATATATATTGCTACATTTTAATGTCTGTTTGAGTGTGTGTGTGTGTGTGTGTATAGATAGATAGATAGATAGATAGATATACACTCTCCAGATTTTTGAAAATATGAAACATATGTGTCTTATTATATACTCCCTAAATTCATTCATGTACATGTATGTGGATTTATAATCAACTTTTCACAAGATTATTTTCAAAAATATTCATCCACCTGAAATACATATTTGTTTCCTAGTACTAAAAACAAACTTCAGTGAATGGTGCATACAAATCCAAATATTTCTACAGTAACTGTCCCAGTTTAACATCAATGCTTGTAGATTCCTATGGGACATGATGTGTATTTTGACGTTCATTTTTTAACAAAACTGGTACATTATTATTTCTTCAGTTTATGCACATCATAGGATATATATTTCATTAACAAGTTCACAAATTTATACGCATTTGTTTCGCTTTCAATAACTTCCTTATTCAAAACTCTTGTATTCCTCCAGGTTTCTTGTCTGGTCTCTTCATGAGACTTCTTTCCAAACTCATTATTTCTGAAATCCATAATCACCTTTGAAATAAAATTCACACACTCTTTATGATAATCCATAAGCCTAATATTAAAATAAGATGGATACCTGGTTGGATTGAATGATTGCATATCAATATAAGATTTCCTGTATATTTTCAGATATCAATTCAATCCATTATTTAAATTTAGAACTTGTTACATTGTTTAATCAAAGTTTTGTCTATTCATGCATTATCTCTATATTCCTAGACACAGGGTACACCCATTTGTAACGCCAGTACTAATTTATATATCTTCAAAATATTGCTCCCAGAAACGGTGGAATAAATACTTATGTCATCTGATCTACATATACATTTTATCACAGTAATTTTCTGGACACAAAAAGCAAAGTTCACACTTATGATTTTACCAAAGCCTTAATGGAAAGTGAGTATGCATTACTAAAAACATCCATGTCCAGGTTGCCTAACGCTCTCAAATGTGAATCCTATTGGTCACTACATATTTGTTTCTTCCTAAGATTATATATTTTACCTCAAGCCTGTTGAAAATGTCTAATCCTATCAATCACTTTATCATTTGCCTGATTTACTAATGTCTCTATTAATATCTGCTTTCCTACATATTTTCCACAGTTTATCATTGTGACTGACTCTTCACATGTGCTCACATTTTCATTCACTCTCTACCCGAAACCCTATTGCTAAAGAACTTTTGGTTTAAATCCTACACTCTCTCTGCTTTCTAAACCTACTGACTATCTTTCAAATAATACCGAGTATCCCTTTTTGACTAGAAGTTCTCTTCGACATTCCATCATCCAAGGTACAAGGTCCTATGCCATTGTACATCGATTTATCTGAGACATCTCTGCAGAACATAATTCAAAGCTAAGTATCCCAATCAAGGGCCCAATACCCTTCTGGGCTTCAAATCTTACCTAGATTTCTGTTTTCATTCTAATATTTCACTTTTACATTCTTGTAAATATTACAGGTTCCCAATACAATTATTCATCCTGCAGAATGATTCTTAACCCAAATCGAACCTTTTATTAACCCTAACCATACACTCTTCCCTCAATCTAAGTTTACAGAAGAGCAGGGACAGAGTTGTTTTTACAATACAGGAATGTAGGTCATCTTAAACCTGCTGAGAACCTCAAAGGTCCATGCAGAAATGATACCTGGAGAAGATGTAGGCAGCTATGAAGGAGTTGAGAGAGCAAAAGTCACCTTGCATGGCAAACCACCTGGTCAGGATGAAGGGTCGTGTCTGAATCAGTCTCTCTATTCTAAATGTAGAGAAGGTGGACCAAACCAGGCCTTTGTTGAGAGATGTTCCCGGGTGCCTATGGTTGATATACCATTCTAACTTGCGAAAGTGTCACAGGAAGTAGGGGCAGCCTCTATCTCATGGGACCCTTGGAACCAACTGTTAGGACAAAGTGGTTGCCAAGGGAGTGAACTCATTCAGTTCTTGAAGGAAGTGTCCTACCTCACTTCCTTGGTATTGGAACTCTCTGAAATTGGGATCCAAGATGCCAGACACCCAGAGCCAGTCCCAGTCCCACTCCCACTGGGCTCAGTTGTTTGGATTTACCAAGGACAGAGTCAGTCTTTCTTGGTACCTACTGCTGAGAGAATGGCCAAATGCCAGGACAGATATGAAGAGGATCTTTCCTGAGAAAGCAGGTAGTGGCTCACCACTGGATCCTGACAACTTCACAGAGTTGGCCAAGGCAACCAGAACTGAGACAGGACTGGCCATTTCGGGGAACATAGTTTGGCTCAACAGACAGAGGACACACTGGAGAGTCAGAGACATACTTGTGGGAAGGAGATGCCTTTGTGGGTGTGGGTGTGAGTTTGTGGTTTTGTCTCATGTTCTGAAAATAGGTAGGAAAGGTGGTTTGTTTGGTTTGGAATGGACTGTTTCTAGTAAATCGTTTGACAAGGTGAGTGATTCTTGTTCGGTGTATCCCACTGTGTACGTGGTTTTGGACATTAAAAAACAGAATGCACCAATGGATGCATCCTGTCTAGTAGAAAGCTTCCCAGCATTCATCCTGCTCAACTGATGGATGGACTGCGGTGTGTCTTATGGATGGGGAACACCTACTATCTTCCTAAGTTCCTGTTTTCTTCCTGAATTCTGGCCACTCTCCAGAATAGGCTCATGGTTTTGTGTCCAAGATATATACCACCTCCAAGCTCTGTGCCATGGCCATGTACTGGACAGCTGAATGGAATGGGAGAATCACAGAAAACTCAGATATCAGTGTGACCAGGAAAGTCTCAGTGGAGAAATCCTGCTTTGGCCATTCTCTTACCTATATTTCTGTTGCCCTGAATGTCAGGAAGTTCTTTCCCTCAGCCCACCCCTTTGTTAAGCCTGAAGAAAACAGTTTTCAAATGGAAATGAAAGGGCATCACCTGTGGCTCTTTGCTTAATTTCTTTGTAAAGGGATGTGTCTGAATCAGCCTCTTGGCCCTGTGTGCGGTTGTGGCTTAGATTCTCAGCACCTCATGGATCTAAAGAAAGATCCCATGTGTGCATCCATAACCAAAATGGCAAAAAGATCTGTTATGGTGAATGAAGTCTCTTGCGTTCCTTTGTTAGGTTTCTGACCTACATCAAGTGAGAATAGGAATCCTTTGGTTCAAATGAATTCTTCAATGCCCTGAAGAAGTGGTTGTGTTTTCTCATGACTCCAAATCACATAAAGAATTGTTACCTGACACTCAGTAGGCCTCAAATTGGAGAAGCAGAGCTGTATTAACTGCAGTCTTATTTAATCACTCCTGGTTCACATGCAGGGTGTCCAGGCCACCATGACTTTAGGGAAATGAGGGGCAAGGGAGCTTATTTTGGACACTAACCCATACCCTACTAGACTCTGACTACTAATCCTAATATGATGGAGATTAATAACCCAAACAAAATAGAAATACAAGCAGTTCAGAGGAGTCATGTTGTATAGTTGGACTTGCCTTTTGCATTATATAGGGTAGGAGTTATAAATCTAGTCAATTTTTAATTAAAATAGATCTCCATGTGTTTTTACAGTTAACAAATATGTGAATTCCTCTCTCCCTTTTTGTGTAGCCTATTCAGCACATGTATTTTTATATGCACATATAGAATCCTACCTGGTATCACATGTTCATACTTGAGAGGTTTCTGACTTGGCAGATACTGCCGCGGTCCGGTTGGAGCAAAATAACCGGGGGGTGGGGGTTATGAATAACATGTGTATGTTGATATAGCAGGAGTGGAAGCCATTTATTGTAGGACAATAGAGGTATTTATACATTCCACCCAGGTTATCTAATTAACATAAACTAGATACTGCAGTCAACCAATCAGGAATCTCCACACTTAATGGCTCGCTTTTGTTACATCTCAAACCACTCCCTCTGGCATTTTGCCAGGCATCATCCAGACTTGTTTACACACTCTAACATTCCCCTGGCAAAATGCCAGGTGTTATTTTGACATGTTTACAGACTCTAACATTTCCCCCTTTTATTTAATTTAAATAAAGACCACAGTGGTTTTTACAGAAACACCATAAATAACCTGCTACAAACAGAAAGGGAGGATACAAAATGTCACAATACAAGCCAATTGATGAAGCACTTGGAGAAATAATACCAGCAATGACACTGTTAGCAAAGACACCGAGTTAAAATTTGTTATAGATTACAGTTTGTTGTCTCAGTCCAGGTAAAGCAGTGTCTCAATAGATTAACTCACAGTTCAGGTAAACCACAGTTCAGGTATGTTCTGCAGGCAGCTAGCTTAAATCACAGTCCTGGTAAGTTCTGCAGGCAGCTAGCTTAAATCACAGTCCATGTAAATTCTGCAGGCAGCTAGCTTAAATCACAGCCCAGGAAAGTTCTGAAGGCAGCTAGCTTGATCCAAAGTCTCCTCCGTTTCTCAGCCGAAGTCTCCTCCGGTTTTCAGCAACACTGGAAATTCTTCCACCCTTGTCCTCACCGGCACTGGGATGAAGGCAGGAACTCCTACCATCCTATAGTATTCCACCAGGTGCTAAGAAAACAACCTTCTGAAAAATTTAGTACATTATCTCAAGGTTTTTTACATTTGAAAAAAGCCTTAATAGTGCTTATTATTTATTATCTTCCGGGTGTGGGAGAACCATTGTAGCTTAGTTATTGGCATTGAAAATGACCAAACATCAGGGAGCCAGTAGCATCTATGGCTGGCTGTAGCATCCTGGGCAGCCACAGATGGCCCTGGGGAGTGTCCAGGACTCAAACTGCCACGGGGCCCCGCTCCCCAGGCTGGGGGCGGGGAATTGCCGGCTGCCACTGCTTGAAAAGCCCTTGCTGCACAGTGACTGGCTTGAGCATGTGGCAGCCGAGGCGCCTATTCACACACACTCCGGAAACGAAAAGTATTCAGTAACAGCCTTTTGATGAAACTTTTTTCCTGATAATCCTTCTTCTTCTTAACTTTCTTTTTCTTTCTGATTAGACTTCCTGGGCTTCCATCAACACATGCCCTAATTGCACTTGTTTCCACTGGGGTGCCTCTTTCCATTATCAATTTACTTCTCACCCCTTCCTTATTTTCATCACAAAGACAATACAATACACTGAGATAAAACAAGACACAATCATACTGTATCAATCTTCTCCATTTTTTGAAATGACCGTTTTTCCTCTCCCCCTATCTGCCTAGGGATGAGCAGATTTGCTCCCATCCTATCTATGGATGGGCAGCTTTTATTCGTCACTTACCCCCAAGTGTCCCAGGGTTCCCTGTATGGGCCACCATCTGCAGCAGTCCCACTGCAGCAAAATAACCGGGGCAGGGGGTGATGAATAACTAGTGTATGTTGATACAGTAGGAAAGGCGTGATAGGTAGGAAAGGCTATTTGTTTGGTATTGAGTGGACTGTTTCTAGTAAGTTGTTTGACAAGGCAAGTGTTTCTATATCTGTGTATCCCACTGTATCTCTGGTTGTAGACATTAGAAAAGATAATGCATCAATGGATTTGTCCTCTCCAGGAGAAAGTTTAACAGCATTCATCCTGCCCAATTTATGAAAGGACTGTGGCTTGCCTTATGGATGGGCAACACCTACAATATTCCTAAGTTTCTGTACTCTTCCTGAATTCTGGCCACTCTCCACAACAGGCTCATGGTTTTGAGTCCAAGATATGTACCACCTCCAAGCTCTGTGACATGGCCATGTACTGGATAGCTGAAGGGAATGGCGAGCATCTCAGAAAACTCAGATAACAGTGTGACCAGTAAAATCTCAGTGGAGAAACCCTGCTTTGGGCCTTTTCTTACATAATGTTCTGTTGCCCTGAATGTCAGGAAGGTCTTTGCCTCAGGCCAACCCTTTGTGAAGCCTGAAGAAAACAGTTTTCAAATGGAAATGAATGGGCATCACCTGTGGCTCTTTGCTTAATTTCTTCCAAAAGGGATGTGTCTGAATCAGCCTCTTGGCCCTGTGTGAGGCTGTGGCTTAGACTCTCAGCACCTGATGGATCTAAAGAAACATTCCTTTTGTGCTTCCAAAACCAAAATGGCCAAAAGGGCAGTCATTGTGGTTGAAGTCCCTCGCCTTCCTCTGTAAGGTTTCTGACCTACATCAAGTGAGAAGAGGGATCCATTGGGTCAAATGAGTTCTTCAAAACCCTGCAGAGGCTAGCCCGTAATTGCTTGGGTTTTCTCATGACTCCAATTCACATAAAAAATCTATACCAAACAGTCAGTAGGCCTCATATTGGAGAAGCTGGGCAGTACAAATGGCAGGCATATTTGATCACTACTGGTTCACAGGAAGGGTGTCCAGGCCACCCTGATTTTAGGCAAATGAGGGGTAAGGGAGCATATTTTGGACACTGTCGTGAGCTTTGCCCCTCATGGAAAACCCCAGCCAGAGGTTATGATGAGTGTCTATATGGAAGAAGATGAGGGCCATGTGGGAGTGTTTTGGTTTTAATTGTGGTCATTTGTGTGGTGGTTGAAATAGATGACTGGGTCCACCTGGGCTTGAAGTCTGGTGTGATTCCCCTTACAGACTGAGTTCTGAAACTGACCTCAGAGAAATATTGCCATGAGTTCTCTTCGGATTTTAGGAGGCCACGCATTAGAGTCGCCCTTGGAAACTGAGATCAAGTCCCAGGGTGGCTTTCCACAAGGCATCGGGAATCTCAGCCAGGATATCACATGATTTTATTATGAAAGACTTGGCAGCCATAGATGAGATTCAAAACAAACATGGACCTCACACTCTAGACCTCAATGGGCCTGGGTTCATGTGATCTTTTGGCCACTCTTTGGGAAGCCTTGACTGTGAGAATTCTCCAGAGCTTTCATTGAAATGAGCTTCCATACCATTTAATGGTTCTTGAAAGAATTGAAACCTACAGTGCCTCCAACTTCATCCGTGAAAAATGCTAGATAAATACCAAGAAATTTTTGAAATTCCCATAACCAGGTGTCAGAGGAGAACATTTGGATGTCCTGTTGCTGATCAGGAGTGTTCCAGACAGTGGTTTGATTGACTGGGTTTCATGAAAATGGTGTAGAACTGAAATGCCAGTATGTTGGAGCCTGCTGAGTATTGGGCCCAGAACTGTGGTGTGCAGGTGTGGGATAAAACATTTGTGTTGGGGCCATTTGGATCTACCATTGACTTCCAAATGGCTTGTGACTGACATGGTGCAGCCAGCAGACCCTTATATGTAAAGGCATCTTGTTATATGGAGAGGTTTCAGGGCAATGTTACGAATCAGGTTGCTATCTTCAAGTGGGCAAGCTATGTGGGATAGAATCCTGGTTGGTGCATTCTCTTGCAGACTCTGACCGACCACACGTGACAGAACTACCTTCAGCACTGTGTCCCAGTTGAACTTCTTGTATTTCGTAGAGCAAATACCAAACTCCCAGTGCAGCAGCAAGAAACACCATGAATAGTGGAGGATGACTAAATGGGTACACAGTCCACACAGGGAGACACTTAGCCTTCAGTGGCCACAGTTTACCTACAAAGAGAGAATTCAGCACTTTGCCTCATTTTCATTGGAAAATAAGAAACCAATTTCTTCAGGTCACATAGATGCAGAGCCAGCTTTGATGGTCTCACAACAAAGGAAGCTAAAGCTCCTGAAAACAACATATATTTCAAGTGCCCAACCTCAGAGGCAGTTTCTCAAAAAGTCGTTAGGCCAGCAGAGCTCCATGTTTGTGGAGTGTTTACCTGTTAGACAAGGATGCAAGAAAAGACCACTGACTCCAATTAAAATCAAATTAAACTAAGCTTATTATTTTCACCAGCCAGGCTAACTCTCCCTCCCAAAACGGCCAGAACAAGACAGCAACCCCAACTTACCTACAGCCCAGCTTTAAAGCCCAGAAAGTTACACAAAAGTGGGGTTAGAGATAACAGAACTCGGACAAGCATGACACTAATGGTAGTTTATATATATATATATATATATATATATATATATATTTTTTTTTTTTTTTTGCTGGCCCCAACATCAGAATTTGTGAGGACCATTAGACCCTCAGAGATGGTCATTGTCTGTCCAGGGAAGGCCAATATTTATGATGTGTCGCTAATGTTTCACAGAGTGCTGCTATCTGGTCAGAGAGCCAGACATGGGTGAGTTCAAGGCATGGGCAGGCATTCCAAGCAGGTTCAGAATTTGCAGTAATTTATAGTAAAGCCAAAATTATCTTATCATGGCTTTGTAGCAATATGGCTCCCAATTTTAATAAAAGATCAGGTTGGGCCTATCATTCCCCCCTTTTCTTATGTGTTCCTTTCAAATCTTTGATAGATTAAGGGAAGTGCACTGAGGAAATTTAAATCCCTCAGGTAACAGTCTCCAAATTTCTAGAACTCACCCAAAATGGGTCTCCCTGATTTTACCTGACTTAATTAATTACGTATATTGATAGTCTATTTATTTTTGGCTCCATTGTTGTAAGAAGGGAGGCCTCACGCATTTTGGATTCTTCTGCGCTGAGAGAGGGTGACGTAAGGGTCATGGCATGAGGGACATGAGTTGCCTTTTAGAATTTAGTTGAGGGACATGAGTTGCCTTTTAGATTTCAGCTTGGTTTGAAGTCTGGTTGGGGAAGAACAGGTTGTAAAGTCATCTGGGAATGGGTTCTTCTATGAGAGTAACAAAAACCATGAGTAATGAATAAATGTTGCAGCAGCTGGAACATGTCACCGTATAGAAGTTCCCTCACCATTCTTTAATATCCTCAGTTATCAGGACTGTCAACTTAATATTTAATTTTTTGTTTTACAGTTGCCCCTCCCCATAAGATACAGTTTATTAATTTAATGTCATCTGATCTTGCAAAATCCTTTTTCTAGTATGACCTCTGTGTCTAATAGAGAAACCTTTAATTCTGTTACTCAGGGCTGGATAATCGTACTAGCAAACACCAAGCCTACCTCTGTAGGTTAGGAATATCTGTAGGCCCTAAACTAAATTTTCTGCCTCTGGCAGCTCCTCTTAATAGTCTCTTTTTATAGTTATCAGGCATTCCTGTCTGAGAATCCTTCTTTGTAACCTCCAGTCTTACTTATTTTGGGAGGCTAACATAAAGTGTATACCTTAAAATATTAATATTTGTTTTCCTGGCCGATTCATTTAACTTTAATTTTAAATCCTAATCTTAAACATCCAGCAAATAAATTTTAACAGCCTTATATTGAGAGTACTGGGCTTTAATATCTATAACTTAATTATTATTTATCTTTTCATTAATTGGGATATGTATTATTCTGTCTGTCTTGTAGGTGATGACTTATTATCTTAAATTAACCCATGTTGTGTTATTAAAGCAACACTTCTGTAAAAGACTAACAGGGAATCTTTAGATCACTTATAAGCAAATTAAAAATAAAATTTTTTAACAAGAGTAAAAATACTTAGTTTCTGTAATAGCTACCCTGAATTTTTTGGCTGAGTTATACATTATATGCCCTGTTTGAGATCCTAGTAATCTTCACAGAAAAACAAAAGAACTTTTGAACATAACTTTAAATGAAATAAAATCTGACCTACTCCTTTTGTAGTCATTCTCACATGTAGTAAGATGGGACACAGAGCCTTATCTCAGGTAAGGCAGGCCTCTTTATAAATATTAAGGGTTTTAGTTCTAAAGCTGATCATTGTTTTTTAAATATCATTTTACAAAGTTTACATAAATTGTTTGAGGTCACATGAACATTATCTAACATCATATGACATCACATTTAAAACATGGATTAAAGAAAGGCTGAAAGATTTTAACCTTTACATATATTAGGCTCTGATTAACTTAAAAATACATTTAAATTGTTCCCCAATGAAAAAAGTAACATAAAACTTTACATATCTTATTGATAACAGGTAAATAAATCCCCAGTACATTTTTTTTACCATACAACTTCAGAATACCAGCTTGATATAATGCTCTTTAAATGTTTCTAACTTACAGACTTGTATACCTGGAAGATATGAGCACATTAATAGCATCAAAATTACATTGATATTTCTAGATTAACCAAGTTTAGCTTTTAAAGAAATGGCAGTAGAGTGCTCTAAAATAACAGTTCTTATTTAATCAGTTGTTTAATTTTTATGGTTGCTTGCTCTAGAAAAAATAAAACTTAATAAACACAATGTTATGGGTAAACTTATGTTTTCAGAAATTTTTGTCTCTTTAACACATGACTGATTTTTACAATCTGATACAGACCTTAGTAAATCAATCGGGTATCTAACAAATGTACTCAAGAATGAGAAATTCCACATCAAATTTACTTTACTTATTTATTAAAATATTAGACAAATGTATTGAAGAGTGTAAACCATTTTTTTGTTGAAGGAAAAGTCCTAGAATCAAGGCATTTTAGACATTTTGTAGATATTAATATTTTATTAGATTTTTGAACACCTATAAAAACTTGTAAGCTTAAATTTAAAAACATTTATTTTTATCTGTTTATCCAATTTAAATTGAACAATTTTAATCACGTGAATTAAAGATCTTTGGATCCACTTTTTTTAAATTAATTTTTATTGTAGGTTGTTCAAAACATTACATAGTTCTTGATATATTATATTTCACACTTGATTCAAGTGGGATATGAACTCCCGTTTTTACCCCATATACAGATTGCAGAATCACATCAGTTGCACAACCATTGATTTACATATTGCCATTCTGGTGTCTGTTGTATTCTGCTGCCTTTCCTATCCTCTACTATCCCCACTCCCCCATCCCCTCCCCTCTTCTCTCTCTACCCCCTCTACTGTAATTCATTTCTCCCCCCTCATATTTTTCCTCCTTTCCCCTCACTTCCTCTTGTATGTAATTTTGTATACCCCTGAGGGTCTCCTTCCATTTACAAGAAATTTCCCTTCTCTCTCCCTTTCCCACCCACCTCTCATCCCTGTTTAATGTTAATCTTCTTCTCATGCTCTTCGTCCCTACTCTGTTCTTAGTTACTCTCCTTATATCAAAGAAGACATTTGCCATTTGTTTTTGAGGGATTGGCTAGCTTCACTTAGCATAATCTGCTCTAATGCCATCCATTTCTCTCCAAATTCTATGATTTTGTCATTTCTTAATGCAGAGTAATACTTCATTGTGTAAAAATGCCACATATTTTTTATCCATTCGTCTATTGAATGGCATCTAGGTTTTGCTTCCACAGTCTTGCTATTGTGAATTGTGCTGCTATGAACATGGATGTAGCAGTGTCCCTATAGTGTGCTCTTTTTAGGTCTTTAGGGAATAGACCGAGTAGGGGAATAGCTGGATCAAATGGTGGTTTTATTCCCAGCTTTCCAAGAAATCTCCATACTGCTTTCCAAATTGGCCGCACCAATTTGCAGTCCCACCAGCAATGTACAAGAGTACCCTTTTCCCAACATCCTCGCCAGCACTTGTTGTTGTTTGACTTCCTAATGGCTGCTAATCTTACTGGAGTGAGATGGTATCTTAGGGTGGTTTTGATTTCCATTTCTCTGACTGCTAGAGATGGTGAGCATTTTTTCATATACTTGTTGATTGATTGTATGTCCTCCTCTGAGAAATTTCTATTCAGGCCCTTGGCCCATTTGTTGATTGGGTTATTTGTTATCTTATTGTCTAATTTTTTGAGTTCTTTGTATATTCTGGATATTAGGGCTCTGTGTGAAGTGTGAGGAGTAAAGATTTGTTCCCAGGACGTAGGATCCCTATTTACCTCTCTTATTCTTTCTTTTGCTGAGAAAAAACTTTTTAGTTTGAGTAAGTCCCATTTGTTGATTCTAGTTATTAACACTTGTGCTATGGGTGTCCTATTGAGGAATTTGGAGCCCAACCCCACAGTATGTAGATCATAGCCAACTTTTTCTTCTATCAGACGCCATGTCTCTGATTTGATATCAAGTTCCTTGATCCACTTTGAGTTAACTTTTGTGCATGGCAAGAGAAAGGGATTCAGTTTCATTTTGTTGCATATGGATTTCCAGTTTTCCCAACACCATTTGTTGAAGATGCTATCCTTCTTCAATTGCATGCTTTTAGCCCCTTTATCGATTATAAGATAGTTGTAGTTTTGTGGATTGGTTTCTGTGTCCTCTATTCTGTACCATTGGTCCACCCACCTGTTTTGGTACCAGTACCCTGCTGTTTTTGTTACTATTGCTCTATAGTATAGTTTGAAGTCTGGTATAGCTATCCCGCCTGATTCACACTTCCTGCTTAGCATTGTTTTTGCTATTCTGGGTCTTTTATTTTTCCATATGAATTTCATGATTGCTTTCTCTATTTCTACAAGAAATGCCGTTGGGATTTTGATTGGCATTGCATTAAACCTATAGAGAACTTTTGGTAATATCGCCATTTTGATGATGTTAGTTCTACCTATCCATGAACAGGGTATATTTTTCCATCTTCTAAGATCTTCTTATATTTCTCTCTTTAGGTTTCTGTAGGTTTCATTGTATAAGTCTTTCACCTCTTTTGTTAGGTTGATTCCCAAGTATTTTATTTTATTTGAGGATATTGTGAATGGGGTGGTTGTCCTCATTTCCATTTCAGAGGATTTGTGGCTCATATACAGGAATGTCTTTGATTTATGTGTGTTGATATTATATCCTGCCACTTTGCTGAATTCATTTATTAGCTCTAGTAGTTTCTTTGTAGACCCTTTTGCGTCTGCTAGGTATAGAATCATGTCATCTGCAAATAGTGATAATTTGAGTTCTCTTCCTATTTTTATGCCTTTAATTTTTTTCGTCTGTCTAATTGCTCTGGCCAGTGATTCGAGAACTATGTTGAACCGAAGTGGTGAGAGAGGGCATCCCTTAAAATTTGTTTTTATGAGTGCTTTTTTTATTATGAGCGCTCCTTATATATGTTAATTTCTGTATCATATATATGATTAAGAATATATATATATATATAGACATACAACAAATAACAAAAGTGTGCACACATAATAATAGTAAAGGCCTTGTAGCTTTTAGCAGGTGAAATCTCCATTGCCATGTTTTAAAAACTCCACAGTTGGTCAAAGATAGAACTGATCAGAAAAACATTAACCTAGGTCTGTAGGATCAAAATTATGAGTTAGAAAAATTAAAGGATCTAAGGAAAAAAATAAGAGTCCTAGAAAAAATAACTGACGAGTAATTAGTAAATACCATACTATTTACTTTTTTTTTCCTTAAGCCTCATATCAGTCTCCTACTGATCTTGCAGGCTTCTTTCATTTGCATTTCAATCTAAGTCCTGGCTGAGGTCTGGAAGGAGCAGGAAAAAACTGCTATTCTGAGCAGACACCTCAGGCCTAACGCATTTTAACCATAATTTTCCAGATAGGATGTTGAAAATTTTGATACAAGCTTAAGACAAAATTTACAAAATTTTATATCTTTACATCTTGTGTTGTCAACAGATACCATACTATGATTTACTATCCTTGTCCAAATTAATGCACTGGTACACACAGTGACATTTTCCCAGGCTACCCAATTAAAAATTGGTGAAAAAAAAAAGACTGAATGATTGGAAAATTTCTTGCCAACTTGGAAGTAGAGTTCTTTAGTTTTCCATCCTAAGTATTTAAGTTCTCTGGCATGAATTATCTGAAATCATAAACTAAACAATTATCTCAATCTGACTTTTAACGGCAAGATTCTGCAATGCTTCAAAAACCCAATAAGCTACCAGATTGTTACAATAAAACATCATCATTTAGACACACATTCAGGTAAAATCATTCCCAAGAAACAATATATAATATCAACACATTATTGCACATGTCTTAAAGTGCCAGAAACAAAGACACACGACAGACAGAAAGGAGCTCCAGACTATGACTGACAGACAGAAGCCTTTAAAACAGAGCAGATAAGAGAAAAATCTCCTACACCAGTTGCACCACAGATGTCCCCACAAGGGGACCAGATGTTTTCACAGAGGAGCATCCTGAAATGTAAAATCAAGGGTCTCCATAGTGACTTTCCTGCATTTAGTGTCCCCTTTTTTTCCCTCTTTTTTAAGATGACAGAGGTGGCATTATCGTTAAATTGCAGGGAAAGACCTAGGGAATTCTCTGAAAAAGTAAGGCTTCAGCAGCTGCTGGGAGTCCCTCAGTCCCTCCTTTTACTTACAGGATTTGCTCCTCTGTTTCAGTTCCACCACAAGCATGCTCCATCTCCTAACATTTCTGTAGTCAGCTCTCAAAAAGTTCCAGGGTGCGGGTGGGTTATCAAAATTTGTAACTTAAAGTTGGGTTCCTGAACTTGAAGCCAATTAATGCCAATTCAAAAATGAGGACAGGGTTTTGAGAAAAAGAAAAACGAAGGTTTATTGCTTTGCTAACAAAGATAAACACAGGGACTCTGCCAAAAGGTTGTGACTCTCTTTATCTGGAGGGACAAGGGATTTTAAAGGAGTTTCACTTATTAACCTGGGAGATACTCAGTTCTTAGGTCCCCCGCAGGCACTGCCCTCTGCAGTGAGTGTGCTCCAGGCAGCCAGCTAGGGGCTTCTATCATACTGCTTAACAAACGGGTGTAAAGTTCAATGCAGTTCCTTTAAACTCAGTCCAAAGGGTGTCAGGCTTACTTGCTTTATTTTCATGTCCGATATCCTTAAGATTTCACCACAGAAATCACACAACAAAATGCATAAAAACAAACAAACAAAAAACATATAGAACACAGAACAAAACAACAACAACAACAAAAAAAAAAAAAAACAGAAATCCGGCGCCGAAACAGGAAAACAGAGGAGCAATGCAATGTCTTCCTAAAGCTCCCCGTAGGAGCGCATGCGTGCCCGTTGGCACCTCTCTACCCTTCCAGATGAATTCCCTAGAGAACAGAACAGATGACAGAATGATTCTTGTTACTGTCCCAGACAGCAGTATATGTGAGCCTCCTCAGTCCACCTCTCTGTCATCAGAAGAGATCTCCCTTAACCGGATATCAGATGTTATAAAGGCACCAATTACCTATGGATGCCTCCTCCACCAGGTGCTTGCTAATAGTTTTAATGCGGTGGTTCACTGCAGTGCTCCCTGAACTGAAGGCTAACTCCAAGGCCTTGGACCATCTCAAGTTGCACAAACCCTAGAGTTGCTCTCAAGCTTGGAGCCCTGGAAGGAAGGCCAACTTCAGAATTTACAGCAGTCTGGTCTTGTGATCTTGTCCGGCAGGGTCATCTCACTGGGGAACTCCAAAATATTAGACCAGGAACGCATGTAAAGACCACTGACTCCTAGTAAAATCAAATTAAGGCAAGCTAATTATTTCAAAGGGAAAGGCTACCTCTCCCTCCCAAAATGGCGGGAGCAAGACAGCAAACCCACCTTTCCTATAGCCCAGCTATATAGCCCAGAAAGATGCACAAAAAGGGGGTTACAGATAACAGAACTTTAACAAGCATCACACTAACGGTAGTTTACATTTTTTTTTAAGCTCACCCCAACATCAGAAAGTATGAGGACCATTAGAGCCTCAGAGACTCGTTGTCTGGCCAGGGAAAGAAAATATTTATGAGGTGTCACTAAAGTTTCAGAGAGGGCTGCAATCTGGTCAGAGAGCCAGGCATGGGTGAGTTTAAGGCATGGGCAAACATTCCAAGCAGGTTCAGAATTTGCAGTAATTTATAATAAATCCAAAATTATCTTTTCATGGCTTTCTGGCAAGTGGGCTCCCAATTTTAATAAATGATCAGGTTGGGTCTATCAACCCTGTCATTTACTTTTGGAAACTCCCCTTCCACATCCAAGCTTGTGAACTCCTGAGCATTTTCCATTCCAGATATGTATTCACAGATTTTCTAACTCTTCTCCTCTAATTGTGTATTACTTGGGGCGAATATAATGTCAAGGCATTGTTCTGGATGAGAATGGGAAGATTTTTTGCATACACATTGGATTCATTATCTAATTTTTCATTCGAAATACTTAATCCCTGACACTAAAACCTACCCTACTGGACTCTGACTACTAATGCAAATATGATGGAGATAAATTACCCCAACAAAATAGAAATACAAGCAGTTCAGAGGAGGCATGGTGCATAGTTGGACTTGCCTTTTGCATTATGTAGTGTAGGAGTTATAAATCTACCAAATTTTCAATTTAAATAGTTCTCCATGTGTTTGAAAGTTAGCAAATATTTGAATTCCTGTCTCCCTTTCTCTGTAGCCTATTCAGCACATGTATTTTTATATGCACATATCAAATCCTACCTGGTACCACACGTACATTCTTGTGAGGTGGATGAATTGGCAGATACAATTTGTGAGAATAGATCACTCATTCTAAACGCTGTTGGAACTGAAAATTCAACCTATGGGTGAGCTTCCTAGTTGAACAACATTATACATAAACCCATGTTCAGTAAAATGAATATTTTTGGATCTGTGGATGATATATATTTCATGATTAATTTAGATTGCCATATATATTGCTACATTTTAATGTCTGTGTGTGTGTGTGTGTTTTATATATATATATATACATATATATACTCTCCAGATTTTTCAAAATATGAAATATATGTGTCTTATTATACACTCCCTAAATTCATTCATATTCATATATGTGGATTTATGATCAACTTTTCACAAGATTATTATCAGAAATATTCATCCACCTGAAATACATATTTGTTTCCTAGTACTGAAAACAAACTTCAGTGAATGGTGCACACAAATCCTAATATTTCTACAGTAACTCACCCAGTTTAACATCAATGCGTATAGATTCCTATGGGACATGAAGTGTATTTTGATGTTCATTTTTATTCAACTCTGGTACATTACTATTTCTTCAGTTAATGCACATCATAGGATAAATATTTCATCCACAATTTATCAAATTGATAGGCATTTGTTTCACTTTCAATCACTTCCTGATTCAGAACACATGTATTCCTTAATGTTTCTTGACTGCTCGTTTCATGAGACTTCTTTCCAAACACATTATTTTCAATTTCCATTATCGCTTTGAAGCAAATCTCACACACCCGTCTTGATAAACCATTAAAGTAATATTACCATTATATGTATAATTGGTTGGAATTAATGATTGTATATCAATATAAGATTTTCTGCATATTTTCAGATATAAATTCAATCGATTATTTAAAGTGTAATCAGTTATATTATTTATTCACAGTATGGTCTCTTCATGCATTATCTCTACATACATAGACACAGGGTACACCTCTTTGTACCCCCAATATTAATTTATATGTCTTCAAAATATTGCTCCCAGAAATGGTGGAAGAAATACTCTGTCAACTGATGTACATAAACATTTTATCACAGTAATATTCTGGACACAAAATGCAAAGTTCACACTTATGATTGTACCAAAGACTAAATGGAATGTAAACATGGATTACTAAAAAAATCCATGTCCAATTTGGCTAATGCTCTCAAATGTCAATCCTATTAATGATTACATATTTGTTTCTTCCTAAGATTATATATTCAAATTCAACCCTGTTGAAAATATCTAATACTATCACTCACTTTATACTTTGTCTGATTTAATAATGTCTCTATAGATATCTGCTTTCCTACATATTTTCCCCAGTTCATCATTGTGACTCATTCTTCACATGTGCTGACATTGACATTCACTCACTAACCGAAACCCTGTTGCTAAAGAACTTTTGGTCCAATTCCTATACTCATTCTTTTTTCTAAACTTACTTACTATCTTCCTAATCCACCTACTGTCCCCTTTTGACTGGATATTCTCTTCGACATTCAATCATCCAACGTACAAGGTCCTATGCCATTTTATATTGATTTATCTGAGACATCTGTGCAGAACATAATTCAAAGCTAAGTGTCACAATCAAAGGCCCAATTCCCTTCTGGGCTTCAAATCTTACCTAGATTTCTGTTTTCATACTTACATTTCACCTATTTATTCTTGTAAATATCGCAGATTCCCAATACCATTATTCATCCTGCAGAATGATTCCTAACTCAAATCGAATATGTTATTAATCCTAACCATACACTCTTCCATCAATCTAACTTTACAAAAGAGTAAGGACACAGTTTGTCTTACAATACAGGAATGTAGGGGATCTTCCACCTGCTGAGAACCTCAAAGGTCCTTACAGAAATGATCCCTGGAGAAGATGTTGACAGCTATGGAGGAACTGAGAGAGAAAAATTCATTTTCCATGGAAAACAACCAGGTCAAAATGAAGGGATGTGTCTGAATCAGCCTCTCTCTTCTTAATGTAGAGTAGTTGGACCAAATCAGGCATGTGTGGAGAGCTGTTCCCGGGTGCCGATTTTTGATATACAATTCTTAGCTTGAAGTGTCACAGTAAGTAGGGGCAGGCTCCATCTCATGGGAACCTAGGAAACAACTTTTAGGACAAAGTGTTTGCCAAGGCAGTGACCTCATTCAGTTTCTGAATGAAGTGACCTACCTCACTTCTTTGGTGATGGAACTCTCTGAACTGGGGATCCAAGAAGCCAGGCACCCAGAGTCAGTCCAAGTCCCAATTCCAGTGGGCTCACATGTTTGTATTTACCAAGGACAGAGTCAGACTTTCTTGGTACCTACTGATGTGAGGATGGCCAAATGCCAGGAGAGCTCTGAAGAGGGCCAGTTCATGAGAAAGCAGGCAGTGTCTCACCACTGGTTCCTGAAAACTTCACTGAGTTGGCCAAGGAGACCAGATCTGAGAGAGTTTCCCAATACTATTATTCATCCCAAAGAATGATTCCTAACCCAAATTGAACATGTTATTAAACCTAACATACACTGTTCCCTCAATCTAACTTTACAGAAGAGCGGGGACAGTGTTGGTCTTACAATACAGGAATGTAGGGGATCTTCCACCTGCTTAGAAACTCAAAGGTCCATGCAGAAATCATTCCTGGAGAAGATGTAGGCAGCTATGAAGGACTTGAGAGAGCAAAAGTCATCTTCCATGGCAAACAACCTGGTCAGGATAAAGGAGTGTATCTGAATCAGCCTCTCTCTTATTAATGTAGAGAAGATGGATCAAACCAGGCCTGTGTGGAGAGCTATTCCTGAGTGCCTATGGTTTATATACCATTCTAACTTGTGAAAGTGTCACAGGAAGTAGGGGCATCCTCCATCTCAAGAGACCATAGGAAGCAACTGTTAGGACAAAGTGGTTGCCAAGGGAGTGACCTCTTTCAGTTTCTGAAGGAAGTGACCTCACGTCACTTCCTTGGTGTTGGAACTCTCTGAACTTGGGATCCAGGAAGCCAGGCACCCATTGCCAGTCCCAGTCCTACTCCTAGTGGGCTCACTTCTTTGGATTTACCAGGGACAGAGTCAGTCTTTCATGGTACCTACTGATGTGGGGATGGCCAAATGCCAGAAGAGCTCTGAAGAGGGGCCTTTCCTGAGAAAGCAGGTAGTGGCTCATGCTGGCTCCTGAAATCTTCGCAGAGTTGGCCACGAAGACCAGATCTGAGACAAGACAGGCTATTTTTGGGGAACATAGTATGACCCACCAGTCAGAGAATACTCCAGATAGTCACAGATGTACTTGGGGGAAGCAGGTGCCTTTGTGGGTGTTGGTTTGGGATTCTTCTTTTGTCTCATGTTCTGAGAATAGGTTAACCAGTACCCTGGTTATTAATTGGTAGTTACATTATGCTTATAGACCCCAGAACTCAGGACAGGTAGAAAAAATAAATAGAACCATTAAATAGACCTTTACGAAATTACTCTTAGAGACCTGCATAAAAGATTGGACTATGCTCCTGCCTTATCCACTGTTTCATGCAAGAAATACTCCCTCTGTTTCTTTGTGTAACCTCACCACCTGTGAAATTCTCTATGGTGCCCTTCCTCCAGTAAGGGACCTAACCCCAACTCTAAGACCTAAGGATCCCTTCCACACCCCCTAGCTTGACAGACTTAAAGCTCTTGAAAGAACTCATTGATATCTGTTCAAACAGCTGGCCACGGCCTACCAAACTGGGGACAAGGGAACTCCACTTCAATATAATGTAAGAGACTTCATCTACATAAGAAGACATCAGGTTTCATTCCTGGAACCCCGATGGAAAGGAACATACCAGGTACTACTTATAACACCTACATCAGTAAATGTATACGGAATCAATTCCTGGATCCATGCCTCTCATCTCAAGCCTGCGCTCTGTCCAGACTCTTGCTGGAAACTGGAAATGACTAGTAACCCTTTCAAATTGTGTATTCACCATATGAATAAGGCTATAGACTCTCCCCTTGGCCACCAGTAGTCCTAAACCTCATCAGGTGGTTCATTAGCGATGGCTGATCACAAATCCTACTAGAGAAGAAGTATGGTCTATCTCGCTTACAGCCCCCATAGGGACCTGGTGGCCATCTCTCCACCCAGACATTTGTCAGCTGGCTATAGGTTTTTCCTATTGGGATATATCTGATAAAGTGGATCCCACTAAAATTCTATTAAATACCTTCTGTATCATCGATAATGGAAACAAACATTATGGATGTAGGGACACGCGAGCAAGATGCAGGTTGGCTAGCCCAGATTACTATGTTTGCATGGCAGACTATCAAAGCCACAAAGAGCCACGGCTGTGAGGGGAAAAAGCCAACTTCTTCTGTAAGTCATGGGGATGTTAGCATACAGGGACTGCCTGGTGGAACCCAAACTCCCCATCAAATTCAGTACACAGCATTGGCCATATTACCAATTAGACAACCAAAACTGATGGACCCCAGAAGGCTCTCTAGATCCTCAAATTATGCATGACATTTTTAACTTCTACAAGTGATCAAAAGGGTGGAAGGAGATTCCCCTATGTGAAGACCTTTTCCCTCCTTCACTCACGTCCTAAACTATGCTTCTCCAATAGATCCTAACCCTCAGCCTTCTGCTCCAGACTCTCTGCTTTCACTCCCACCTGAGCAACCTGATTTCTCCCCTCCATTTACTAGATCAAAAAACCAAACCTCGGCCGGTTCTCAGACAATTGCGCCCTTGCTGAGGTATCAGGTACTGAGGTACCCCTCGACCCACTCAGTCCTCTTTTCTCCAGTAAGTGCCCAGAGCAGGTCCCATCAGGTCCTCTTACCAGCTAACCCAAAGCTCAAACCAGCTGAGGAGATCCCTCAGACCACTATCCAAGATGTAATGAAAGTGACCTTTAAAGTTGCCTTGTCATCACTGAAAACAGGTGACTAAGAATTTAAAGTCCCTCACAGGCTTTTTGGGATACTCACTCCTGTCGTCCCCTCTGCTCTACCTGTTCTACTGCTCAAGTTTTTGTTGCCAGGAAAATCACAAACCCCTTTCCCAATATTCTTTTACATCTCTCCTTCCTAATTCTCAGATAAACGGAGCTGCTCTCAGCCTTGCTTTCCACGTCTTGCCCCTCTTCACCAGGCCCACAGAAAAGTCTTATATGACCTTCTCCAGAAGTCTTCACCATTGCTGACTTTAGGACTTTCAGCAAAAGAGTCCCTATAAAAGAATTCAATGTAGATAAACTCCGTGTTTTCATGTCGCCCTGTTCTACTTGGCCAGTGGCTGGAAAAATCAGCACTCCTAAGCTAGACACCATCTTACGAGTTTTTCACAAAATAAGTGAACAAGGCCTCTGGCCTTGAGCTGGGGATTCTCAGAGATGGCTACAATTCTAAGTAAAGAAGTTACCAACTAGGCTCCATGGTAACAGCTGGCAGGGAGAAAAAAAAGAGAAAAAAAAAAGCTCTCCCTGTCCCAAGTGTCCTTGAAAAGTTAACTTGCCGAGAACAGAGGAAAAAATAACAGAAACAAAAACTGCTTTTTGTGAACTTCTGCAGACTGTGAACTTCTGAGCCCCTTCCCTTACATGTTGGGTACAAATTCTGAAACTACCTAAACTTGGGGTTCAGAAGATTAATTGATTACAACAGAAGCAATACCCTCTAAATCCGTTTGCAACCAAATAGGGCTGTTTCCCTGTCTTCGGTGCTATCTTAGATTCCTTTTCTTTTCCGTACCTACAACAGTATAATTCTATATACTTAAACATTGTTTATGTTTTCATGAAATGGTCAACAGATGTGATTAATTATGTAATGGTGCAGATGTTTCCCAGAGTGTTCTAGGATGATGCATGTTCATTTAAAGATCAAATCGGAGGGCATACAACCTGTTTCCACCGGGAACCTGTATCTCTCACTTTAGCCATCCTATTAGGAATAGGAGTTGCTGCAGGAGTGAGCACAGGAACCCTAGTCCATGGGACACAACAAATGACCCAATTAGAAGCAGCAATAGACCAAAAATTAAAGATAATAAAACCTCCATCACAGCTTTACAGGAATGTTTAAACTCTCTCTCTGAAGTTGTTTTACAGAACAGGCGAGGGTTAAACCTTCTCTTCATGAGAGAAGGAGGACTTTGTGCTGCATTGAGGGAAGAAGGTTGTTTTTATGCCGACCATACTGGAGTTGTATAAGAACCTATGAGTATATTAAGAAAATGCCTTTAAGAGTGTCAACGAGAGAGAGAGGCCCAAAAAGGGTGCTTTGAGTCTTGGTTCACACAGTCCCTCTGGTTAACTATGCTTTCATAAGCCCAGGCCTGTCCATTAATAATCCTCATATTATTGCTAACTGTAGGACCCTGTTGGCTCAACCATGTAGTTTCCTTTCTCGAAGCTCAAATTGGACAATTTAAACTTATGGTAATCAGACAACAATATACCCCACTAGGAGACATAAAATGTGACACCCTTCAATGATCACTTTCATGATTAAAAGTAACCAGAAGAAGAATTGGGGAATAAAAAGTTAATAAAATAGGTACTTGTCACTTCCTATTTTTCTGTATGCTTAATAAAACACTGTTGAAATCTTGAGAACTGTTTGCTAATCTTGTTCCCAGAATGTGCTGTCCCCAACTGCCAAACTGCAGAATGTACTCCATCATCCCGTTGAAAGCAAACTGCCCACTCTCCCTGACACATCAATAAATTTCCCTCCCTGCCCTCTCCAAGGAAAGTATATAAGCTCTGTTTAAGCTGTTCTCAGGACTCTCTGCTCTATTCAAGTGAGCTCTGAGCCCCAGCATGCTGGACCCTCAATAAACCCTTTGTTGTTGCATGAGACAGTCTCTTGGTGGTCTCTTCCTCCTATGCCTGCCCGACCATTACAATATTCCAACTCTATATTCTTATAAATATCTCAGGTTCCCAATACCATTATTCATCCAGCAGAATAATTCCTAACCCATATCAAACATGTTATTAAACATAACCATACACTCTTCCCTCAATCTAACTTTACAGAAGAGCAGGCACAGAGTTGGTATTACAATACAGGAATGTAGGGGATTGTTCATTTGCTGAGAACCTCAAAGATCCATGCAGATATGATCACTGGAGAAGATGTAGGCAGCTATGAAGGACCTGAGAGAGCAAAAGTCATCTTCCATGGAAAACAATCTGGTCAGTATGAAGGGTTGTGTATGAATCAGGCTCTCAAATTTTAATGTAGAGAAGATGGACCAAACCAGGCCTGTTTAGAGAGTTGTTCCCGGGTGCCTATGGTTGATATACCATTCTAACTTGTGAAACTGTCACAGGTAGTAGGGGCAGCCTGCATCTCATGGGACCCTTGGAAGCAAATGTTAGGACAAAGTGGTTGCCAAGGCAGTGACCTCATTCAGTTACTGAAGGAATTGACCTCACCTCACTTCCTTGTTGATGGAACTATCTGAACTTGGGATCCAGGAAGCCAGGCACACAGAGCCAGTCCCAGTCCCAGTCCCAGTGGTCTCACTTGTTTGGATTTACCAAAGACAGAGTCAGTCTTTCTTGGTACCTACTGATGTGAGGATGGCAAAATGCCAAGAGAGCTCTGAAGAGGGGCCTTTCCTGAGAAAAAGGTAGTTGCTCAATGCTGGCTCCTGACAACTTTACAGAGTTGGCTAAGGAGGACAGATCTGAGAGAGAACATGCCATTTAAAGGGAACATACTGTGGCCCACTAGTCAGAGGACACTCCAAATAGTCTCAGAATTACTTAGGGAAAGGAGGTGCCTTTATGGGTGTAGGTGTAGGTTTGTGGTTTTCACTTGTTCTGAGAATAGGTATCAAAGGCGGTTTGTTTGGATTGAGTGAACTCTTTCTGGTAAGTACTTTGACAAGGCGAGTGTTTTTATGTCTGTATATAAAACGGTGTTCGTGGTTGTAGACATAAGAAGAGAGAATGCATCAATGGATGTGTCCTGTCTAGTAGAAAGCTTGCCAGCCTTCATACTGCCCAATTTATGAATGGACTGCTACTTGACTTATGGATGGGCAACATCTGCTATCCTTCAAAGTTCCTGTTTTCTTCCTGAATTCTGGCCTCTCTAAAGAATACGCTCATGCTTTTGTGCCCAAGATATGTACCACCTCCAAGCTCTGTGACATGGACATGTACTGGATACCTGAAGGGAATGACGAGCTTCTTAGAAAACTCAGATATCAGTATGACCAGTAAAGTCTCAGTGGAGAAAGCCTGCTTTGTGCCTTTTGCTTACCTATTGTTTTATTGCCCTGAATGTCAGGAAGGTCTCTGCCTCAGGCCTCCCCTTTGTGAAGCCTGAAGAAAAGAGTTCTCAAATTGAAATGAATGGGCATCACCTGTGGCTCTGTGCTTAATTGCTTTGGAAAGGGATGTGTCTGAATCAGCCTCTTGGCACTGTGTGAGGCTGTGGCTTAGATTCTCAGCACTAGATGGATCCAAAGAAATATCTCATGTGTGCATCCAATACAAAAATGGCTAAAAGAGCAGATATTGTAGATGAAGTCTCTCGCCTTCCTATGTAAAGTTCCTGACCTCCATTAAGTGAGAATAGTGATACTTTGGGTCAAATGAGATATTTAAAGCCCTGTAGAGGCTAGCCTATAGGTGCATGGGTTTTCTCATGATTCCAGTTCACATAAAGAATCTAAACCGCACAGTAATTTGGCCTCAAATTGGAGAAGCAAAGCAGCATTAACGGCATGCCTATTTGATCACTCTTGGTTAACAGGAAGGGTGTCTAGGCCACACAGACTTTAGGAAAATGAGGGAAAAAGGGAGCTTATTTTGGACACTGTTGTGGGCTGCGCCCCTCATGGAAACCTGCTACCAGAGGTAATGATTAGTGTCTATATGGAAGAAGATGAGGGCCATGTGGGAGTGTTTTGGTTTTAATTGTGGACATTTGTATCGTGGTTGGAAGAGATGACTGGGTCCACCTGGGCTTGAACTCTGGTGTGACTCCCATTAGAGACTGAGTTCTGGAACTGACCTCAGAGCAGTATTGCCATAAATTTTGTCGGGATTTTATTAGGCCACGCATGAGAGTGACCCTTGGAAACTGAGATCTAAGGCCAGTGTGGATTTCCACAGAGCACTGGGAATCTCAGCCAGGATATAACATGATTTTATTTTTAAAGACTTGGCAGCCATAGTTGAGAGTCAAAACACACATGGAACTCACATTGTAGACCTCAATGGGTCTGGCTTCATGTGACCTTTTGGCCACTCTTTGGGAAGACTTGCCTGTGAGAGTTCTTCAGAGCATTCATTGAAATGAGCTTCCTCACCATTTAATGGTTCCTGAATTAATTGAAACCCATAGTGCCTCCAACTTCATCCTTGAAAAATGGCTAGATAAATACCATGAAATTTTTGAAATTCCCATGACCAGGTGGCACTGGAGAAACTTTGGATGTCCTGTTGCTGATCATGAGTATACCAGACGGTGCCTTGATTGACTGGGTTTCATGAAAATGGTGTAGATCAGATATGCCAGTAAGTTGGAGCCTGCTGAGCAGTGGGCCTAGAGCAATGTTGGGCAGGTGTGTGACACAAAATATGCGCTGGGGCCATTTCGATCTGCCATTGGCTTCCAAATGCCTTGTGACTGACAGGATGCAGCCAGCAGACCCTTATTTGTAAAGGCATCTTGTTATATGGAGAGTTTTGACCCTGTCCCTTACTTTTGGAAACTCCTCTACCACCTCCAAGTTTGTGAACTACTGATCATATTCCATTCCAGATTTGTATTCTCAGAATTCCTAACTCTTTTTCCCTAATTGTGTCTTACTTGGGGTGAAAGTATTGTCAAGGCATTGTTCTGGATGAGAGTGGGAAAAATTTTGTGTAGCACGTATTTGCATACACATTGGATTCATTTTCTAATTTTCCATTCAGAATACTAAATCCCTGACACTAATATATACCCTATTAGACTCTGACTACTAATCCTAATATGGTGGAGTAAAATAACCCAAACGGAATAGAAATACAAGCAGTTCAGAGAAGGCATGGTGTGTAGTTGGAATTGTCTTTTGCATTATATTGGGTAGAAGGTATAAACTAGTTAATTTTTTTATTGAAAGAGTTCTCCATGTGTTTTTAAAGTAAACAAATGTATGAATTCGTGTCTCCCTTTCTCCGTAGCATATTCAGCACATGTATTTTTATATGCACATACAGAATCCTACCTGGTACCACTCGTACAATCTTGTGAGGTGGCTTACTTGGCAGATACAAATTGCGAGAAGACATCACAGCTCCTAAACACTGTTGGAACAGAAAATTAAACCTATGGGTGAGCTTCCTAGATGAACAACATTATACATAAATCCATGTTCAGTAAAATGAATATTTTTGCATCTGTGGATGATTTATATTTCATGGTGAATTTCGATTGGCATATATATTGCTACTTTTTAATGTCTGTGTGTATATATATATATGTGTATATATATATATATATATATATATATATATATATATATATATATATATATATATACAGTCTCCAGATTTTTCAAAATATGAAATATATGTGTCTTATTACACACTTCCTAAATTCATTCATATTCATGTATGTGGATTTATAATCAAATTTTCACATGATTATTCTCAGAAATATTCATCCACCTGAAATACATATTTTTTCCTACTAGTGAAAACTCACTTCAGTGAATGTTGCATACAAATCCTAATATTTCTACAGTAACTGACCCAGTTTAACATCAATGCGAGTAGATTCCAATGGGACATGCTGTGTGTTTTGACGTTCATTTTTATTCAACACTGGTACATTATGATTTCTTCAGTTTATGCACATCATAGGATATATTTTTCATCCACAGTTTCGCAAATTTATAGGCATTTGTTTCACTTTCAATCAATTCCTTCTTCAGAACACATGTATTCATCCATGTTTCTTGACTGGTCTTTTCATGAGACTTCTTTACAAAACACATTATTTTCAATTTTCATAATCATTTTTGAAGCGAAACTCAGACACCGTTCATGATAAACAATAACACTAATATTAACAATAGATGTACAACTGGTTGGAATGAATGATTTTATATCAATATAAGATATCTTAAATATTTTCAGATATCAATTCCATCCATTATTTAAAGTGGAATCAGCTATATTATTTATTCACAGTGTGGTCAATTCATGCATTATCTCTATATTCATAGACACAGGGCACACCTCTTTGTACAACCAATACTTATGTATATGTCTTCTAAATATTACTGCCAGAAATGGTGTAAGAAATACTCATGTCACCAGATCTACATACACATTTTATCACAGTAATATTCGGGACACAAAAAGTAAATGTCACACTTATGATTGTACCGGAGTCTGAATGGAAAGTGAACATGGATTACTAAAAACATTCCTGTCCATGTTGCCTAATCCTCTCAATTATCAATCCTGTTGGTGACTACATATTTGTTTCTTCCAGAGATTATATATTCAAACTCTACCCTGTTGAAAATGCCTAATCATATCACTCACTTTATACTTTGCCTGATTTCATTATGTCTCTATTGATATGTGGTTTCCTACATATTTTCCCCAGTTCATCATTGTGACTGACCCTTCACATGAAGTTATGTTTACTTTCACTCTCTAACCAAAACACTATTGCGATAGAACATATATTCCAAATCCTATATTGACACTTCTTCCTAAACCTACTATCTACCTAATCCTACCGACTATCCGTTTTTGACTGGATGTTCTTTTCGACATTCAATCATCCAAGGTACAAGGTTCTATGCCATTATATATCTATTTTTCTGAGACATCTGTGCACAATGTAAATCAAAGTTAAGTATCCCAATCAAGGGCCCAATGCCCTCTAGGCTTCAAAATTACCTAGATTTCTGTTTTTATTCATATATTTAACCTCTATATTTTTATAAATATCGCAGGTTCCCAATACCATTATTCATCCCGCAGAATGATTCCTAACCCAATTCAAACATTTTATTAACCCTAAGAATACACTGTTCCCTCAATCTAAATTTAATGAAAAGCAGGGACAGAGTTGGTCTTACAAGACAGGAATGTAGGGGATCTTCCACCTGCTGAGAACTTCAAAGATCCATGTAGAAATGAACCCTGGAGAAGATATAGTCATCTATGAAGGACCTGAGAGAGCAAAAGTCATCTTCCATGTCAAACACCCTGGTCAGGATGAAGGGATGTGTCTGAATCAGCCTCTCTCCTCTTAATGTAGAGGAGAAGGACCAAACCAGGCCTGTGTGGATAGCTATTCCCGGGTTCCTAAGGTTGACATACCATTCTAACTTGTGAACATTTCAGAGGAAGTAGGGGAACCCTCCATCTAATGGGACCCTTGGAAGCAACTATTAGGACAAAATGGTTTACAAGACAGTGAATTCATTCAGTTCCTGAAGGAAGTGACCTCACCTCACTTCCTTCGTGATGGATCTCTCTGAACTTGGGATCCTGGAAGCCAGGCACACAGAGCCAGTCCCAGTCCCAGTCCCAGTGGGCTCACTTGCTTGGATTTACCAAAGACAGAGTCAGTCTTTCTTTGTTCCTACTGATATTATGATGCCAAAAGCAAGGAGAGCTCTGAAGAGGGGCCTTTCCTGAGAAAGCAGGTAGTGGCTCAAAATTCCCTTCTGACAACTTAAAAGAGTTGGCCAAGTAGACCAGATCTGAGACAGGACAGGACATTTCGGGGAAACATTGTATGGCCCACCAGTCAGAGGACACTCCGTAGAGTCACAGACCTACTTGGGGGAAGGAGGTGACTTTGTGGGTGTGGTTGTGGGTTTATGATTTTGTCTCATCTTCTGAGAATAGGTAGGAAAGGCGGTTAGTTTTTTTTTTTTTTTGGAGTGTACTGTTTCTAGTAAGTCGTTTGACAAGGCGAGTGTTTCTATGTCTGTGTATTCCACTGTGTGCGTGGTTGTATACATTAGAAACGAGAATGCATCAATGTATTTGTCCTGTCTAGTAGAAAGCTTCCCAGCATTCAACCTGCCCAATTTATGAATGGGTTGCGGCTTTCCTTAAGGATGGGCAACACCTACTATCTTCCTAATTACCAATTTTCTTCCTGAATTCTTTCCAACCTCCAGAATTGGCTCATGTTTTTTTGTCCAAGATATGTACCACCTCCAAGCTCTGTGACATGGCCATGTACTGGATATCTGCAGGGAATGGCGAGCATCTCAGAAAACTCAGATATCAGTGTGACCAGTAAAGTATCAGTGGAGAAACCCTGCTTTGGGCCTTTTGCTTACATAATGTTCTGTTGCCCTTAATTTCAAGAAGTTCTTTGCCTCAGGCCACCCCTTTGTGAAGCCTGAGGAAAACAGTTTTCAAATGGAAATGAATGGGCATCACCTGTGGCCCTTTGCTTTATTGCTTTGGAAAGGGATGTGTGTGATTTAGCCTCTTGGCCCTGTGTGAGGCTGTGGCTTAGATTCTCAGCACCTGATGGATCTAAAGAAAGATCCCATGTGTGCATCCAAAACCAAAATGGCCAAAAGAGCAGTCCTTGTGGATGACGTCTCGCCTTCCTCTGTGAGGTTCCTGACTTCCATCAATAGGGATCCTTTGGGTCAGAGGAGTTCTCCAAAGCCCTGCAGAGGTGCTTTGGTTTTCTCATGACTCCAATTCACATAAAGAATCTTAACCTCTGAGTCAGTTGGCCTCAAAGTAGAGAAGCGGTGTAGTCTTCACAGCATACCTATTTCATCACGCCTGGTTCACAGAAAGTATGTCCAGGCCACCCTGACTTTAGCAAATGAGTGGCAAGGGAGCTTATTTTGGACACTGTCTTGGACTGCGCTCCTCATGAAAACCTCCAGCCAGAGGTTATGATGAGTGTCTATATGGAAGAAAATGAGGACCATGTCGAAGTGTTTTGGTTTTAATTGTGGTCATTTGTGTGTCAGTTGGAAGAGATAACTGTGTTCACCTGGGCTTGAACTGTTGTGTGATTCCACTTAGAGACTGCTTTCTGGAACTGACCTCAGTGAAGTATTGCCATGAATTGTTTTGAGATTTTAGGAGGCCACGCATGAGATTCGCTCTTGGTATCTGTGATCTAGGCCCAGGGTGGCTTTGCACAGAAAACTGGGAATCTTTGCAAGGATATCACATGATTTTATTCTGAAAGACTTGGCAGCCATCGATGAGAGTCAAAACACACATGGACCTAACATTGTAGACCTCAATGGGCCTTGCTTATGTTACCATTTGGCCTCTGTTTCTGTAGCCTTGCCTATGAGAGTTCTCTAGAGCTTTCATTGAAATGAGCTTCCTCACCATTTAATGGTTCCTGAGTTAATTGAAACCCAGAGTGTCTCAAATTCATTTTTGAAAAATGGCTAGATAAATACCATGCAAGGTTTGAAATTCCCATGACCAGGTGGCACTGGAGAACCTTTGGATATCTGGTTCCTGATCATGAGTGTACCAGACAATGCCTTGATTGACTGGGTTTCATGAAAATGGAGTAGAACAGAGATGCCTGTAAGTTGGAGCCTGCTGAGTAGTGGGCCTAGAGCTGTGGTGTGAAGGTGTGTGATAAACATCTGTGGTGGGGCCATGTGAATATGTCTTTGACTTCCAAATGGCTTGTGACTGACATGCTGTTGCCAGCAGACCCTTATATGTAAAGGCATCTTATTATATAGAGGGGTTTCAGGGCAATGTTCAGAATCAGGTTGCTCTTGTCAAGGGGGCAAGCTATGTGGGATAGAAGCCTGGTTGGTGCATTCTCCTGTAAACCCTGACCCACCACACCTGACAGAACTCCCTCCAGCACTGTGTCCCTGATGAACTCCTTGTATTTTTTGAAGCAACACCAAACTACGAGTGCAGCAGCCAGAAACACCACGAAAAGTGGAGGATGACCAAATGACTTCACAGTCCACGCGGGCAGACACTTAGACCCAGGTGGCCAAAAATTGCCGACAAAGATAGAATTCATCACTGCTGCCTAATGTTCATTGGAAAACAAGAAACCATGTCCTCCAGGTCACATAGATGCCATTCCAGATTTGATGGTCTCACTACAAAGGAAGCTAAATCTCCTGACAACAACATATACTTTAAGTGCCCAAACTCAGAGGCAGTTTGTCAAGAAGTCTTTAGGCCAAAAGAACTTCATGTTTGTGGAGTGTTTACCCTATCCCTTACTTTTGGATACTCCTCTCCCAACTCCAAGGTTGTGAACTCCTGAGCATTTTCCATTCCGGATATGTATTCACAAATTTTCTAACTCTTCTCCTCTAATTGTGTCTTACTTGTGGTGAAGGAAATGTCAAGGCATTGTTCTGGATCAGAGTGGGGAGATTTTTGTGTAGCACATATTTGAATACACATGAGATTAATTTTCCTATTTTCCATTCGAAATTCTGAATCCCTGACACTTACCCATACCCTACTAGACTCTCACTACTAATCCTAATATGATGGAGAAAAATAACCCAAACAAAATAGAAATACAACCAGTTCAGAGGAGGCCTGTTGTATAGTTGGACTTGCCTTTTGCATGATAAAGGGTAGGTGTTACAAATCTAGTCAATTTTTAAATGAAAAAGTTCTCCATGTGATTTAAAGTTAACAAATATGTGAATTCTTGTTTCCCTTTCTCTGAAGCCTATTCAGAACATGTATTTTTAATGCACATATTGAATCCTACCTGGTATCACACTTATATTTTTGTGAGGTGGATGACATGGCAGATACAAATTGTGAGAAGAGATCACTCCTCCTAAACACTGTTGGAACTGAAAATTCAACCTATGGGTGAGCTTCCTAGTTTAACAACATTTTACTTAAATCCATGTTTAGTAAAATAAATATTTTTGCTTCAATGGATGATATATATTTCATGATGAATTTCTATTGGCATATATATTGCCAGTTTTTAATGTCTCTGTGTGTGTTTTTTGTATATATATATATATATTCTCCAGGTTCTTCAAAACATGAAATATATGTGTCTTTTATACACTCCATAAACTTATTCATGTTCATGTACTTGGATTTATAATCAACTTTTCAGAAGATTATTCCAGAAATATTCATCCACCTGAAATTCATATTTGTTACCTAGTACTGAAAGCTAACTTCAGTGAACGGTGCACACAAATCCTAATATTTTTATAGTAACTGACCCAGTTTAATATCAAAGCAAGTTGATTCCTATGGGACATGTTATGTATTTTGACGTTTATTCCTATTCAACACTGGTAAATTACTATTTCTTCTTTTTTTGCACATCATAGGATATATATTTAATCCAAAAGTTATCAAATTTACAGGTATTTGTTTCACTTTCAATCACTTCCTGCTTCAGAACACACGTATTCCTGCAGGTTACTTGACTGGTCTTATCATGAAACTTCTTTCCAAACACATTATTTTTGATTTTCATAATGATTTTTGAAGCAAAATATACACAATTTTCATGATTATCCATAACCCTAATATTTCCATTAGATGTATAAATGGTTGTAATGAATGTATGTGTATCAATATAAGATTTCATGTATATTTTCAGATATCAATTCATTCCATTATTTAAAGTTGGAACCAGTTATATTTTTAATTCTCAGTATGGTCTCTTCATGCATTATCTCAATATTCATAAACACATGGTACACCCATTTGTACCCCCAATACTAATTTATGCATCTTCAAAATATTGCTCCCAGAAACAGTGGAAGAAATACTCCACCTGATCTACATATACATTTTATCACTGTAATAATCTGGACACAAAATGCAAAGTTCACCTTTATGATTGTACCAAAGCCTAAATGGAAATTGACCATGGATTACTAAAACATCTATGTCTAAATTGCCTAATGCTCTCAAATGTCAATCTATTTGTGACTCCATATTTATTTTTCCCTAAGATTATACAGTCAAGTTCAACCCTGTTGAAAATGTCTAATATTATCACTCACTTTGTACTATACCTGATTTCCTAATATCTCTATATATCTGCTTTGCTACATATTTTCCCCAGTTCATCATTGTGAGTGACCCTAAACATGTGCTGATATTGACATTCACTCTCTAACCGAAACCCTATTGTTAAAGAACTTTTGGTCCAAAGTCTATACTCGCCCTCATTTCAACACCTACCGACTATCTTCCTGATCCTACAGACTATCCCTGTTTGATTGGATGTTCTCTTCTACATTCAATCATCCAAGGTACAAGGTCCTATTTCATTGTATATCGATTTATCTGAGACATCTGTGCATAACATAATTCAATGCTAAGTATCCCAATCAAAGGCCCAATGCCCTTCTGGGCTTCAAATCTTACCTAGATTTCTGTTTTCATACTTATATTTCACCTATATATTCTTAAAAATGTCACAGGTTCCCAATACCATTATTAATTGAGCGGAATGATTCCTAACCCAAATCAAACATGTTATTAACCTTAACCATACACTGATCCCTCAATCTAACTTTTCAGAAGAGCAGGGACAGAGTTGGTCTCAAAATACAGGCATGTAGGGGATTCTCCACCTGCTGAGAACCTAAAAGGCCCATGCAGAAATGATCCATGGAGAAGATGTAGGCAGCTATGAAGGACCTGAGAGAGCAAAAGACATCTTCCATGGTGAATAATCTGGTCAGGATAAAGGGTTGTGTCTGAATGAGCCTCTCTTTTTTTCATATAGATAAGATGGACCAAAACAGGCCTATGTGGAGAGCTGTCCCTAGGTGCCTATGGTTGATATACCATTATAACCTGTGAAAGTATCACAGGAAGTAGGGGCAGCCTCCATATCATGGGACCTTTGGAAGCAACTGTGAAGGCAAAGAGGTTGCCAAGATAGTGACCTCATTCAGTTCCTGAAGGAAGTGACCTCATCACACTTCTTTGGTGATGGAACTGTCTGAACTTGGTATCCAGGAAGCCAGGCACTCAGAGCCAGTCACAGTCCCAGTCCCAGGGGTCTCAATTTTTTTGATTTACCAAGGAGAGAGTCAGAGTTTCTTGGTAACTACTGATGTGTGGATGGCCAAATGCCAGGAAAGCTCTGAAGAGGGGCCTTTTCTGAGAAAGCAGGTAGTGGCTCACCACTGGCTCCTGACAACTTCACAGAGTTGGACAAGGAGACCAGATCTGAGAAAGGACAGGCCATTTCAGTGGAACATAGTATGACCCACCAGTCATAAGACACTCTGGATAGTCACAGTCCTACTTGGGGGAAGGAGCTGCCTTTGTATGTGTGTGTGTGTTTGTGGTTTTGTCTAATGTTCTGAGAATAGGTAGTAGCGGCGGTTTGTTTGGTTTTGAGTGAACTGTTTCTAGTAAGTCATTTGACAAGGCGAGTGTTTCTATGTCTCTGAATCCCACTGTGTCCGTGGTTGTAGACAGTTGAAAAGAGAATGGATCAATGGATTTGTGTTGTCTAGTAGAACGCATCCCAGCATGTATCCTGCCAAATTTATTAATGGTCTGAGGCTTTCCTTATCGATGGGCAACACCTGCTATCTTTCTAAGTTCCTGTTTTCTTCCTGAATTCTGGCCAATATCCAGAATAGGCTCATGGTTTTCTCTCCAAGATATGTACCACCTAAAAGCTCTGTGACATGGCCATGTACTGGATAGCTGAAGGGAATGGAGAGCATCTCAGAATACTCAGATATCAGAGTGACCATTTAAGTCTTATTGGAGAAACCCTGCTTTGGGCCTTTTGCTTACCTATTGTTCTGTTGACCTGAATGTCAGCAAGGTCTTTGCCTCAGGCCATCTCTTTTTGAAACCTGAAGAAAACAGTTTTCAAATGGAAATGAATGGACATCCCCTGTGGCTCTTTTCTTAATTTCTTTGGAAGGAGATGTGTCTGATTCAGCCTTTTGGCCCTTTGTGAGTCTGTGGCTTAGATTATCAGCACCTGATGGATCTAAAGAATGATCCCATGTGTGCATTCAAACCAAACTGGCCAAAAGAGCAGTCATTATGGATAAAGTCTCTCACCTTCCTTTGTAAGGTTCCTGACCTCCATCAAGTGAGAAAAGGGATCCTTTGGGTCAATTGAGTTCTTAAAAGCCCTGCAGAGGCTAGCCCATAGGTGCTTGGGTTTTCTGATTACTCCAATTCACATAAAGAATCTAAACCCCACAGTCAGTAGGCCTCAAATTGGTGAACCGAAGTAGTATTAATGGCAGGCCTATTTGACCACTCCTGGTTCACAGGAAGGTTGTACAGGCCACCCTGACTTTAGGCAAACCAGAGGCAAAGGAGCTTATTTTGGACACTGTCTTGGGCTGCGCCCCTCATGGAAACCTTTAGCCAGAGGATATGATGAGTGTCTATATGGAAGAATATGAGGGCCATGTGGGAGTGTTTTGGTTTTAATTGTGGTCATTTGTGTGGCAGTTGGAAGAGATTACTTGTAAGATTCCAGCAGACGTCGGAGGAAGAGACTACCAAGAGACTGGCTCATGCAACAGCAATGGGGATTTCTTGAGGATCCAATTCAGTTCGCTAGGGCTCTGTGCTCACTCAACAAGCAACAGCGGCCCAGATCCCCGAGAAGAGGTTAAGCAGTGCTTCAGTACACTTTTTGGGTAGGCAGAGGCTTTATATATATCAGAGGAAATCATCTTGATCAGCCGGAAAATCGAACAACAACTCTCCAACTTGATTAGCACATTCATTGGTGGAATCAGGTCGGGCGGGGGTGATAGGTCGATCCTAAGGAGGGGGGTACATTCAAATTGATTGGTTTGGGCCCTGATATGCTTAGGTGCCAAGCTGCACAGGGTCCTAGATTATTAAACAACTGGATGGTCAGGGGGAATATTTAATGGGCAGTGAAAGGATTGTCCTAACAGCTACAGGAATTTCAGGTTTTAGGTTTAGCATGGGAACTTAACAATACCTGGTCCTTTACATTTTAACTCAGGCTTTGCAGCTTAGAAACTTTACAACACCCGCTATTTTACACTTTAACTTCAATTTCTTTTACCCTAACAGACTGGGTCCACCTGGGTGTGAACTCTGGTGTGATTCCCCTTAGACACTGAGTTCTGGAACTGAACTCAGAGAAGAGGTGTCATGAATTGTGTTGGGATTATAAGAGGCCACACATGAGAGTTGCCCTTGGAAACTGAGATCTAGGCCCAGGGTGGCTTTCCACAGAGCATTGGAAATTTCAGCCAGGATATCACATGATTTTATTCTGAATGACTTGGCAGCCATAGTTGAGAGTCAAAACACACATGAAACTCACACTGTAGACCTCAATGGGCCTGGTTTCATGTGACCTTTTGGCCACTCTTTGAGAAGCCTTGTCTGTGAGAGTTCTATAGAGATTTCATTGAAATCAGCTTTCTCAAAATTTAAAGGTTCCTGAATGAATTGAAACCCACAGTGCCTCCAACTTCATCCTTGAAAAATGGCTAGATAAATACCATGAAATTTTTGAAATTCCCAGGACCAGGTACCACTGGAGAAAGTTTGGATGTCCGGTTTCTGATCATGAGTAAAACAGACAGTGCCTTGATTCACTGGGTTTCATGCAAATGGTGTAGAACAGAAATGCCAGTAAGTTGGAGCCTTCTGAGTAGTGGGCCAAGAGCAGTGGAGGGCAGGTGTGTGATAAAACATCTGTGGTGGGGCCATGGGGATCTTCCATTGTCTTCCAAATGGCTTGTGACTGACATGGTGCAGCCAGCAGACCCTTATATGTAAAGGCATCTTGTTATTTGGAGAGGTTTCAGGGCAATGTTCAGAATCAGGATGCTATGGTCAAGGGAAAAGCTATGTGGGATAGAAGCATGGTTGGTGCATTCTCTTGCAGACCCTTACCCACCACAGGTGACAGAACTCCCTCCAGCACTGTACCAGGTGAACTACTTGTATTTCGTGAAGCAAATAACAAACTCCCAGTGCAGCAGTAAGAAATACCACGAAAAGTGGAGGATGACCAAATGGCTTCACAGTCCACACAGAGAGAAACTTAGCCCCCAGTGGACACTGTTAACCTACATAGAGAGAAATCAGCACTGCTGCCTCATGTTCAGTGGAAAATAAGAAACTATGTCCTCCAGGTCACATACATGCACACCCAGCTTTGATGGTCTCACTACAAAGGAAGCTCCTGACAAATACTTATATTTCAAGTGCGCAACCTCAGAGGCAGTTTCTCAAGAAGTCTTTAGGCCAGCAGAGCTCCATGTTTGTTGAGTGTTTACCCTGTCCCTTACTTTTGGAAACTCCTCTACCACCTCCAAGGTTGTGAACTCCTGAGCGTATTCCATTCCAGATATGTATTCACAGAATTTTTAACTCTTCTCCTCTAATTGTGTCTTACTTCAGGCGAGGGTAATGTCAAGGCATTTTTCTGTATGAGAGTGCAAAAATTTGTGTGCAGCATTTATTTGAAATACTGAATCCCTGACATTAACCCATATCCTAATAGACTCTGACTACTAATCCTAATATGATGCAGAAAAATAACTCAAACAAAATAGAAATACAAGCATTTCATAGGAGGCATGGTGTATAGTTGGACTTGCCTTTTGCATTATATAGGGTAGGAGTAATAAATCTAGTCAATTTTTAATTGAAATAGTTTTCCATGTGTTTTTAAAGTTAACAAATATGTAAATTACTGTCTCCCATTCTCTCTAGCTTATTCAGAACATGTGTTTTTATATGCACATATAGAATCCTACCTGGTTATCACACATACAGTCTCATGAGGAGGCTGATTGGCAGATACAAATTGTGAGAAATGACCACTCCTCGTAAACGCTGTTGGAACTGAAAATACAACCCATGGGTGAGCTTCCTATTTGAACAACCTTATACAAAAATCCATGTTCAGTGAAATTAATATTTTTGGATCTGATGATGATATATATTTCACGATAAATTTCGATTGGCATATATATTGCAATTTTTAATGTCTCTCTCTCTCTGTGTGTGTATATATATATATATATATATATATATATATATGCACTCTGTCTAGATTTTTCAAAATATGAAACATGTGTCTTATTGTAGACTCCCTAAATTCATTTATATTCATGTATGTGGATTTATAATCAACTTTTCACAAGATTATTCTCAGAAATACTCATCCACCTAAAATACATACTTGTTTCCTAGTACTGAAAACTAACTTCGTTGAATGGTGCATACATATCCTAACATTTCTACAGTAACTGACCCTGTTTAACATTAATTCAAGTAGATTTCTATGGGACATGATGTGTATTTTGAAGTTCATTTTTATTCAACACTGGTACATTGCTATTTCTTCAGTTTATGCACATCATAGGATACATATTTCATCCACAAGTTAGCAAATTGATAGGCATTTGTTTCACTTTCAGTCACTTCCTGCTTCAGAACACATGTATTTCTCCATGTTTCTTGACTGATATTTTCATGAGACTTCTTTCCAAACACATTATTTTCGATTTCCGTAATCACTTTTGAAGCAAAACTCACACACCTTTCATGATAACCCATAACCCTAATATTACCATTAGATGTATAACTCGTTGGAATGAATGACTGTATATCAATATTAGATTTCTTATATATTTTCAGATATCAATTCAATCCATTATTTAAAGTGGAACCAGTTATATTATTTATTCACATGATGGTCAATTGATGCATTATCAATATATTCTATGACACAGGGTATACCCTTTTTACCCCCAATACTAATTTATATTTCTTCAAAATAGTGCTCCCAGAAATGGTGGAAGAAATACCCATGTCACCTGATCTACATATACATTTTATCACAGTAATATTCTGGACACATAAAACAAAGGTCACTCCTATGATTGTACCAAAGCCTAAATGGAAAATGAGCATGGATTACTAAATGCACCCATGTCCAGGTTGCCTAATGCTCTCAAATGTCAATCCTATTGGTGACTACATATTTGTTTCTTTCTAACATTATATATCCAAACTCAACCCTGTTGAAAATGTCTAGTCCTATGACTCAGTTTATACTTTGCCTGATTTCCTAATGTCTCTATTAATATCTGCTTTCCTCCATATTTTCCCCAGTTCATCCTCGTGACTGACTCTTCACATGTGCTAACATTTACATTCACTCTCAACTGAAACCATATTGCTAAAGAACTTTTGGTCCAGATCCTATACTCACTCTTCTTCCTAAAACTACTATCTCCTGTTCCTACCGAGTATTCCTTTTTGACTTGATGTTCTCTTCTACATTCAATCATTCAAGGTACATGGTCCTATGCCATTGTATATCGATTTATCTGAGACATCTATTCAAAACGTAATTCAACGCTAAGTATCCCAATCAAGTTCCCATGCCCTTCTCGGCTTCAAATCTTAACTAGATTTCTGTTTTCATACTTATATTTCACCTATATATTCTTGTAAATATCACGGGTTCCCGATACTGTTATTCAACCCTCAGAATGATTCCTCACCCAAATCGAACCTGTTATTCACCCTAATCATACACTCTTCCCTCAATCTAACTTTACAGAAGAGCAGGGAAGGAGTTGGTATTTCAATACAGGAATGTAGGCGATCTTCCACCTATTGAGAACCTCAAATGTCCTAGATAAATGACACCTGGATAAGTTGTAGGCAGCTATGAAAGACCTGAGAGAGCAAAAGTCATCTTCCATGGAAAACAACCTGGTCAGGATGTAGGGATATGTATGAATCAGCCTCTCACTTATTAATGTAGAGAAGATGGACCAAACCAGGCCTGTGTGGAGAGCTGTTCCTGTGTGCCTATGGTTGATATACCATTCTAACTTGTGAAAGTGTCACAGGAAGCAGGGGCAGCCTCCATCTCATGGGACCCTTGGAGTCAACTCTTAGGACAAAGTGGTTGCCAAGGCAGTGAACTCATTCAATTCCTGAAGGAAGTGACTTACGTCACTTCCGTGGTGATCAAACTCTCTGAACTTAGATCCAGTAAGCCAGGCACCCAGAGCCAGTCCAAGTCCCAGTCTTAGTGGTCTCACTTGTTTTGATTTTCCAAGGATAGAGTCAATCTTTCTTGATACCTACCGATGTGGGAATGGCCAAATAACAGGAAAGCTCTCAAGAGGGGCCTTTTCTGAGCAAGCAGGTAGAGGCTCACCCCTGGCTTCTGACAAGTTCACAGAGTTGACCAAGGAGACCTAATCTCATACAGGACAGGCCATCTCAGGGGAACATATTGTGGCCCACCAGTCAGAGGACACTCCAGATAGTCACAGACCCATTTGAGGGAAGGAGGTGCCTTTGTTATGTGGGTGTGGTTTTTTGGTTTGTCTCATATTCTGAGAATATGTAGGAAAGGTGGTTTGTTTGGTTTGTAGTGAACTGTTTTTAATAAGTCATTTGACAAGGCGACTGTTTCTATGTCTGTGTATCGCACTGTGTCTGTGGTTGTAGACATTAGAAAAGAGAATGATTCAATGGATGTGTCCTGTCTGGTAGAAAGCTTCCCAGCATTCATCCTGCCCGATTTATGTATGGACTTTGGCTTGCCTTATCGATGGGCAACACCTGCTAATTTCCTAAGTTGCTGTTTTCTTCCTGAATTCTGGCCACTCTCCAGAAGAGGCTCATGGTTTTGTGTCCAAGATATGAATCACTTCCAAGGTCTGTGACATGGCTATGTTCTGGATAGCTGAAGTGAATGGCGAGAATCTCAGAAAACTCAGATCACTGTGACCAGAAAAGTCTCAGTGGATAAACCCTGCTTTGGGACATTTGCTTACATATTGTTCTGTTACCCTGAATGTCAGGTAGTTCTTTGCCTCAGGCCACCCCTTTGTGAAACCTGAAGAAAACAGTTTTCAAATGGAAATGAATGGAAATCACCTGTGGCTCTTTGCTTAATTGCTTTGGAAAGGGATGTGTCTGAATCAGCCTCTTAGCTCTGTGTGAGGCTGTTGATTAAATTCTCAGCCCCTTATGGATCTAAAGAAAGATCCCATGTGTGCATCCAAAACCAAAATGGCCGAAAGTACAGTCATTGCAGATGAAGTCTTTCGCCTTCCTCTGTAAGGTTCCTGACCTCTATAAAGTGAGAATAGGGAAGATAGACCAAGCCAATTGATGTCTCCTTTTGGAAAAATTGTACCACCAATGAGAGCATCAGCAAAATTACCCCAACCCTACCACAAGTCGCTGCACCAACAGATAGTTCACAATGCATACATGTTAGTTCACAATGCATACAAGTGATATATATTCCAGGCAAGTTCTGCAAGCAGTTCAGTGATGGCTATTGCAGAAGCTGTAGATTGGTTTTATCTTTGTCTTCACCAGCACTGGGTTGAAGATTGGAATTCTGGCAATAATGGCTAAAGAAAAAATTACTTACCATTCCAGAAGGCACTAAAAAACCCAATTATCTTAACAATTTACATTATCTTGAAGAGAATTATTAAATATAATGAAAAGGAAAGGTGAAAGTCAACAAACAGTTCTGCTAAACTCCTTTTTTTGTTCACATATTAAAACAATCCTCAACAGTTGTTTACCCAATTTAAATTAAACTATTTAAATCACGTGAATAAAAAAAAAATTGGATCCATTTTTTCATGAGCGCACATCATATATGATATATGGATATATGTACATTCAAACATAAAACACAAAACACAAGTGTGCACAAATAATATAATATATACAACACATAACATAATAGTAAAGGCCTTATAACTTTTTACAGGTGAAATCACCATTGGAATGTCTAAAAACTCTATAGTCAAAAAATAGAACTGATCAGCAAAACATTAACCTAGGTCTGTATGAGCTCAAAAAAAAAAAAAAATAGAAAATAGAACTTCATGATGTGGGAAAGGGCAATAATAAAATAGATATTGAAAAAAGCATCCTGGTTCTGTCGCAGATGTAAGGATAGCCAAACTGGAGTTTTGGATATCAGCTGTTATGAATTTGAGCCAAATCATCTTCTTTTTGGTCTATAGAAATCACTTTAGTTAATTTCTCTGGAATCCATATTGCCTGCTGTTCTTCCTGTGGAAACACACAAACAGACCCCTGACTAAAGACAATCACTGGGTCAGGACTTTAGTTAATCTCTCCAAAATCCAAATCAGCTGCTGTTCTTCCTGTGGAAACACACAAACAGACGCCCGACTCCAGACAATTACTGGGTCAACACTTTTCCATTGTCCTATTAGAATATCCTTCCAAAGGACCTTGGGCTTATGCACATTTTTTGGAAACATATGCCTTTCCACAGCACTAAGTCCTGATGAATCCAAGTTTAAAAAGTTTAGAGTAAAAAGCGTTAATTTAAGTTTATCTTTGGGGAATATATACCCCTTCTCAATTCCGTCTTTGTGCTTTAATAAGTACATTTTTATTGTTTGATGTGCTCTTTCAACTATGCCTTGTCCCTGTGGATTGTATGGGATTAATGTTATATGAGTAATGCCAAATGATGAGCAAAATTGTCTAAAAGAGTTAGAAGTGTAACCGGGGGCATTATCTGTTTTTAACTGTTTTGGAATGCCCACAGTGGCAAAATTTTGTAAGCAATGAGCTATGACATCTTTAGTTTTTTTCTCCAGCATGAAGGGAGCACATTAAAAATCCAGAACAAATATCAACTGTAACATGCAAATATTTTAATTTTCCAAATTCTGGCAAGTGTGTGACGTCCATCTGCCAAATATGGTTAGGTATCAATCCTCTAGAATTGACTCCAAGATTAACTTGTGGTAAAAAGGTCACACAATTTTGACATTGTTTTATAATTTGTCTAGATGTTCCTTAGTTTTTTTGAAATGCTTTTGTAAAGTATAAGCATTGACATGGAACTTTTTAAGAAAATTTATTGCTTCTTCTAGTGTAAAGAAAATATGTATGTATGTCAATTGTAGTTTTATCTGCTAAATCATTGCCCAAACTAAGGGCTTTAGGCAATCCTGTATGTGCCCTGATATGTCCTATAAAGAATGGATCTTTTCTGTCCCAGATTAGACTTTGTATAGTGGAAAGCAAAGAGAAAACAGTAGAGAAAGGGGAAATCCTACCAGCATCTTCAAGGGATACTATAGCATTAACTATATACTGACTATCGGAAAATAAATTAAATACAGAATCTTTAAAAATCACAAAAGCTTGTAATACTGTACTAAGCTCTACCTTGTGAGCTGATTGTTTTGGTACTAAAAATATAAAAGTTGGATCAGGTGTAACTATTGCTGTTGTACCATTATTTAACCCATCGGTGAATATATTTGGAGCATTCATGATAGGTGTTTTCTTGTCATTTTTGGAAAAATTACAGGATGCGATGACCAAAAAGACAATAAAAGATAAGATGGTAAGTGGTTATCAAATGAAACATTAGATTTACACACGATTATTGCCCAAGTATTTAACTAATTAGCTAATTCATCAATTTGATTCATAGTATATGGAGTAATAATTTTATTGGGTGAAATTCCACACACACTCTTTTTGCTGCTTTTATTCCTATGAGTATTAATTCTCCCTCAGGCTCAGGATAGCAAGTAATAATAGTGTTAGAAGAATAAGATAAATGTATCCATAATAATGGACCTTCTTCCCAAAATACTCCTGTAGAAATATTTTTTTTGTTGTTAGTACAATAAATAATAAATGCAAAATTATATCAACTCTATCCAAAAGCATATTTCCCATATATGTTTCAATGATTTTTATTGCTTTTCTTGCTTCAGGCGTTAACATTCTGAGTGAATTTGGATCTCATGGTCCTTTTAGGATATCAAATAAAGGTCCCGACTCTCCTGTTGGTATACCTAGATGAGGCCTTATCCAATTTAAGTCTCCTAATAACTCTTGAAAGTCATTAATTGATTTGAGTTGATCTACTCGTATTTGAATTTTTGGTTGACTGACCATGGTTGAGGATAATAGAGCTACTAAATAATTAATTGGAAAATTTAATTGTATTTTACCTATTGCTATCTCTAGGTTATAATTTTTTAATACGTTTGTAAGTGTGGCATACCATTCTAGCAATGGGTTTTTAACTTTGTGTGCTAATAATACATCATCCATATAGTGAAAAATTTGTATTTCAGGAATTTGATTTCTAACTGGCTGGATTACTTTGTTAACATAAATTTGACGCATAGTTGGGCTGTTAGCCATCCCTTGAGGGAGTACTTTCCACTCATATCTCTTGTCAGGACCTTCATGATTCAGTGCAGGTATAGTAAATGCAAAACTTGGAATATCCTCAGGATGAATTGGAATTGAAAATAAAACGATCTTTAATATCTACAACGAAAACATACCAAGTTTTTGGCAAAGCACACAATTGAGTAATCTCTGATTGAGCAGGTCCCATAAAAACCATCCCATTATTAATGGCTCTTAAATCTTGCAATAATCTCCATTTACCAGATTTCTTTTTAAGGACAAAAATGAGAGTATTATGGGGAGACACAGAAGGTTGTATATGTCCTTCCGCTAATTGTTGTTTGACCAGGTCATGGGCTACTTGTATCTTTTCTTTAGTCAGGGGCCACTGAGGAACCCATACTGGTCTTTCTATTTCCAAGTAATATTTATTGTCTCAGTGGCCCTTTCTGAAAATCCAACCCATATCTATCTGTTCCTTGATCTTTTTGTATTGGTGTTGCTATACCTTGTTCTTGCTTTTCTAATCTTTTTCCTTTCCTAAAATCTTGTCTAGCCATAATAGTGGGTGAATTTTGATTGATGTTATTTGTTAATGTCAAACCTAATTGATCTAGGACATCTCATCCTTATAAATTTATGGGAAGATGTTCCAATACATATGGCTGTATAGTTCCTTCACATCCTTCAGGATCCTTCCAATCTAATACCGTTGCACTTTTATGGGGATTAGTCGCCACTCCTAGGCCTCGAAGCGTTTCAGTGGCTTGTTGTAATGGCCAATGTTTTGGCCATTCTTGACGACAGATGATGCTAAGGTCTGCACCTGTATCCAGTAGCCCATTGAATTCATGTCCTTGAATATTTAGTTTTAGCATGGGGCGAGAATATAAATTTAAAGAAAGCATAGCCCAATCTACACCTGTGGAGCCTAATCCTTTGGAACCCCTTTCTACAGCATAACTGTAAAATTTATCATGTGGGCTGGGTATTATTATTAATTGTGCTATTCTATCTCCTGGAGAAATTACTGATATACCCTTTGGAAAACTGGCTATAATTTTTATTTCACCTTCATAATCGGGATCAATTACCCCAGGACTCATCATAAGTCCTTTTAGAGTAGAAGAGCTGCATCCCAATAATAAGCCTACTGTTCTTTTGGGAAGAGGTCGTTTCACCCCTGTGGGAATGATTTGAACTCCCATCTCTGGAGTTAGTATTGATCAGGCGGAGGCACAGATGTCCAACCCTGCGCTCCCTCTGGTTTGTCTGATGAGGGATCTGATGAACAATGTGTCGTGGGCACTACACTGATGGGGTTGCTGGTTTCCTCCAGTGCTCCATATATTTGCGGTTTCGGGCCCCAGAGCATTGGGCCCCCCTGTCCATTTTTTGGCAATGGAGCCGGATGCCTTTCTTCATGATATCGTGGATAAACACCTGGTGCTTGTTTGTTTTTTGATAATGAAGTACCCTCTATGGTGGTTTGAGAATGGTATTCATTAGCCCAATGTCTCCCTCTACGTCATTGTGGCCAAATACCCGGTATTCTAGTCCTTTGATACCTAGTTTTGTTAAACCCTCCTCCTATGGGGCAATTCCTTTTAAAAAGTCCTGTTTGTTCACAATTGTAGCATGTTCTTGGCCTGTCTTCTAAAGCCTGTTTTAATAAAGCTGCTACAATTTGCCCTTTTTCATTAATGTCTCTGGCATCTAAAGCCTGTTTTATTGCAGCTGCCACGACTTGCTCTTGTTCATTAATGTCTCTACCAAATTTAATAAATGTGTTTAAATCTTCATGTTTCCATGGTCTAATGATACCTCTGCAGCAATGATTCGCTTGGTCATAAGCCAGTTGTTTTAATAATGGCATTGCTTGTTCTGTATTTCCAAAAACTCTGTAGCTGTTTCAATAAGCCTATCTACAAATCCAGCGTAAGATTCATTAGCTCCTTGTATTACCTTAGATAATTGACCTTGTAAACCTCCATGTCCTTGTAAAGTCTTCCATGCCCTAACTGCCTCTACAGCAATTTGTGCGTATATGCCAGGATCATATGGAATTTGTTGTTGCTGATCCTCATAAGGTCTCTTTTCTAACAACAAATCTAGATTTCTCTGAGGATAACCAGCTGCTGCATTTCGCCTAGACATCTCTTTGCAAAATTCCTCATTGGCAACCTTCCATAATAGGTATTGACCTCCATTTAGCACAGCTTTACACATATTAGCCCAATCTGCTGGCGTCATGTTCAAGGTGTTAATAGATTCGACCAAGCTTACAATGAAGTGTGCTTGAGGACCATATGTTGTTACAGCCTCTTTTAGCTGCTTCACTATTTTGAAATTTAAAGCATGGTGAATTCGCTGCCCTCCTACCTCAAATACAGGGCATGTTAATACTTGAGATCCTGTCTCAGGATCCGAACTATCAACTGTTGGGGTTGGGGGCCTCCCAGCACATGGAGGTGGCCTTGTTAGTTGGACATTTACATCCTCTGGTGACAGAAAGGTGTTAGTAGCAGTCTCCTTTTTTAACTTTGCCCCTGATTGCTTTTTATGCTCTAAACTTGGTTCCTCTATCTTTGTCTGAACTGAAGGCTTTGGACTAAGCAAACCAGATATGAACGTCCACAATGGCAATGTGCCAACTGGCATAGTCCCTCGGCTGCTCTTTTCTAATCCTTTTAAATCTTCACCATGATGGTTCCATTGTGATATATTTAATGACTCCTCCTTCAAAAGCCATGGGCTACATTTTTGTATTGTATCAACAAATGCCCTGACTGTCCTTGATATTTCTGAGATGCCTCCTTTCTCTAACAATTTATTTAACACTCTTTCAGTTTGTTTTTTTACTAATTTCTGATCCCGTATTTCTATTATAATACAACCCAACAAGATGACGCCAAACAAAACTGAGACAGAATGAATTAAAAAGGGAACAACAAAAAGTCATTATAGCCTTTCTATCCTCCTGACATGTGCATCCGTCCTTTATACCTATCTGTTCCTCAGACGTAAATAGTTTTTTCTCAGATGTGAGTGGTTTTTCTTCCATCCCACTCATCTCCAGAAACAGGCAACTTAAAACAAAAGTGAAGCAAAACAAAGGAGTCATCTTAAAATGGCTACCCATCCTTTCACCTTGCCCACAGGGGCAAGCAGTTTACCTTATCACTTACCCTCAGTCGTTCCCCATGTGAGCCACAAAATGCTGCAGTCTGGCTGGGCATGATTCAGGAGCCACTTGTCAAAAAAAAAAAAAAAAAACTAACTTTATTTTTAGAACCACACACGGCAAACAAAACAACTCCTCAGGAAAAACCCTCAGAGCCCAACTGCCACTACTGGCTTCCTTGTAAAGTCTCTCTCACACACACAAGCCTCTCCACCTGCCACAATCCTACTGCTCTTGAGGCCGATTGGCTGGGTGGAGCCAAAAAAGTTCCCCAAGGAGCAGCTCCATGGTCTGAAAGGGCAGGGAAACAGCCCAATGAGCATCACCACAGAGGAGCCAATCAGCTAGATGATGCTGAGGTCGCTGTGAGCCAATAATCAGCCGGCAGCTGGAAATTTGCTGGCAGCTGGAAGTTTGCTGGGGCCCCTTCAGCTGTGGCTCTCAACAAATTCCTGTCTCATTTCTCTGTAGCCTATTAAGCACATGTATTTTTATATGCACATATAGTATCCTATCTGTTATCACATGTACATTTTTGTGAGGTGGCTGACTTGGCAGATACAAATTATGAGAAGAGATCACTCCTCCTAAACATTGTTGGAACTGAAAATTCAAAATATGGGTGAGCTTCCTAGTAGAATAACATTATACATAAATCCATTTTCAGTGAAATAAATATTTTTGCATCTGTGGATGACATATATATTTCATGATGAATTTTGATTGGAATACACACTCTACAAATTTTTCAAAATATGAAATATATGAGTCTTATTATACACTCCTTAAAATCATTCATATTCATGTATGTGGATTTATGATCAACTTTTCACAAGATAATTCTCAGAAATATTCATCAACCTGAAATACATATTTGTTACCTAGTACTGAAAGATAACTTCAGTGGATGGTGCATACAAATCCTAATATTTCTACAGTAATACCCAGTTTAATATCAATGCAAGTAGTTTCCTATGGGACATGATGTGTATTTTCCGGTTCATTTTTATTCAACAGTGGTACATTACTATTTTCTCAGTTTATGCACATCATAGGATATATATTTCATCCACAAGTTCACAAATTTATAGGCATTTGTTTCAATTTCAATCACTTCCTGCTTCAGAACACATATATTCCTCCAGATTTTTTGACTGGTCTTTTCATGAGACTTCTTTTCAAACACATTATTTTCGATTTCCATAATCACTTTTGAAGCAAAACTCACACATTCTTCTTGATAAACCATAACCCTAATATTACCGTTAGATTTATGACTGGTTATAATGAATGTATGTATATCAATTTAAGATTTCCTTTACATTTTCAGATATTAATTAAATCAATTATTTAAAGTTGGAACCAGTTACATTATTTGTTCACAGTATGGTCTATTCATGCATTATTTCTATATTCATAGACACATGGTACACCTCTTTGTTCCCCCAATACGAATTTATACGTCTTCAAAATATTGCTCCCACTAATGGTGGAAGAAATACTCATGTCACCTAATCTACATATACATTTTATCACAGTAACATTCTGGACACAGAAAACAAAGGTCACTCTTATGATTGTACCAAAGCCTAAAAGGAAAGTGAGCATGCATTACTAAAAACATCCATGTCCAGGTTGCCTAATGCTCTCAAATGTAAATCCTATTGTTGACTATATATTTGTTTCTTCCTAAGATTATATATTCAATCTCAAGCCTGTTGAAAATATCTCATCCTATCCCTCACTTTAAACTTTGCCTGATTTCTTATAGTCTCTATTGACATCTGCTTTCCTACATATTTTCCCCAGTTCTCATTGTGACTGACTCTTCACATGTGCTGATATTTACATTCACTCTCTACTTGAAAACCTATTGCTAGAGAACTTTTTGTCCAAATCCTATACTCACTCTTGTTTCTAAACCTAGCAACTATCTTCCTAATCCTACGGACTTTCTTTTTTTAATTGGATGTTCTCTTCAACATTCAATCATCCAAGGTACAAGGTCCTATGCCATTGAATATCGATTTATCTGAGACATCTGGGCAGGACATAACTCAAAGCTAAGTAACCCACTCAAGGGCCCAATGCCCTTCTGGGCTTCAAATTGTACCTAGATTTCTGTTTTCATACTTGTATTTCACCTATATATTCTTGTAAATATCCCAGTCTCCCAATACCATTATTCATCCTTCAGAATGATTCCTAACCAAAATCGAATATGTTATTAACCCTAACCATAGACTTTTCCCTCAATCTAACTTTACACGTGAGCTGGGAGAGTGTGATCAGGAAAGTCTCAGTGGAGAAACCCTGCTTTGGGCCATTTGCCTACCTATTGTTCTGTTGCCCAGAATATCAGGAAGTTCTTTGCCTCAGGTCACCCCTTTGTGAAGCCTGAAGAAAGCTGTTTTCAAACGGAAATGAATGAGCATCACTTGTGGCTCTTTGGGTCAAATGAGTTCTTCAAGCCATGAAGAGGTGCTTGGGTTTTCTCATGACGCCAAATCACATAAAGAATCTATACCTATCAGTCAGTAGTAGTCAGTCAATATTGCTCCTAAAAATGGTGGAGAAATACTCATGTCAAATGATCTACATATATATATATATATATATATATATATATATATATATATATATATATATATATATATATATATATATTTAATCACAGAAATATTCTGGGCACAGAATTCAAAGTTCACATTTATGATTGTACCAAAGCCTAAATGGAAAGTGAACATGGATTACTAAAAATATCATGTCCAGGTTGCCTAATGCTCTCAAATGTAAATCCTATTGGTGACTACATATTTGTTTCTTCCTAAGATAATATATTCAACCTCAACCCTGTTGAAAATGTCTAATCCTATCACTCACTATATACTTTGCCTGATTACCTAATGTCTCTATTTATATCTGCTTTCCTACATATTTTCCCAATTTCATCATTGTGACTGACTCTTCACATGTGCTGACATTTAAATTCATTCTCTAACCGAAAACCTATTGCTAAAGAACTTTTGTTGCAAATTCTACATGCACTCTCCTTCCTAATCCTAACTACTATCTTTCTAATCCTACTGACTATCCCTTTTTGACTGGATGTTCTTTTCTACATTCAATCATCCAAGGTACAAGGTCATATGCCATTGTATATCGATTTATCTGAGACATCTGTTCAGAAGTTAATTCAATGCTAAGTATCCCAAGCAAGGGCCCAATGCCCTTCTGGGCTTCAAATCATACTTAGATTTCTGTTTTCATGCATACATTTCACCTCTATATTGTTATAAATATCGCAGGTTCCCAATACCATTATTCACCCAGCAAAATGATTCCTAACCCAAATCGAACCTGTTATTAACCCTAACCATACAGTATTCCCTCAATCTTACTTTACAGAAAAGCAGGGAAAGAGTTGGTCTTATAATACTGGAATATAATGGAACTTCCACCTGGTGATAACCTCAAATGTCCATGGCGAAATGATCCCTGGAGAATATGTAGGCAGCTATGAAGGACCTGAGAGAGCAAAAGGCATCTTCCATGGCAAACGGCTTGGTCAGGATAAAGGGTTGTGTCTGAATCAGCTTCTATTCTTAAAGCAGAGAACATGAGCCAACCCAGGCCTGTGTGTAGATCTGTTCCTGGGAGATTATGGTTGATATACAATTCAAACTTGTTAAAGTGTCACAGGAATTAGGGCCAGCCTCCATCTCATGGGAACCTTGGAAGCAACGTTTGGACAAAGTGGTTGCCAAGAGAGTGACCTCATTCAGTTCCTGAAGGAGGAATAAAAACAGTTCCATCACACTTCAGTGGTGATGGAACTCTCTGAACTTGGGATCCAGGATGCCAGGCACCCATAGCCAGTCCCAGTCCCAGCCCCAGTGGTCTCACTTGTTTGGATTTACAAAGACAGAGTCAGTCTTTCTTGGTACCTACAGATGTGAGGAAGGCCAAATGCAAGAAAGCTCTGAAGCAGAGCTTTTCCTGAGAAAGTAAGTAGAGGCTCACCGCTGGCTCCTGACAACTTCACGGAGTTGGCCAAGGAGACCAGATCTAAGACAGGACAGGCCATTTCGGGGGAACATTATTGGCCCACAAGTCAGAGGACACTCCGGATAGTCACAGACCTACCTGGGCGAAGGAGGTGCCTTTTTTTTTGTGGTTATGAGTTTGTGGTCTTGTGTCATGTTCTTAGAATCGGTAGAAAAGTAGGTTTGTTTAGTTTGGACTGGACTGTTTCTAATAAGTCGTTTGACAAGGCGAGTGTTTCTATGTCTGTGTATCACATTGTGTCCGGGGTTGTAGACATTAAAAAAAAATGCATCAATGGATGTGTCCTATCTAGTAGAAAGCTTCACAGCATTTATCCAGCCAAATTGATGAATGGACTGTAGCTTGCCTTATGGATGGGCAACACCTACTATCTTTCTAAGTTCCTGTTTTCTTCCTGAATTCTGGCCACTCTCCAGAATAAGCCCATGGTTTTGTGTCCAAGATATGTACCCCCTCCAAACTCTGTAACATGACCATGAACTGGATAGCTGAAGTGAATGGCGAGCATCTCAGAAAACTCAGATATCAGTGTGACCAGGAAAGTCTCAGTGGAGAAACCCTGCTTTGGGCCTTTTGCTTACCTATTGTTCTGTTGCACTGAATGTCAGGAAGGTCTTTGACTCAGGCCATCCCTTTGTGAAGCCTGAAGAAAACAGTTTTCAAATGGAAATGAATGGGTATACCTGTGGCTCTTTGCTTAATTGCTTTGGAAAGGGATTGTCTGAATCAGCCCCTTGGCCCTGAGTGAGGCTGTGGCTTAGATTCTCAACACCTGATGGATTTAAAGAAATTTCCCATGTGTGCATCCCAAACCAAAATGGCCAAAAGAGCAGTCTTTGGGATGAAGTCTGTCGCCTTCCTCTGTAAGGTTCCTGACCTCCATCAAGTGAGAATAGGGATTCTTTGAGTGAAATGAATTTTTCCAACTTACAGAGGCTAGGCTATAGGTGCTTGGGTTTTCCATGACTCCAATTCAAATAAAGATTCTAAACCCCACGGTCAGTTTGCCTCAAATTGGAGAAGTGGACCTGAATTAATGACAGGAGTATTTGATTACTCCAGGTTCACAGCAAGTGTCCAGGCCACCCTGACTTTAGGCAAATGAGAGGAAAGGGAACATATTTTGGACACTGTCTTGGTCTGCGCACCTTATGGAAACCTCCAGCCAGTGGTTATGATGAGTGTCTATATAAAATAAGATGAGGGCCATATGGAAGTGTTTTGGTTTTAACTGTGGTCATTTGTGTGGTGGTTGGAAGAGATGACTTTGTCCACCTGGGCTTGAACTCTGGTATGATTCCCCTTAGAGACTGAGTTTTAGAACTGACCTCAGAGAAGTATTGCAATAAATAGTGTTGCAATTTTAGGAGGCCATGCATGAGAATCGCCCTTGGAAAATGAGATCTATTCCCAGGATGGCTTTCCACAGAGCTTGGGAAATCTAAGCCACGATATCCCAATATTTTATTCTTAAAGACTTTGCAGCCATAGTTGAGATTCCAAACACTCATGGACCTCACATTTTAGACCTCAATGGTCCTGGATTCATGTGACCTTTTGGCCACTCTTTGGAAAGGCTTGCCTGTGAGAGTTCTCCAGAGCTTTCATTTAAATGAGCTTCCTCACCATTTAATGGTTCCTGAATGAATTGAAACCCACAGTGCCTCAAACTTCATCTTTGAAAAATGGTGATATAAATACCATGAAACTTTTGAAATTCCCATGACCAGGTGGCACTGGAGAACCTGTGGATGTCCGGTTGCTGATCATGAGTGTACCAGACAGGGCCTTGATTGACTGGGTTTCGTGATAATGGTGTAGAACAGAGATGCCAATAAGTTGGAGCCTGCTGAGTAGTGAGTGTAGAGCAGTGGACTGTAGGTGTGTGAATAAATATTTTTGGTAGGACCACCTGGATCTGCCATTGGCTTCCAAAGACATGTGACTTGCATGGTGCAGGCAGCAGATCCTTATATGTAAAGGCATCTTGTTATATGGAGAGGTTTCATGGCAATGTTCAGAATCAGGTTGCTATAGTCAAGGGGAAAACTATTTGGAATAGAAGCATGGTTTGTACATTCTCTTGGAGACCTTGACAAACCACACGTGACAGAACTCCCTCCAGCATTTTGTCCCAGTTCAACTCCTTGTATTTCGTGAAGCCAATGTCAAACTCCCAGTGCAGCAGTAAGAAACACCACTAAAACTGGAGGATGACCAACTGACTTCACAGACAACACGGGGAGACACTTAGCTCCCAGTGGCAACAGTTTACCGACAAAGAGAGAATTCATAACTGCTGTCTCATGTTCATTAGAAAATAAGTAACCATGTCATCCAGGTCACATAAATGCAGACCCAGATTTGATGGGGTCACTACAAATGAAGCTAATTCTCCTAACAATTACATATATTTCATGTGCCCAACCTCAGAGGAAGTTTCTCAAGAAGTCTTTAGGCCAGCACAGCTCCATGTTTGTGGAGTATTTACTCTCTCCCTTACTTTTGGAAACTGTTCTACCACCTCCAGTGTTGTGAACTCCTGAGCATTTTCCATTCCACATATGTATTCACATATTTTCTAACTCCTCTCAACTAATTGTGTCTTACTTGGAGCAATGGTTATGTCAAGGCTTCGTTCTGGATGAGAGTGGGAAGATTTTTGTGTAGCACATATTTGCATACACATTAGATTCATTTTCCTATTTTCCATTTGAAATACTGAATCCCTGACACTAACCCATACCCTACTAGACTCTGACTACTAATCTTAATATAATGGAGAAAAAGAAACCTAACTAAATAGAAATACAGGCCTTTCATAGAAAGCATGGTGTATGCTTGGATTTGCCTTCTGCTTTATCAAGAGTATGTGTTATAAATCTAGTCAAGTTTTCATTGTAGTATTTTTCCCTGAGCTTTTAAAGTTAACATATATGTAAATTCCTGTCTCTCTTTTTCTGTAGCCTATTGAGTACATGTATTTTTTTAAGCATATATAGTATCCTACCTGGTAACACACGTATATTCTTGTGAGCTCACTGACTTTGGATATAAAAATTGTGAGAAGAGATTACTTCCCCTAAATACTGATGGAACTGAAAATTCAACCTATGGGTGAGCTTCCTAGTGAAAAACATTATACATAAATCCATGTTCAGTAAAATGAATATTTTTGGACATGTGGATGTATTATATTTCGTGATGAATTTCAATTGGCATATATATTGCTAAATATTAATGTGTGTGTGTGTGTGTGTCTATATATATATATATATATATATATATATATATATATATATACTCTCCAGATTTTCCAAAATATGAAATAAGTGTGTCTTATTATACATTCCCTAAATTCATTCATGTTCCTGTATGAGTCAGTTTTTCTTGGTACCTACAGATGTGAGGAAGGCCAAATGCAAGAAAGCTCTGAAGCGGGGCTATTCCTGGGAAAGCAGGTAGTGGCTCACCGCTGGCTCCTGACAACTTCACAGAGTTGGCCAAGGAGACCAGATCTGAGACAGGACAGGCCATTTTGGGGGAACATAGTATGGCCCAAAAGTCAGAGGACACTCCGGATAGTCACAGACCTTCTTGGGGGAAGGAGGTGCCTTTGTGGGTGTGGGTGTGGGTTTGTGGTTTTGTCTAATGTTCTGAGAATAGGTAAGAAAGGCGGTTTGTTTACTTTGGAGTGAACTGATTCTAGTAAGTCGTTTGACACGGCGAGTGTTTCTAGGTCTGTGTATCCCACCGTGTATGTGGTTGTAGACTTTAGAAAACAGAAAGCTTCAATTGATGTGTCCTGTGTAGTAGAAAGCTTCCCAGCATTCATACTTCCCAATTTATGAATGGACTGCGGCTTGCCTTATCAATGAGCAACCCCTGATATCTTACTAAGTTTCTGGTTTTTTTTCTGAATCCTGGCCACTCTCCAGAATAGGCTCATGATATTGTTTCCAAGATATGTACCACCTCTAAACTCAGTGACATGGCCATGTACTTGATAGCTGAAGGGAATGGCGAGCGTCCCAGAAAACTCAGATATCTGTGATCAGGAAAAGTCTCAGTGGAGAAACACTGCTTTGGGCCTTTTGCTTACCTATTTTTCTGTTGCCCTGAATGTCAGGATGATCTTTGCCTCAGGCCACCCATTGGGAAGCATAAAGAAAACAGTTTTCAAATGCAAATGAATGGGCATCACATGTGGCTCTTTGCTTAATTGCTTTGGAAAGGAATGTGTCTGAATCAGGCTATAGGTCCTCTGTGAGGCTGTGGCTTAGATTCTCAGCACCTGATGCATCTAAAGAAAGATCCCATGTGTGCATCATAAACTACATTGGCTAAAAGAGCATTCATTGTGGAAGAATTCTCTCGCCTTTCTCTGTAAGGTTCCTGACCTCCATCAAGTAAGAATACGAACCTTTGGTTCAAATAAGATCTTCAAAGCCCTGCAGAAACTAGCCCATAGGTGCTTGGGTTTCAACTGAATCCAAATCACATGAAGAATCTATACCTGGTGCTGGGGATGTGGCTCACGCCCTAGCGTGCTCGCCTGGCATGCGTGCGGCCCGGGTTCGATCCTCAGCACCACATACAGACAAAGATGTTGTGTTCGCCAAATACTAAAAAAGAAAAGTATTAAAATTCTCTCTCTCTCCCCGTCTTTTCACTCTCTCACTCTTTCTAAAAAAAAAAAAAAAAGAATCTATACCTGACAGTCAGTAGGCCTCATATTGGAGAAGCAGAGCAGTATTAACAGCAGGCCTATTTGATCATTCCTGGTTCCCAAGATGGGTGTCCAGGCCAACATGTCTTTATGCAAATGAGGGGCAAGGGAGGTTATTTTGGTCACTGTCTTGTGCTGCACCCCTCATGGAAAACTCCAGCCAGAGGTTACGATGAGTGTCTGTATGGACGAAGATGTGGGCCATGTGGGAGTGTTTTCGTTTAAATTGTGGTCATTTGTGTGACAGTTGGAACAGATGCCTGGGTCCACCTGGACTTGAACTCTGGTGTGATTCCCCTTAGAGAATGAGTTCTGGAACAGACCTCAGAGAAGTACTGGCATAAATTGTGTTGGGATTTTATGAGGCCACGCATGAGAGTCACCCTTGGAAACTGAGATCTTGGCCCAGGGAGGCTTTTCCCAGAGCACTTGGAATCTCAGCCAGGATATCACATGATTTTATTCTGAAAAACTTGGCAGCCATAATTGAGAGTCAAAACACACATGGACATCACATTGTAGACCTCAATAGGCCTGGATTCATGTGACATTTTGGCCACTGTTTGGGAACCTTCCTGTGAGGGTTCTCCAGAGATTTCATTGAAATGAGCTTCCTCACCATTTAATGGTTCCAGAATAAATTGAAACCCACAGTGCCTCCAACTTCCTCCTTGAAAAGTGGCTAGATAAATACCATGAAATTTTTAAAATTCCCATGACCAGGTGGCACTGGAGAATCTTTGGATATCCTGAGGATGATCATGAGTATACCAGTCAGTGCCTTGATTGACTGGTTTTTATGAAGATGGTGCCGAACAGAGATGCCAAGAAGTTGAAGCCTGCTGAGGAGTGGGCATAGAGCAGTGGTGGGCAGGTGTGTGATAAAACATCTGTGGTGGGGCCATGTGGATCTCCCATTGGCTTCCAAATGCCTTGTGACAGACATGGTGCAGCCAGCAGTCCCTTCTATGTAAAGGCATCTTGTTATATGGAGAGGTTTCAGGGCAATGTTTAGAATCGGGTTGCCATGGTCATGGGGGCAAGCTATGTGGAATATAAGCCTGGTTGATGCATTCTTCTGCAGACCCTGACCTACCACAGGTGACAGATCTCCCTCACGCACTGGGTAACAGTTGAATTCTTTGTATTTCGTGAAGCAAATACAAAAATTCCATTTCAGCAGCAAGAAACACCACAAAAAGTGAAGGATGCCCAAATGGCTTCACAGTCCACATGTGGATACACTTAGCCCCCCGTGGCCACAGTTTACCCTAAAAGAGAGAATTCAACATTGCTGCCTCATGTTCATTGGAAAATAAGAAACCATGACCTCCAAGTCACATAGATGCAGACCCAGATTTGATGGTCTCACTACAAAGAAAGCTAAAATTCCCAACAACAACATATATTTCAAGTGCCCAACGTCAGAGGCAGATTCTCAAGAAGTCTTTAGGCCAGCAGAGCTCCATGGTTGTGGAGTGTTTACCCTGTCCCTTACTTTTGGAATCTCAGAAGGGAGGAAGATACACCAAGCCAATTGACGGCTCCTTTTGAAAAAATTGTACCACCAATGACATCATCAGCAAATATAACCCAACACTACCACAAGTTGCTGCACAAACAGATAGTTTACAATGCATACATGTGAGTTCACAATGTGTCCAGGCAAGTTCTGCAAGCAGATCAGTGATGGCTATTGCAGAAGCTGTAGATTGGTTTTATCTTTGATTTCACCAGCACTGTGACGAAGATAGAAATTCTGGCAATAATGGCTAAAGAAAAAATTATGTAACATTCCAGAAAACACTGAAAGAAAACAATTTTCTTAACAATTTACATTGTCTTGGAGAGAATTATTAAATATAATGAAAAGGAAATGTGAAAGAAAACAAACAGATCTGTTAACCTCCTTTTTTGTTCACATTTTAAAACAATCCTCAACAGCTGTTTACCCAATTTAAATTAAACCATTTAAATAATGTAAATAAAAAAATATTTGGATCAATTTTTTCATGAGCCCTCATCATATATGATATATGGACATATGAACATTCAAACATATAACACAAAACACAAGTGTGCACACATAATATAATACATACAACACATAACCTAATAGTAAAGGCCTTATAACTTTTTACATGTGAAATCTCCATTGCAATGTTTAAAAACTCTATTGTCAAAAAATAGAACTGATCACCAAAACATTAAACTAGGTATGTATGAGCTCAAAAAAACAAAATAAAATGTGGGAAAAGGCAATAATAAAATAGATATTGAAAAAAGCATCCTGGTTCTATCTTAGATGTAAGGGTAGCCAAACTGGAATTTTGGATATCAGCTGATATGGACTTGAGTCAAATCATCTTCTTTTTGTTCTGTAGAAATCGCTTCAGTTAATCTCTCTGGAATCCAAATCGGCTGTTGTTCTCTCTGTGGAAACACACAAACAGGCCCCTGGCTCCAGACAATCATTGGGTCAGGACCTTGGTTAATCTCTCTGGAATCCAAATCGGCTACTGTTTTTCCTGTGGAAACAGACAAACAGACCCCCGACTCCAGACAATTACTGGGTCAGGACCTTTCCATTGTCCTGTTAGAATATCTTTCCAAAGAACCTTGGGCTTATGCACATTTTTTGGACACATATGCCTTTCCCCAGCACTAAGTCCTGATGAATCCAAATTTTAAAAGTTTAGAATAAAAAGGGTTATTTTAAGTTTGTCTTTGGGGAATATATACCCTTTCCCAATTGCGTCTTTTTTGCTTTAATAAGTACTTTTTAATAGTTTGATGAGCTTTTTCAACTATGCCTTGTCCCTGTGGATTGTATGGGATTAATGTTATATGAGTAATGCCAAATGATGACCAAAATTGTTTAAAAGAGGTAGAAGTATAACCAGGGGCATTATCTGTTTTTAACTGTTTGGGAACGCCCACAGTGGCAAAATTTTGTAAGCAATGAGTGATAATATCTTTAGTTTTTTCTCCGGCATGAAGGGTGCCCATCAAAAATCCAGAAGAAGTATCAACTGTAACATACAAATATTTTAATTTTCCAAATCCTGGCAAGTGTGTGATGTCCATCGGCCAAATATGATTAGGTATCAATCCTCTAGGATTGACTCCAAGATTAACTTGTGGTAAAAAGGTCACACAATTTTGACATTGTTTTATTATTTGTCTAGCTTTTTCCTTAGTTATTTTAGAAGGCTTTTGTAAGGTATTAGCTTTGACATGGAACTTTTTACGAAAATTTATAGCTTCTTCTAGTGTAGAGAAAATATGTATGTCATGTGTACTTTTATTTGCTAAATCATTGCCCAAACTGATGGCTCCAGGCAATCCTGTATGTGCCCTGATATGTCCTATGAAGAATGGATCTTTTCTGTCCCAGATTATACTTTGTATAGTGGAAAGCAAGGAGAAAACAGTAGAGGAATGGGAAATCCTACCAGCATCTTCAAGGCATACTATAGCATTAACTATATGCTGACTATCAAAAATAAATTAAATACAAAATCTTTAAACATCACAAAAGCTTGTAATACTGCATTAAGCTCTACATTTTGAGCTGATTGTTTGGGTACTAGAAATGTAAAAGTTTGATCAGGTGTAACTATTGCTGCTGTACCATTATTTGATCCATCAGTAAATATATTTGGAGCATTCATGATAGGTGTTTTTCTTGTCAATTTTGGAAAAATTAGAGGATGCGATGACCAAAAAGACAATAAAGGATTAGATGGTAAGTGATTATGAAATGAAACATTAGATTTGCACATGATTATTGCCCAAGTATTTAACTCATTAACTAACTCATCAATTTGATTCAGAGTATGTGGAGTAATAATTTTATTGGGAGAAATCCCAAGCACTCACTTTGCTGCTTTTATTCCTTTGGGTATTAATTGTCCTATAGCCTCAGGGTACCTAGTAAGAATAGTGTTAGGAGAATAAGATAAATGTATCTATAATAATGGACCTTCTTGCAAAAATACTCCTGTAGGAATATTTTTTGTTGGTAGACAATAAATAATAAAGGCAAACTTATATCAATTCTATCCAATTGCATATTTTCCATATATGTTTCAATGATTTTTAATGCCTTTCTTGCTTCAGGCGTTAACATGTACCGTGAATTGGGATATGATGGACCTTTTAGGATATCAAATAAATATCCCAACTCTCCTGTTGGTATACCTAGATAAGGCCTTATCCAATTTATGTCTCCTAATAACTTTTGAAAGTCGTTATGTGATTTGAGTTGATCTACTTGTATTTGAATTTTTGGTGGCGGTACATGGTTGAGGATAATAGAACACCTAAATAATTAATTGGAAAATTTAATTGTACTTTATCTATTGCTATATCTAGATTATTTTTTAATAAGTTTGTAAGTGTGGCATAACATTCTAGCAATGTGTTTTTAGCTTTGTGTGCTAATAATACATCATCCATATAGTGAAATATTTGTAGTTCAGGATTTTGATTTCTAAGTGGCTTGATTACTTTGTTAAAATAAATTTGACACATTGTTGGGCTGTTAGCCATCCCTTGAGGCAGTACTTTCCATTCATATCTCTGATCAGAACCTTCATGATTCACTGCAGGGATAGTAAATGCAAAACGTGGACTATCCTCAGGATGAATTGGAATTGAAAAAAAAAAAAAAAAACCTTTAATATATATAAGTAATTTTGTTAAACCCTCCTCCTATGGGCAATTCCTTTTAAAATGTCCTGTTTGTTCACAATTGTAGCATGTTCTTGGCCTGGCATCTAATGCCTGTTTTAGTGCAGCTGCCACAATTTGCCCTTCTTCATTAATGTCTCTGGCATCTAAAGCCTGTTTTACTGCAGTTGCCACGACTTGCTCTTGTTCATTAATGTCTCTACATAATTTAATATATGTGTTTAAATCTTCATGTTTCCATGGTCTAATTATATCTCTGCACCAACTATTCGCTTGCTCATAAGCCAGTTTTTTTTAGTAATAGCATTGCTTGTTCTGTTTTCCCAGAACCTCTGGTACCTGTTTGAATAAGCCTATCGACAAATTCAGCATAAAGTTAATTAGCTCCTTGTATTACTTTAGATAATTGACCTTGTAAACCTCCAAGTCCTTGTAAAGTCTTCCATGACTTAAATGCATCTACAGCAATTTATGCACATACACCAGAATCATATGCAATTTGTTGCTGCTGATCCTCATAAGGTCCCTTTCCTAACAACATATCTAGATTTCTCTGAGGATAACCAGCTGCTGCATTTCGCATAGCCGTCTCCTTGCAAAATTCCTCATTGTCAACCTTCCATAACAGGTATTGTCCTCCATTTAGCACAACGTTACACATATTAGCACAATCCGCTGGCTTCATGTTCAAGTTGTTAATGGTTTCGACCATGCTTACAGTGAAGGGTGCTTGAGGACCATAGGTTGTTACAGCCTCTTTTATCTGCTTCACTGTTTTGAAATTTAAAGCATGGTAAACTCGCTGCCCTCCTACCTCAAATATAGGGCATGTTAATATTTGAGATCTTGTCTCAGGATCCCAACTATCAACTGTGGGGGTTGGGGGCTTCCCAGCATATGGAGGTGGCCTTGTTAGTTGGACACTTACGTCCTCTGGTGATAGAAAAGTATTAGTAGCAGTCTCCTGTAGAGGTGGTTCTGTTGGTTGGACACTTACACCCTCTGGTGATAGAAAGGTGTTAGTAGTAGTCTCCTGTTGTAAATTTCCCCCTGATGGCTTTTACTGTTTTACACTTTCTTTCTCTGTCTGACTAGCTTGAGACGCCTTCTCTTTTACATGATTTTTTTCCTCTGTCTGACTGGTTCGAGAGACCTTCTCTTTTACTTGAATTTTTTCCTCTGTCTGACTAACTTGAGAGACCTTCTCTTTTACTTGAATCAATATGTCTTCTCCTTCCTCTACCATTGTCTGAACTGAAGGCTTTTGACTAAACAAACAAGATACGAAAGTCCACAATGGCAATGTGCCAACTGGCAGAGTCCCTGGGCTTTTCTTTTCTATTCTTTTTAAATCTTCACCATGATGGTTCCATTGTGATATATTTAACAACTCCTCCTTAAAAAGCCATGGGCTACATTTTTGTATTGTATCAACGTATGCCCTGACTGCTCTTAATTTTACTGGGATGCCTCCTTCCTCTAACAATTTACTTAACACTTTTTCAGTTTGTTTTTTTTTTCTAATTTCTGATGCCATATTTCTACTATAATACAACCCAACAAGATAACACCAAACAAAACAGAGATAGAATGAAATAAAAATGGAAAAACAAAATATCATTATAGCCTTTCTCTCTATCTGTTCCTCAGACACAAATAGTTTTTCCTCAGATGTGAGCGGTTTTTCTTCCGTCTCACTCGTCTCCAGGGACAGGCAATTTAAAGCAAATGTGAAGCAAAACAAAAGAGGAATCTTAAAATGGCTACCCATCCTCTTGTCCTGCCTTCAGGGGCAAGCAGTTTACCTTATCAGTTACCCTCAGTCGCTCCCCATGCGAGCCACCAAATGCTGCAGTCTGGCTGGGCACAATCAGGAGCCACTTTTCAAAAGAAAGCAACTTTATTTTTAGAACCACACACGCCAAGCAAAAGAGCCTCTCAGGAAAAACCCTCAGAGCCCCAACTGTCACCACCGGCTTCCCACAAGACTTTCCCTCCCACACAAGCCTCTCTCCTCTTCCCACAATCCTCCTGCTCTTGAGGCCGATTGGCTGGGTCACGTGTGGAGTCAAAAAAGTCCCCCAATGAGCAGCTCTGTGATCTGAAAAGGCAGGGAAGCAGCCCAATGAGCATCACCGCAGAGGAGCCAATCAGCTAGATGTTGCTGGGGCCGCTGTGAGCCAAATATCAGCTGGCAGTCTGAAAGGGTGGGGAAACAGCTCAATGAGCATCTCCAATGAGCATCACCGCAGAGGAGCCAATCAGCTAGATGTTGCTGGGGCCACTGTGAGCCAATCATCAGCCGGCAGCTGAAAGTTTGCAGGCAGCTGGAAGTTTGCTGGGCCCCTTAGGCTGCAGCTATGAACAGGAGTTGTATGCACCATTCACTGAAGGTAGTTTTCAGTACTAGGAAACAAATATGTATTTCAGGTGGATGAATATTTCTGACAATAATCTGGTGAAAAGTTGATTATAAATCCACATACTTGAACATGAATGAATTTAGGGAGTGCAAATAAGACATATATATTTCATATTTTGAAAAATCTGTAGAGTGTGTGTGTATACACACACACACACACACACACACACACACACACAGATATTAAAATGCAGCAACATATATGCCAATCGAAATTCACCATGAAATACACATCATTCACAGATCCAAACATATTCAATTTACTTTACAGGGATTTATGTATAATGTTGTTCTACTAGGAGGCTCTCCCATAGTTTGAATTTCAGTTCCAACAGCGTTTACGAGGAGTGATCCCTTCTCAAAATTTGTATCTGCCAAGTCAGCCACCTCACAAGAATGTAGGTGTGATACCAGCTGGGATTTGATATGTGCATATAAAAATACATGTGCTGAATAGGCTACACACAAAGGGAGACAGGAATTCACATATTTGTTAACTTTAAAAACACATGGATATCTAATTCAATTAAAAATAGACTGGATTTATAACACCTAACCTTTATCATGCAAAAGGCAAGTTCAAGAATACACCATTCCTCTTCTGAACTGCTTATATTTCAATTCTGATTTGGTTACTTTTCTGCATCATATTAGAATTAGTAGTCAGAGTGTAGTAGGGTATAAGTTAGTGTCAGGGATTCAGTATTTCAAATGGAAAATTGGAAAATGAATCCAATGTGTATGCAATATGTGTTACACAAATAACTTCCCACTCTAATTCAGAAAATGGCTTGACATAACCTTCGCCCAAAGAAAGACAAAATTAGAGGAGAAGAGTCAGAAAATCTGTAAATACATATATGGAATGGAAAATTCTCAGAAGTTTAAAACTTTTGAGGCTTTAGAGGAGCTTCCAAAACTTAGGGACAGGGTAAAACTCCACAAACATGGAACTCTACTGGCCTAAAGACTTCTGGAGATACTGACAATGAGGTTGGGCACTTGAAATATACATTGTTGTCAGGAGCTTTAGCTTCCTTTTTAGTGAGAACATCAAAGCTGAGTCTGCATCTATGTGACCTGGAGGACATGGTTTCCTATTTTTCAATGAACATGAGGCAGCAGTGTTGAATTTTCTCTTTGTAGCTAAACTGTGACCACTTAGGGCTAAGTGTCTCCCCATGTGGACTTGAAAGCCATTTGGTCATCCTCCAGTGTTCGTGTTATTTCTTGCTCCTGCACTGGGTGTTTTGTATTTGCTTCAAGGCATATAAGGAGTTCAACTGAGACACAGTCCTGGAGGGTGTCCTGTAATATGTGGGGGGTCAGGGTCTGCAGGAGAATGCAACAACCAGGCTTCTATCCAACATTGCTTGCCCCCTTGATCATAGCAACCAGATTGTGAACATTGCCCTGAAAACTCTCTATGTAACAATATGCCTTTATATACAAGGGTGTGCTGGCTGCACCATGTCATTCACAAGCCATTTGGAGCCAGTGTAAGATCCACATGACCCCACCACAGATGTTTTATCACACACCTGCACACCACTGCTCTAGGCCTACTACTCAGAAAGCTCCAACTTACTGACATCTCAGTTCTACACCATTTTCATGAAACACAGTCAATCAAGGCACTGTCTGGTACCCTCATGATCAGCAACAGGACATCCTAAGGTTCTCCAGTGCCACCTGGTCATGGAAATTTCAAAAATGAAGTTTTTGAAATTTCATAAATGAAGTTGAAGGCACTGTGGGTTTCAATTCATTCAGGAACCATTAAATGATGAGGAAGCTCATTTCAATGAAAGCTCTGGAGAACTCTCAGAGACAAGGCTTCCCAAAGAGTAGGCAAAAGGTCACATTGTGGTCTACAATGTGAGGTCCATGTGTGTTTTTACTCTCAACTACGGCTGCCAATCTTTCAGAATAAAATCATGGCATATCTTGGATGAGATTCCCAGTGCTCTGTGGAAAGCCCCCCTGGGCGTAGATCTCAGTTTCCAAGGACGACTCTCATGGTTGGACTCCTAAAATCCAAACACAATACATGGCAATACTTCTCTGAGGTCAGTTACAGAACACAGTCTCTAAGGGGAATCACACCTGAGTTCAATCCTAGGTGGACCCAGTCATCTCTTCCAAACGCCAAACAAATGACCACAATTAAAACCAAAACACTCCCACATGGCCCTTATCTTCTTCCAATAGACACACATAATATCCATTGGCTGGGGGTTTTCATGAGGGGCGCTGTGCAAGACAGTGTCCAAAATAAACTTCCTTGCCCCTCATTTGCCTAAAGTCAGGGTGTCCTGGACACCCTTCCTGTTAACCATGAGTGATCAAATAGGACTGCTGTTAATACTGTTCCAATTCCCCAATTTGAGGCCTACTGGCTCTGGGGTTTAGATTATTTATGTGAATTGGAGTTATGAGAAAACCCACGCATCTCTGGGCTAGCCTCTGCAGGGCTTTGAAGAACTCATTTGACTGAAAGATCCCGATTCACAATTGATAAAGGTCAGGATCCTTAGAGGAAGGCGAGAGACTTCATCCACAATGACTGTTCTTTTGGCTATTTTGGTTTTGGATACAGAAGAGATTTTTCTTTAGATCCCTCAGGTGCTGAAAATCTAACCACAGCATCACAGAGGGCAAAGAGGCTTATTCAGACCCATCCCATTTCAAAGCAATTAAGCAAAGAGCCACAGGTGATGCCCATTCATTACAATTTGAAAACTGTTTGCTTCAGCCTTCACCAAGGGGTGGCCTGAGGCAAAGACCTTCCTGACATTCAGGGCAACAGAACAATAGGTAAGCAAAAGGCCCAAAGCAGGGTTTCCCACTGAGACTCTTCTGGTCACGCTGGTATCTGAGTTTTCTGAGATGCTCGCCATTTCCTTCAGCTATCCAGTACATGGCCATGTCACAGAGTTTGGTGGTGGTACATATCTTGAACACAAAACCATTTGCCCATTCTGGACAGTGCCCACAATTCAGGAAGAAAACAGAAACTTAAGGAGATAGGAGGTGTTGCCAATCGAAAAGTCAAACCGCAGTCCATTCACAAATTGGGCAGAATGAATGCTGGGAAGCTTTCTACTAGACAGGACACATCCATTGATACATTCTCTTTTCTAATGTCGACAACCACGGACACAGTGGGATACACAGACCTAGAAACACTCGCCTTGTCAAATGACTTACTAGAAATAGTCCACTTCAAACCAAACAAACTGCTTTTCCTATCAATTCTCAGAACATGTGACAAAGCCACAAACACACACCCACACCCACAAAGGCAACTTCTTTACCCAAGAAGGTCTGTGAATATCCGGAGTGTCCTCTGACTGGTTGGCCATTATTTGTTCCCCCAAAATGGCCTGTCCTGTCTCAGATCTGGTCTCCTTGGCCAACACTGTGAAGTTGTCAGGAGCCAGGGGTGAGCCACTACCTGCTTTTTCATGAAAGACCCCTCTTCAGAGCTTTCTTGGCATTTGGCCATCATCATATCAGTAGGTACCAAAAAAGACTTACTCTGTTCTTGGTAAATCCAAATAAGTTAGCCCACTGGGACTGTGACTGGGACTGTCTCTGGATGCCAGGCTTCTTGGATCCCAAGTTCAGAGAGCTCCATCACCAATAAATTAGTTAGTTCACTTCCTTCAGGAACTGAATTATGACACTACCTTGGCAACCACTTTGTTTTAACAGTAGTTTCGAAGGGTCTCATGTGATGGAGGCTGCCTCTACTTCCTGTGACAGTTTCACAAGTTAAAATGGTATATCAACCATAGGCACCTGGGAACAGCTCACCATACAAGCCTCGTTTGGTCCGTCTTCTCTACATAAAGAAGAAAGTGGCTGATTCAGACAAATCCCTTCATTCTGAGCAGGTTGTTTGCCATGGAAGATGACTTTTGCTCTCTCAGGTCCTAAATAGCTGCATACATCTTCTCCAGGGATCATTTCTGCATGGACCTTGAGGTTCTCTGCCGGTGGAAGATCCCCTCTATTTCTGTATTGTAAGACAAACTCTGTCCCTGCTCTTCTGTATAGTTAGATTGAGGGAAAAGTGTATGGTAAGGCTTAATAACAGGTTCGATTTGGCTTAGGAATCATTCTGATTGATGAATAATGGTATTGGGTACCTGTGATATTTACAAGAATATACAAGTGAAATATAAGTATGAAAACAGAAATCTAGGTAAGATATGAAGCCCAGAAGAGCATTAGGCTCTTGATTGGGATACTTAGCTTTGAATTTTGTTCTGCACAGATGTGTCAGATAAATCGATATACCATGGCATAAGACCTTGTACCTTGGATGATTGAATGTTGAAGAGAACATCCAGTCAAACAGGGATAGTCGGTATTATTAGAAAGATAGTTGGTAGGTTTAGGAAGAAGGGTGAGTATAGGATTGGCAGCAAAAGTTCTTCAGCAATTGGGTTTCAGATAGAGAGTGAATGTAAAAGTTAGTATATGTGAAGAGTCAGTCACAATGATGAACTGGGGAAAATATATAGGAAAGCAGATATGAATACAGACATTATGAAATCAGGCAAAGTATAAAGTCAGTGATAGGATTAGGCATTTTTAACAGGGTTGTTGTTGAATATATAATCTAAGGAAGAAACAAATATGTACTCAACAATAGGATTGACATTTGAGAGCATTAGGCAACCTGCACATAGATGTTTTTAGTAATCCATGCTCACTTTCCATTTAGGCTTTCGTACAATCAAAGTGTGACCTTTGCTTTTTTGTCGAGAATATTACTGTGATAAAATGTATATGGACATCAGGTGACATGAGTATTTCTTCCACCAATTCTGTGAGCAATATTTTGAAGACGTATAAATAAGTGTTGGGTGTAAAATTAGGTGTACCTGGAGTCTTTGGATATAGAGATAATGCATGAATAGACTATCCTGAGAATAAATAATATAACTGGTTCCAAATTTAAATAATTTTTTGAATTGATATCTGAAAATATACAGAAAATCTTATATTGCTATACAATCATTCATTCCATCCTGTTACATTCTAATGGTAATATGAGTGTTATGGTTTATCATGAAGAGTGTGTGAGTTTTGCTTCAAAAGTGATTGTGGAAGTCAAAAATAATGTGTTTGGCAAGAAGTCTCATGAAAAGACCAGTCAAGAGACCTGGAGGAATAAATGTGTTCTGAAGAAGGAATTGATTAAACATGAAAAAAAAATTCTTATAAATTTGTGAAACTCTGGATGAAATATATATACTATGATATATATATATATATATATATATATATTTGAATATATATATATATATATATATTTGAATATATGTAGAATACATAGGTAAAATATATGTATGAAAACAGAAATCTAAGTAAGATTTGAAGCCCAGAAGGGCATTGGTCCCTTGATTGGGACTACTTAGCTTTGAATTACTTTCTGCAAAGTTGTCTCAGATAAATCCATATACAATTACATAGGACCTTGTACCTTGGATGATTGAATGTAGAAGCGAACATCCAGTCAAAAAGGGATAGTTGGTAGTGAAAGTTTAATAAAATAGGTACTTGTCACTTCCTGTGTTTCTGTATGCTTAATAAAACACTGTTGAAATCTTGAGAATTGTTTGCTAATCTTGTTCCCAGAATGTGCTGTCCCCATCTGCCAAACTGCAGATTGTACTCCCTCACCCGGTTAAGCGCTAACTGCCCACTGACCCTTACCCATCAATAAACTTCCCTCCCTGCCCTCTCCAAGAAAAGTATATAAGCTCTGCTGAAGCTGTTCTCAGGACTCTCTGCTCTATTCAAGTGAACTCTGAGCCCCAGCATGCTGGACCCCCAGTAAATCCTTTGCTGTTGCATGTTAAAGTCTCTTGGTTGTCCCTTCCTCTGACACTAGCCCGACCTTTACATATGGAGGTTCCACAGAGATCAAGCAGCGGTGGACGAGAGACCCCAATGGACCCCCCTCAGATAAGTAAGGTGCCTCTTTCTGGTTTCAGGTTTCATGTTAGGGTTTGGCAAAATGGCTGTCAATGAAGAGTGTGAGCTCTCTCTGATGGTGGCTGACAGTCGTGTTACAGAACCACAGGCCACGTCCCTGGAGGACGCCTGAGAGGACTCGGGAAATTGAGGAACAATAGTCTCCTTGACTCAGTGATATTTTGTTTCGGATTCAGTATTGCCAGTCCATCGGATTTTGCCGGCTACTCAGTCATGGTCTCAGTGTTGAATGTCCATTGCCTGTCTTTATTGTCTTGTCTTGCCTGTGTCATGTGTCTTGCTTTCACTGTTTGTGTATCTCTCATTATGGAACAGAGCACTTCAATGCCTCTGTCCCTGACCCTTGATCACTATACCAAAGTCCGTTTAAGGGCTCAGAATCTCTTTATTTCAGTAAAGCCCCGGATGTGGTAGACTCTCTGTACCTCAGAATGGCCCACCTTTGGAGTCGGATGGCCCCTAGAAGGATCTTTCTACTTCCCACTAATTTATAATTCAGAGATATTGTCTTTCAGCCGTGGCCAGATAGTCATCTGGATCAACAGCCATATATTTTAATTCAGCAGGACCTCTGCAAATTTCCTCCTCAATGGGTCAAGCCTTTCCTTGCCCCTGCCCCCGCAATGACTGCTTCCCCCAGGAACTCACAAACACTCTGCTCCTCCTCCTCCTCCACACTCTGTTTTCCCTGTGTCACCAGATTTGAGTCTACTGGACTCTCCTCCCCCTCCTTATCCCCTGCCCTCATCCTCTAACCCCCAACACCCTCTAAGTGATACCCCTGCTGCTGACTGAGCCTCTCCTCCATTGAAGGAAGCTAAGCCGGCCCAGCGCCCTCCAGGTAATTCCCCTGCAGCACACACAGCACCTCCTCCCATGGAGGAAGCTGGCCCTGCTAAAGGAACTCGCTGGCGGTGAATGATTGAAAACCCTGGAACTCTTGGGATGCCTCCCCTTCGACCCTATGGACCAATGATTGACAATGGCCATTGGGGGAAAATTCAAGCCTACCAGTATTGGCCGTTCTTCTCTTCAGACCTATGTAACTTAAAAAATAGCAATCCCCCTTTTACCGAGGACCCCACCTGGCTCTCAGGTGTGGTTGAGTCATTGATGTTTTCACACCAGCCTACTTCGGATGACAGCCAACAACTGCTAGGGACTTTCTTCATGACAGAGGAAAAAAAGGGAATTCTCCAGGAAGCTAAAAAAAAATCCTTGGACCAGGTTTGCATCCGACACAACTTACCAACATAATCAAAGCCGGCTTTCCCTTGAACCGACCCAACTGGGACCCCAACACCTTTGAAGGTAGGGAGCATCTGTCCACTTATCGCCGGGCTCTAATAGTGGGTCTCCGAGCAGCCGCTAGTGACCAACTAATTTGGCCAAGGTAAGAGAGATTATCAGGGGCCTGACGAATCTCCCTCTATGTTTCTAGAGAGAATTATGGAGGCATACAGGAGCTATAATCCTTTTTATCGTCAGGCAGAGAATCAAAAGGCATCTGTCACGATGGCCTTATTGGGCAAACTGCCCTGGATATTAAAACAAAGTTACAAAGCTTAGATTGATTACAAGATATGACTTTGAGAGATTTAGTCAGAGAAGCTGAGAAGGTATACTATAAGAGAGAAACTGAGGAAGAGAAGGGAGCAAATGGAGGATAAAAGAAACAAAAGGCAGAGTAAGGCGTTGACTAAGGTCCAGGTCACAACAACAAATAGGCCAAAAATTAAGAAACAGGGAGACAAGAAGGTATACATTGGCCCACGACAGAGGCCACCCTTGGCCTCAGATCAATGTGCCTACTCAAACAAAAAGGACACTGGGCCAAAATTGACATAGAAAGCGACAGCCACGCCAGCCAGCCATTCTGACTCTGGAGGATGACTAAGAAAGTCGGGGCTCAGATCCCCTCCCCGAGCTCAGAGTAACTTTTGAAGTGGAGGGGACCCCAGTAAACTTTGAAGTGGATACAGGGGCAATATACTGAGCCCATAAGGCCACATTGGGCCCTCTATCAAATAAAAAATCTCTATTTCAAGGGGCTAATGGCAGTAAATATCGGGCTTGGACAACTAAGAGGACCATGGACCTGGGAAAAGGAAAAATCCATCACTCCTTCCTAGTAGTCCCAGAATGCCTGGCCCCATTGATCGGCAGAGATCTGCTCACCAAGCTCTGGGCCAAAATAAATTTTAACCCTGAAAGCCCTTAAGTGGAATTTCTAAATCTTTCAGTAAAAACTCCAAGAGCCACGGCTCTAACTATGTCAGTAGAAAATGTACATCAACTCACTCACCTTGGTTCAAAGAAACTGCAGGCATTCCTGAAGGATCAAGAACAGAGTTTTCCACTAACAGACTCACAGTGAAGAAAATAACTGAATGGGTAACAAAAGCCTGTTGGGTTCATCAATTGGTAAATGCTTACCCTTCCAAGCTTCCTGTATGAAAGCACATACGAGGAACCAAACCAGGACAATACTGGGAAGTGGACATTACTGAAATAAAGCCAGCAAGGTATGGACTTAAATATCTCCTAGTCTTTGTAGATACATTTTCAGGATGCATTGAAGCCTTCCCCACAAAAAAAAGAAAAAAAAAAAAGAAAAGAAATAGCGCAAATTTTGGTCAAGAATATCCTAGAAGATATTTTTCCAAGATACAGCCTGCCTAAGTTAATAGGGTCTGATAATGGACCGGCGTTCATGGCCCAGGTAAGTCAGGGGTTAGCCAGGACCCTGGGGATTAATTGGAAGTTACATTGTGCTTATAGACCCCAGAGTTTAGGACAGGTAGAAAGAATGAACCAAACCATTAAACAGACCTTAACAAAATTAAGCTTAGAGACCGGAATAAAAGATTGTACTATGCTCCTGCCTTATGCACTGTTAAATGAAGAAAATACTCACTCTGATTTTAGTGTAACCTCACCCCCTATGAAATTCTCTATGGTGCCCCTCCTCCAGTAAGGGACCTAACACCAACTCTAAGACCTTACAATCCCTTCCACACCAGCTTGCTTGACAGACTTAAAGCTCTTGAAAGAATTCAGTGACACCTGTGAAAACAGCTGGCCACTGCCTACCAAACTGGGGACGAGGGGACTCCACATCGATATCAAGTAAGAGACTTTGTCTTCGTAAGACGACATCAGGTGACATCGCTGGAACCCCGCTGGAAAGGACCATTCCAGGTGCTACTTATAACACCTACAGTGGTAAAGGTAGATGGAATCACTTCCTGGATGCATGCCTCTCATCTCAAGCCTGCGCCCTGTCCAGACATTGACTGGAAAATGGAATTGGCTGGAAACTGGAAAAGACTGGTAACCCTTTCAAATTGCACATTCGCCGTGTGGATAAGGCTATAGACTCTCCCCTTGACCACCAGTATTTCTAACCCTCATCACCCCTTTCAGCAGCGATGGCTGATCACAAATCCTACTGGACAAGAAGTTTAATCAATCTTGCATACAGCCCCCTTAGGGACCTGGTGGCCATCTCTCCACCCAGACATTTGTCAGCTGGCTATATGTCTTTCCTATTCAGATATCCCTGAAGAAGAGGATCCCACTAAAATTCCATTAAATCCCTTCCGTATCATATATAATGGAAACAAACATTATGGATGTAGGGACACGTGAGCCAGATGCAGGTCGGCTAGCCTAGATTACTATGTTTGCCCGGTGAACTATCAAAGCCACAAACAGCCATGGCTGTGTGTGGGAAAAGCCGACTTCTTCTGTAATCAAGGGGATGTGAGCATACAGGGGCTGCACGATGGAACCCAAACTCCTAATCAAATTCAGTACACAGCATTGGCCATATTACCAATAAGATAACCTAAATTGATGGCACCCAGAGGGGTCTCTAGATCCTCAAATTCTGTGGAACCTTTTTAACTTTGGGAAGGGCTCAAAGGCGTGAAAAGAGATTCCCCTATGTGGAGGCCTTTTCCGTCCTTCGCTCACATCCTGAACTATGCTTCTCCAATAGATCCTCACCCTCAGCCTTCTGCTCTAGTCTCTCTGCTGTCACTCCCACCTCAACAACCTGATTTCTCCCATCCCGTTACTAGATCAACAACCCAAACATCCGCCGGTTCTCAGACCATTGCCCCTTTGCTGAGGTAGCAGGTACTTAGTTACCACTCTACCCACTCACTCCTCTCTTCTCCTGTCAGCACCCATACGGGGTTTCACCAGGTCCTTTTACCAGCTAACCTAAAGCTCAAAATAGCTGAGAAGACCCCTATCCAAGATGTAATAAAAATGGTCTTTAAAGTTGCTTTGTCATCACTGAAAACAGGTTACTAAGAATTTAAAGTCCCTCACAGGCTTTTTGGATACACACTCCCATCTTCCCCTCTTTTCTACATGTTCTACTGCTCAAGTTTTTGTTGCTAGAAAATCCCAAACCCCTTTCCCATTATTCTTTTACATCTCTCCGTACTCATTCTCAGATCCTCGGAACTGCTCTAAGTCCCGCCTTCCCTCTCTTTCCCCTCTGTTCCACACCCACAGAAAAGTCTTAACTGATCTTCTCCAGATGTCTTCACCATGGCTGACTTTAGGACGTTCAGCAAAAGAGTCCCTATAAAAGAGTTCAGTGTAGACAAACTTCCTGTTTTCATGTGGCCCTGTTCTACTTGGCCACTGGCTAAAACAATCAGTACTTGTAAGCTAGACACCCCCTTACTAGTTTTTCACAAAATATGTGAACAAGGCCTCTGACTTTAAGCTGGGGCTTCAAAGAGATGGCTACATTTCTATGATAAAGAAGTTACCAACTGGCTCCATGGTAACAGCTGGCAAGCGGAAAAAAGAAAGGGATGAAATATCTCTCCCCCTCCCAGGTGTCCTTGAAAAGTTAATTTGCTCAGAACAGAGGAAAAAAACATAAAAAACTGCTTTTTGTGAATTTCTGCTGACTGTGAACTTCTGAGCACATTCCCTTACATGTTGGGTACAAAATTCTGAAACTTCCTAAACTTGGGGTTCATGGGATTAATTGATTACAACAGAAGCAATGCCCTCTGAATCCGTTTGCAACCAAATAGGACTGTTTCCCTAGCTTTGGTGCTATCTTAGGTGCCTTGTCTTGACTGTTCCTACAAGAGTATAATTCTATATACTTAAACATTTTTATGTTTTCATTAAATGGTCAACAGTGGTGATTAAATGTGTAATGGTGCAGAGGTTACCCAGAGTGCTCTATCATGATGCAGGTTCATTTGAAGATCAAACAGGGGGGCATACAACCCGGTTCCACAGGGAACATATATCCCTCACTTCAGCCATCCTATTAGGAATACGAGTTGCTGCAGGGGAGGTCACAGGAACCACTGCCTTGGTCCATGGTACACAGCAAAATACCCAATTAGAAGCAGCAATAGACCAAAACTTAAAGATATTAGAAACCTCCATCACAGCTTTGTGGGAATCTTTAACCTCTCTCTCTGATGTTGTTTCATACAACAATCGAGGGTTGGACCTCCTCTTCATGAGAGAATGGTGCCTTTGTGCTGCATTGAGGGAAGAATGTTATTTTTATGGCAACAATACTGGAGTTGTAAAAAATTTATGAGTAAAATAAAAGGATGCCTTGAAGAGTGTCAACGAAAGAGAGAGGCCCAAAAAGGGTGGTTTGAGTCTTGGTTCACACAGTCCCCCTGGTTAACTATACGTTTATCAACCTTGGCCAGTCCAATAATAATACTCACATTCTTGCTAACTATAAAACCCTGTTTGCTCAACCATGTATTTTCATTTCTCCAACCTCAAATTAGACAAGTTAAACTTATGGTAATACCCCACTAGCAGACATAGAATGTGACACCACTCCAATGATCACTTTTATGATTAAAAATAGCCAGAAGAAGACGTGGGGAATGAAAGGTTAATAAAATGGTACTTGTCACTTCCTCTTTTTCTGTATGCTTAACAAAACACTGTTGAAATCTTGAGAACTGTTTGCTAATCTTGTTCCCAGAATGTGCTGTCTCCAACTTCCAAAATATATAATGTACTCCCTCTCCCGGTTGCAAGCAAACTGCCCACTCGCCCTGACCCATCAATAAACTTCCCTCCCTGCCCTCTACAAGGAAAACACATAAGCTCTGCTTAAGATGTCCTCAGGGCTCTCTGCTCGATTCAAGGGAGCTCTGAGCCCCAGCATGCTGGACCCCCAATAAACCCTTTGCTGTTCCATGAGACAGTCTCTTGGTGGTCTCTTCCTCTGACGCTCACCTGAACATTACTTGGATGATTGAATGTAGAAGAGAACATCCAGTCAAAAAGGGATAGTCGGTAGGATTAGGAAGATAGTCGGTATGTTTAGGAAGGAGAGTGAGTATAGGATTTGGAACAAAAGTTTTTTAGCAATAGGGTTTTGGTTAGAGAGTGAATGTAAATGTGAGCACATATGAACCATCACAATGATGAACTGGGGAAAATATGTAGGAAAGCAGATATCAATAGAGACATTACGAAATCAGGCAAAGTATAAGGTGTGTGATAGAATTAGGCATTTTCAACAGGGTTGATTTTGGATATATTATCTTAGGAAGAAACGAATATATTGTCACAAATAGGATTGACTTTTGAGAGCATTAGGCAACCTGGACATGGATGTTTTTAGTAATCCATGTTAACTTTACATTTAGGCTTTGGTAGAAACATAAGTGTGACCTTTTCTTTTTGTGTCCAGAATATTACTGGGTTAAATTGTATATGTAGATCAGGTGACATGAATATTTCTTCCACCATTTCTGGGAGCCATAATTTGAATACGTATAAATTAGTATTGAGTTTACAATGAGGTGTACCCTGTGTCTATGAATATAGAGACAATGCATAAATAGACTATACTGTGAATAAATAATATAACTGGTTCCACTTTAAATAATGGATTGATTTGATATCTGAAAATATATAAGAAATCTTATATTGATATACAATCATTCATTCCATCCAGTTATACATCTAATGGTAATATTAGGGTTATGGTTTATCATGAACGGTGTGTGAGTTTTGCTTCAAAAGGGATTATGGAAATCGAAAATAATGGGTTTGGTAAGAAGTCTCATGAAAAGACCAGTCAAGAAACATGGAGGAATACATGTGTTCTGAAACAGAAAATTATTGAAAGTGAAACACATACCCATAATTTTGCTAACTTGTGGATGAAATATATACTCTATTATGTGCATTACCTGAAGAAATAGTAATGTACCAGTGGCGAATAAGAATGAACATGAAAATACACATCATGTCCCATATGAATCTACTTGTATTAATGAGAAACTGGGTCAATTATTGTAGAAATATTAGGATATGTATGCACCATTCACTGAAGTTAGTTTTCATTACTAGGAAGCAAATATGTATTTCAGGTGGATGAATATTTCAGAGAATAACCTTTTGAAATGTTGACTATAAATCCACATACATGAATATGAAAACATTTAGGGAGTGTATAATAAGGCATATATATTTTATATTTTAAAAAAATCTGGAGTGTGTATATATACACACAGAGAGAGAGAGAGACATTAAAAAGTAGCAATATATATGCCAATCGAAATTCACCGTGATATATATATCTTACACAGATAGAAAAATATTCAATTTACTGAACATGGATTTATGTATAATATTGTTCAACTAGGAGGCTCACACATAGGATGAATTTTCAAATCCCATAGCGTTTAGGTGGAGTGATCACTTCTCATCATTTGTATCTGACAAGTCAGACACCTCACAAGAACGTATGTGTGATACCAGGTAGTATTCTATATGTGCATATAAAAATAGATGTGCTCAATAGGTTACATAAAATGGGAGAGAGGAATTCACATATTTGTTAAATTTAAAAATACATGGAGAACTATTTCAATTTAAATCGACTAGATTTATAGCACCTACATTTTGTCATGCAAAAGCCATGTCCAACTATACACCATGCCTCCTCTGAACTGCTTGTATTTATAATCTGTTTGGGTTATTTTTCTCCATCTTATTAGGATTAGTAGTCAGAGACAAGTAGGGTATGGGTTAGTGTCACGGATTCAGTATTTCAAATGGAAAATAGGAAAATAAATCCAATGTGTATGCAAATATGTGCCACAAAAAATATTCCCACTCTCATCCAGAAAAATGCCTTGAAATTATCTTCGCCCCAGGTAAAACACAATTAGAAAAGAAGAGTTAGAAAATCTGTGAATACATATGTGGAATGGAAAATGCTCAGGAGTTCACAACCTTGGAGGTGGTAGAGGAGTTTCCAAAAGTAAGGGACAGTGTAAACACTCCACAATAATGGAGCTATGCTGGCCTAAAGACTTCTTGAGAAACTGCCTCTGAGTTTGGGCATTTGAAATATATGTTGTTGTCAGGAGCTTTAGCTTCCTTTGAAGTGAGACCATCAAACCTGGGTCAGTATCTATGTGACCTGGAGGACATGGTTTCTTATTTTCCGATGAACATGAGGCAGCAGTGCTGAAGTCTCTTTGTAGGTAAACTGTGGCCTCTTCGGGCAAAGTGACACCCCGTGTGGACTTTGAAGCCATTTGGTCATCCTCCACTTTTCGTGGTGTTTTTTTGCTGCTGCACTGGGAGTTTGGTATTTGATTCATGACATACAAGGAGTTCAACTGGGACACAGTGCATGAGGGAGTCTTGTAACGTGTGGTGGGTCAGGCTCTGCAGGAGAATGCACCAACTGGGCTTCTATTCCACATTGCTTGCCACCTTGACCATAGCAACCTAATTCTGAACATTGCCCTGAAAACTCTGCATATAACAAGATGCCTTTTCATATAATGGTCTCCTGGCTGCATCAAGTCAGTCACAAGCCATTTGGACGCCAATGGCAGATCCACATGGCCACATCACAGATGTATTATCACACACCTGCCTACCACTGCTCTAGGCCCACTACTCAGCAGGCTCCAACTTACTGGCATCTCTGTTCTACACCATTTTCATGAAACCCAGTCAATCAAGGCACTGTCTGTTACACTCATGATCAGCAACAGGACATCCAATGGTTCTCCAGTGCCATCTGGTCATTGGGAATTTCAAAAATTTCATGGTGTTTTTCTTTCCATTTTTCAAGAATGAAGTTGGAGGCACTTTGGGTTTCCAATCATCCAGGAACCATTACATGGGGAGGAAGCTCATTTCAATGAAAGCTCTGAGGAACTCTAACAGGCAAGGCTTCCCAAACACTGGCCAAAAGGTCACATGAAGCCAGGCCCATTGAGGTCTACAACGTGAGGTCCATGTGTCTTTTGACTCTAACTATGGCTGCCAAGTTTTTCAGAATAAAATCATGTGATATCCTTGCTGAGATTTTCAGCTCTCTGTGGAAAGCCATCCTGGGCCTAGATCTCAGGTTTCAAGGGCAACTCTCATGTGTGGCCTCCTACAATGCCAACACAATTAATGGCAATACTTCTCTGAGGTCAGTTCCAGAACTCAGTCTCCAAGGAGAATCACACCAGAGTTCAAGCCCATGTGGACTCTGTCATCTCTTCCAACCGCCACACAAATGACCACAATTAAAACCAAAACATTCCCACATGGCCCTCATCTTCATCCATATAGGCACTCATCATAAACTCTGGCTGGAGGTTTCCATGAGGGATGCAGCCCAAGACAGTGTCCAAAATATCCACCATTGCCCCTCATTTGTCTAAATTTAGGGTGGTCTGGAAACCCTTTCTGTGAACCAAGAGTGATCAAATAGGCGTGCCGTTAATACTGCTCTGCTTCTCCAATTTGAGGCCTACTGACTGTCAGGTATAGATTGCTTATGTGATTTGGCATCATGAGAGAAACCAAGCACTTATGCAGGACTTTGAATAACTCATTTGACCTATAGGAATCCTATTCTCACTTGATGGACGTCAGGAACCTAACAGAGGAAGGCAAGAGACTTCATCCACAATGACTGATCCTTTTGCCATTTTGGTTTTGGATGCACACATGGGATCTTCTTTAGATTTATCAGGAGCTGAGAATCTTAGCCACAGCCTCAACCAGGGCCTAGTGTCTGATTAAGACACATCCCTTTCCAAAGAAATTAAGCAATGAGCCACAGGTGATGCCCATTCATTTCCATTTGAAAACTGTTTCTTCAGGCTTCAAAAAGGGGTGGCCTGAAACAAAGACCTTCCTGACATTCAAGGCAACAGAACCATAGGTAAGCAAATGGCCCAAAGCAGGGTTTCTCCAATGAGACTTTACTGGTCACACTAATATCTGAGATGTTCCCATTCCCTTCAGCTATCAAGAACATGGCCATGTAACAGAGCATGGAGGTTATACATATCTTGGACAATAAATCATGAGCTCATTCTGGAGAGTGGCCAGAATTCAGGAAGAAAACCGGAACTTAGGAAGTTAGTAGTTGTTTCCTATCCATAAGACAAGCCACAGTCTATTCATCACTTATGAACGATGAATGCTGGGAAGCTTTCTACTAGACAGGACACCTCCATTGATGCATTCTCTTTTCTAATGTCTAAAACCACGGACACAGTGGATACACAGACATAGAAACACTCGCCTTGTCAAAAGAGTTACTATCAACAGTAGACTCCAAAGCAAACGAACCACCTTTATTACCTATTCGCAGAATATGAGACAAAACCACAAACTCACACCCACACACATAAAGTCACCTCATTCCCAAAAGTGGATCTGTGACTATCTGGAGTGTCCTCTGACTGGTGGGCCATACTATGTTCCTCTCGAAATGGCCTTTCCTCTCTCAGATTTTGTCTCCTTGGCCAACTCTGTGATGCTTTGAGGAGCCTGCAGTTAGCCACTACCTGCTATCTCAGGAAAGGCCTCTCTTCAGAGCTCAATTGGCATTTGGCCATCCTCAAATCAGTAGGTACCAAGAAGGTCTGAATCTGTACTTGGTAAATACAAACAAGTGAGCCCACTGGGACTGGGACTGGGACTGGCTCTCGGTGCCTGGCTTCTTGCATCACAATTTCAGAGAGTTTCATCACCAAGGAAGTTAGCTAGGACACTTCCTTCAGGAACTGAATGAGGTCACTGCCTTGGCAACAACTTTGTCCTAACCGTTGCTTCCAAGGGTTCCATGAGATGGAGGCTGCTCCTACTTTGTGTGACAATTTGACTTGTTACAATGGTATATCAAAATAGGCACCTGGGAACAGCTCTCCACGCAGGCCTGCTTAGGTCCATCTTCTCTACATTAAGAAGAGAAAGGCTGATGCATACACATCCCTTCGTCCTGTTCAGGTTGTTTTCCATGAAGATGGATTTTGCTCTCTCAGATCCTTCATAGCTGCCTACATCTTCTCCAGGGATCATTTCTGCATCGAACTTTGAGGTTCTCAGCAGTTGGAAGATACCCTACATTCCTGTATTGTAAGGCGAACTCTGTCCCTGCTCTTTTGTAATTTTAGATTGAAGCAACAGTGTATGGTTAGGGTTAATAACAGGTTCGATTTGGGCAAGGAATCATTATGCGGGATGAATAATGGTATTGGGAACCTGCAATATTTATAGGAATATAGAGATGAAATATAAGTATGAAAACAGAAATCTAGGTAAGATTTGAAGCTCAGAAATGCATTGGGCAACTGATTGCGATACGTAGCTTTGAATTATGTTCTAGATACATGTTTCAGAAAAATCGATATACAATGGCATAGGATCTTGTACCTTGGATGATTGAATGTAGTAGAGAACATCTACTCAAAAAGGGATAGTCGATAGGATCAGGAACATAGTCAGTATGTTTCGGAAGAAGAGTGAGTATAGGATTTGGACCAAAGTTCATAAGCAATAGGGTTTCGGTTAGAGAGTGAATGTCAATGTCAGCACATGTGAAGGGTCAGTCACAATGTTGAACTGGAGAAAATATGTAGGAAAGTTGATATCAATAGAGACATTAGGAAATCAGGCAAAGTACAAAGTGAGTGAAAAAATTAGACATTTTCAATGGTATTGAGGTTGAATATATAATCTTAGGAAGAAACAAATATGTAGTCACCAACAGGATGATCATTTGAGAGCATTAGGCAACCTGGACATGGATGTTTTTAGTAATCCATGTTCAGTTTCCGTTTAGGCTTTGTTACAGTCATACGTGTGACTTTTGCATTTTGTGTCCAGAATACTACTGTGATAACATGCATATGTAGATCAGGTGACATGAGTATTTCTTCCACCATTTCTGGGAGCAATATTTTGAAGATGTATAAATTAGTATTGGGGGTACAAAGAGGTGTAACCTGTGTCTATGAATATAGAGATAATGCATGAATAGACCATACTGTGAATAGATAATATAACTGGTTCCACTTTACAAAATGTATTGAATTGATATCTGAAAATATATAAGAAATCTTATATTAATATAAAATCATTCATTCCAACCAGTTATACATCTAATAGTGATATTATAGTTATGATTTATCATGCAGTGTGTGTACGTTTTGCTTCAAAAGTGATAAAGGAATTCGAAAATAATGTGTTTGGAAAGAAATCTCATGAAAAGATCAGTCAAGAAACATGGAGGAATCCATGTGTTCTAAAGCAGGAAGTGATTGAAAGTGAAACAAATGCCTATAAATTTGCTAACCTGTGGAGGAAATATATATCCTATGATGTGCATAAACTGAAGAAATTGTAATGTCCCAGTGTTGAATAAAAATGAACATCGATAAACACATCATGTCCCATAGGCATCTATTTGCATTGATGATAAACTGTGTCAGTTACTATAGAAATATTAGGATTTGTATGCACCATTCACTGAAGTTAGTTTTCAGTACTAGGAAGCAAATATGTATTTCAGGTGGATGAAATTTTTTGAGAATAATCTTGTGAAAAGTTGATTATAAATTCACATTCATGAACATGAATAAAATTAGGGAGTGTATATAAGACACATATATTTCATATTTTGAAAAATAGAAGGAGAGAGTGTATATATATATATATATATATATATATATATATATATATATATATATATATATAAATATATATACACACACAGACACACACACATACACACCCAGAGACATTAAAAATAGCAATATATGCCAATCAAAATTCACCATGAAATATATATCATCCACAGATCCAAAAATATTCATTGTACTGAACATGGATTTGTGTATAATTTTGTTCAACTAGGAAGCTCACCCATAGGTTGAATTTTCAGTTCCAACGACATTTAGAAGGAGTGATCTTTTCTCTCAATTTGTATCTGCCATGTTAGCCACCTCACAAGAATGTACGTGTAGTACCAGGTAGGATTCTCTATGTGTATATAAAAATATATTTGCTGAGTAGGCTACAGAGAAAGAGAGACAAGAATTCACATATTTGTTATCTTTAAAACCACATGGACAACTATTGCAACAAAAAATTGTCTAGATTTATAACCCCTAACCTTTAAAATGCAAAAGGCAAGTCCAACTATACACCATGCCTCCTCTGAACTGCTTGTATTTCTATTATGTTTGGGTTATTTTTCTGCCTCATATTAGTATTAGTAGTCAGAGACTAGTAGGGTGTGGTTTAGTGTCAGAGATAAAGTATTTGAAATGGAAAATTGGAAAATGAATCCAATATGTATGCAAATATGTCCTACACAAAAGTCTTCCCACTCTCATCCAGATAAATCCTTTGACATTACCTTCACCCCATGTAAGATGCAATTCGAAGAGAAGAGTTAGAAAATCTGTGAATACATATCTGGAATGGAAAATGCACAGGAGTTCACAACCTTGGAGGTGGTAGAGGAGTTTCCAAAAGTAAGTGACTGTGTAAACACTCCACAAACATGGAACTCTGCTGGCCAATAGCCTTCTTGTAAAACTGCCTCTGAGTTTGGACACTTGAAATATATCTTGTTGTCTGGAGCTTTAGCTTCATTTCTGGTGAGACCATCAAACCTGGATCTGCATCTATGTGACCTGGAGGACATCGTTTCTTATTTTCCATTGAACATGTGGTACCAGTGTTGATTTCTCTCTTTGTTGGTAAACTGTGGCCACTGGAAGCTTATTGTCTCCCTGAGTGGACTGTGAAGCCATTTGGTCATCCTGCCCTTTTTGTGGTGTTTCTTTCTTTTTTTTAATTTTATTTTTTTATTGGTTGTTCAAAACCCTACAAAGCTCTTGACATATCATATTTAATACATTAGCATACATTAGCTTCAAGTGAGTTATGAACTCCCTTTTTTGCCCCAAGTACAGATTGCAGAATCACATGGGTTACACATCCACATTTTTACATAATACCATAATAGTAACTGTTGTATTCTGCTACCTTTCCTATCCTCTACTATCCCCCCTCCCCTCCCCTCCCATCTTCTCTCTCTACCCCTTCTACTGTAATTCATTTCTCACCTTGTTTATTTTCCCATTCCACTTACAACCTCTTATATGTAATTTAGTATAACAATGAGGGTCTCCCTCCGTTTCCATGCAATTCCCCTTTTCTCTCCCTTTCCCTCCCACCTCATGTCTCTGTTTAATGTTAATCTTTTCTTCCTGCTCTTCCTCCCTGCTTTATTCTTAGTTGCTCTCATTATATCAAAGATGACATTTGGTATTTGTTTTTTAGGGATTGGCTAGCTTCACTAAGCATAATCTGCTCTAGTGCCATCCATTTCCCTGCAAATTCCAAGATTTTGTCATTTTTTAGTGCTGCGTAATACTCCATGGTGTATAGATGCCACATTTTTTTAATCCATTCATCCATTGAAGGGCATCTGGGTTGGTTCCACAATCTAGCTATTGTAAATTGTGCTGCTATGAACATCGATGTGGCAGTATCCCTGTAATACGCTCTTTTAAGGTCTTCAGGGAATAGTCCGAGAAGGGCAATAGCTGGGTCAAATGGTGGTTCCATTCCCAGCTTTCCCAGGAATCTCCATACTGCTTTCCAAATTGGCCGCACCAATTTGCAGCCCCACCAGCAATGTACAAGAGAACCCTTTTCTCACTCCAGTAAGATTGGCAGCCATTATGAAATCAAACAACAACAAGTGCTGGCGAGGTTGTGGTGTTTCTTGATGCTGCAATGGGAGGTTGGTATTTGCTTCATGAAATACAAGGAGTTCAACTAGGATATAGGGCTGGAGGGAGTTCTGTCACGTGTGTTGGGTCAGGGTGTGCAGGAGAATTCACCAACCAGGGTTCTATCCCACATAACTTGCCCCCTTGACCATAGCAACTTGATTGTGAACATTGCCCTGAAACCTCTCCATATAACAAGATGCCTTTTCATATAATGGTCTGCTGGCTGTACCAAGTCAGTCACAAGCTATTTGGAAGCCAATGGCAGATCCACATGGTGACACCACAGTTTTATTATCACACACCTGCCCACCACTGCTCTAGGCCCACTACTCAGCAGGCTCCAACTTACTGGCATCTCTGTTCTGCACCATTTTCATGAAACCCAGTCAATCAAGGCACTGTCTGTAACACAACAATCAAGCCACTGTCTGCAACAGAACATCCAATGGTTCTCCAGTGCCACTTGGTCATTGGGAATTTCAAAAATATCATGGTATTTATCTATCCATTTTTCAAGAATGAAGTTGGAGGCACTTTGGGGTTTCCATTCTTCAAGGAACCATTACATGGGGAGGAAGCTCATTTCAATGAAAGCTCTGAGGAACTCTAACAGGCAAGGCTTCCCAAACACTTGCCAAAAGGTCACATGAAGCAAGGCCTATGGAGGTCTACAACAGGAGGTCCATGTGTCTTTTGACTCTTAACTATGGCTGCCAAGTTTTTCAGAATAAAATTATGCGATATCCTTGCTGAGATTTTCAGTTCTCTGAGGAAAGCCATCCTGGGCCTAGATCTCAAGTTTCAAAGGCAACTCTCATGTGTGGCCTCCTGCAATGCCAAAACAATTAATGGCAATACTTCTCTGAGGTCAGTTCCAGAAGTCAGTCTCTACGAGGAATCACACCTGAGTTCAAGACAATGTGGAACCTGTCAACTCTTCCAACCGCCACACAAATGACCACAATTAAAACCAAAACATTCCCACATGGCCCTCATCTTCAGCCGTATAGACACTCATCATAAACTCTAGCTGGAGGTTTCCATGAGGGGCGCTGCCAAAGACAATGTCCAAAATATGCACCCTTGCCCCCCATGTGTCTAAATTCAGTGTGGCCTGGACACCCTTCCTTTGAACCAGGAGTGATCAAATAGGCCTGCTGTTAATGCTGCTCTGCTTCTCCAATTTGAGGCCTACTGACAGTCAGGTATAGATTTATTATGTGATTTGGCATCATGAGAGAACCCAAGTACTTCTGCAGGATTTGAATAACTCATTTGACCCATAGGAATCCTATTCTCACTTGATGGATTTCCGGAACCTATCAGAGGAAGGCAAGAGACTTCATCTACAATGACTGATCTTTTTGCCATTTTGGTTTTGGATGCACACATGGGATCTTCTTTACATCTATCAGGAGCTGAGAATCTTAGCCACAGCCTCAAACAGGGCCTAGTGTCTGATTAAGACACCATCCTTTTCAAAGCAATTAAGCAAAGAGGCACAGGAGATGCCCATTCATTTTCATTTGAAAACTGTTTCTTCAGGCTTCACAAAAGGGTGGCCTGAGGCAAAGACCTTCCTGACATTCAAGGCAATAGAACCATAGTTAAGCAAATGGACCAAAGCAGGGTTTCTCCACTGAGACTTTACTGCTCATACTGATGTCTGAGTTTTCCGAGATGTTCCCATTCCCTTCAGCTATCAAGAACATGGACATGTCACAGAGCTTGGAGGTGGTACATATCTTGCACAATAAATCATGAGCCTATTCTGGAGAGTGGCCAGAATTCAGGAAGAAAACAGGAACTTAGGATGTTAGTAGGTGTTTAAGATCCATAAGGCAAACCACAGTCCATTCATCAATTGAGCAGGATGAATGCTGGGAAGCTTTCTACTAGACAGGACACCTCCATTGATGCATTCTCTTTTCTAATGTCTAAAACCACAGACACAGTGGATACACAGACATAGAAAGTCGCCTTGTCAAAAGACTTACTAGAAACAGTCGACTCCAAACCAAACCAACCACCTTTCCTACCTATTCTCAGAACATGAGACAAAACCGCAAACTCACACCCACACACAAAGGCACCTCCTTCCCAAAAGTAGGTCTGTAACTATCCGGAATGTCTTCTGACTGGTGGGCCATACTATGTTCCCCACAAAATGGCCTCTCCTGTCTCAGATCTTGTCTCCTTGGCCAACTCTGTGATGCTTTGAGGAGCCAACCGTTAGCCACTACCTGCTATCTCAGGAAAAGCTTCTCTTCAGAGCTCTACTGACATTTGGCCATCCTCACATCAGTAGGTACCAAGAAGGTCTGATCTGTACTTGGTAAATCCAAACAAGTGAGCCCACTGGGACAGGGACTGGGACTGGCTCTCGGTGCCTGGCTTCTTGCATCAAAATTTCCGAATGTTCCATCACCAAGGAAGTTAGGTAGGTCACTTCCTTCAGGAACTGAAAGAGGTCACTGCCTTAGCAACAACTTTGCCCTAACCGTTGCTTCCAAGGGTTCCATTAGATAGAGGCTGCCCCTACTTCCTTTGAAAATTTGACTAGTTTCAATTGTATATCAAAATAGGCACCTGGGAACAGCTCTCCATGCAGGTCTGGTTAGGTCAATCTTCTCTACATTAAAAAGAGAGAGGCTGATGCATACACATCCCTTTTTCCTGTCTAGATTGTTTGCCATTGAAGATGGCTTTTGCTCTCACAGGTCCTTCATAGCTGCTGACATCTTCTCCAGGGATTATTTCTGCATCGAACTTTGAGGTTCTCAGCAGTTGGCAGATACCCTACATTCCTGTATTGTAAGGCGAACTCTGTCCCTGCTCTTTTGTAATTTTAGATTGAAGCAACAGTGTATGGTTAGGGTTAATAACAGGTTCGATTTGGGTAAGGAATCATTATGCGGGATGAATAATGGTATTGGGAACCTGCAATATTTATAGGAATATAGAGATAAAATATAAGTATGAAAACAGAAATCTAGGTAAGATTTGAAGCTCAGAAAAGCATTGGGCAACTGATTGCGATACGTAGCTTTGAATTACGTTCTAGATACATGTTTCAGAAAAATCGATATACAATGGCATAGGATCTTGTACCTTGGATGATTGAATGTAGTAGAGAACATCTACTCAAAAAGGGATAGTCGATAGGATCAGAAAGATAGTCAGTATGTTTCGGAAGAAGAGCGAGTATAGGATTTGGACCAAAGATCTTTAGCAATAGTGTTTCCGTTACAGAGTGAATGTCAATGTCAGCACATGTGAAGTGTCAGTCACAATGTTGAACTGCAGAAAATATGTAGGAAAGTAGATATCAATAGAGACATTAGGAAATCAGGCAAAAGTATCAAGTGAGTGAAAAAATTAAACATTTTCAACAGTTTTGAGGTTGAATATATAATCTTAGGAAGAAACAAATATGTAGCCAGCAATAGTATTGACATTTGAGAGCATTAGGCAACCTGGTCAGGGATGTTTTTAGTAATCCATGTTCAGTTTACCTTTAGGCTTTGGTACAATCATACGTGTGGCTTTTGCATTTTGTGTCCAGAATATTACAGTGATAACATGCATATGTAGATCAGGTGACATGAGTATTTCTTCCACCATTTCTGGGAGCAATATTTCAAATATGTATAGATTAGTATTGGGGGTACAACCAGGTGTACCCTGTGTCTATGAATATAGAGATAATGGATGAATAGACCATCCTGTGAATAAATAATATAACTTGTTACACTTTAAACAATGTATTGAATTGATATCAGAAAATATATAAAAAATCTTTTATTGATATATAATCATTCATTCCAACCAGTAATACATCTAATGGTGATATTACAGTGATGGTTTATCATGAAATGTGTGTCCGTTTTGCTTCTAAAGTGATAAAGGAAATCGAAAATAATGTGTTTGGATAGAAGTCTCATGAACAGACCAGTCAAGAAACATGGAGGAATACATGTGTTCTGAAGCAGGAAGTGATTGAAAGTGAAACAAATGCCTATATATTTGCTAACCTGTGGAGGAAATATATATCCTACGATGTGCATAAAATGAAGAAATTTTAATGTCCCATTGTTGAATAAAAATGAACATCAATATACACATCATGTCCTATAGGAATCTACTTGCTTTGATGATAAACTGTGTCAGTTACTGTAAAAATATTAGGGTTTGTAAGCACGATTCACTGAAGTTAGTTCTCAGGACGAGGAAACAAATATGTATTTCAGGTGGTTGAATGTTTCTGAGAATAATCTTATGAAAAGTTGATTTTATATCCACATACATGAATATGAATGAATTTAGATAGTGTTTAATAGACACATGTTTTTCATATTTTGAAAAATCTAGATATATATATATATATATATATATATATATATATATATATATATATATATATATATATATATATATAACTCATGGAGAAATATTACAATGAAAATTTGACAAGATTTATAACACATACCCTTGATAAAGCAGAAGGAAATTCCAAGTATATTCCATGCCTCCTATTAAAGGCCTGTATTTCTATTCTGTTAGTTTTCTTTTTATCCATCATATTAGCATTATTAGTCAGAGTCTATTAGGGTATGTGTTAGTGTCGGGGATCAGTATTTCAAATGAAAATAGGAAAATAAATCTAATGTGTATGCAAATATGTGCTACACAAAAATCTTGCCACTCTCATCCAGAACAATTCCTTTACATTAACTTCACTCCAAGTAAGACACAATTAGTGGAGAGGAGTTCGAAAACCTGTGATTACATATGTGGAACTGAAAATGTTCAGGAGTTCACAACATTGGATGTGGTAGAGCAGTTTCCAAAAGTAAGGGAGAGGTTAAACACTCCACAAACTTGGAGCTCTGCTGGCCTTAAGACTTCTTGAGAAAATGCCTCTCAGGTTGGGAACATGAAATATATGAAGTTGTCAGGAGATTTAGCTTCCTCATTGTGACACCATCAAATGTGGGTCTGCATCTATGTGACCTGGAGGAAATGGTTCCTTATTTTCTAATGAACATGAGGCAGCAGTTCTGAATTCTTTCTTGGTAAACTGTGGCCACTGGGAGTTAAGTGTCTCCCGTGTGGTCTGTGAAGCCATTTGGTCATCCTCCATTTTTGTGGTGTTTCTTACTGCTGCACTGGGAGTTTGGAATTGGCTTAATGAAATACAAGGAGTTCAACTGGGACACAATTCTGGAGGGAGCTCTGACACGTGTGATTGCTCAGGGTCTTCAGGAGAATGTTCGAAACATGGGTCTATCCCACATAGCTTTCCCCTTGACTATAGCAACCAGATTCTGAACATTGCCCTGAAACCTCTCAATAAAACAAGATGCCTTTACATATAAGGGTCTGCTGCCTGCACCATATCAGTCACAAGTATTTTGGAAGCCAAAGGGAGATCCACGTGGTCCCACCACAGATATTTATTCACAAATGTATAGTCCACTGCTCTAGCCCCAATACTCAGCAGGCTCCAACTTACTGACATCTCGGTTCTGTACCATTTTCATGACAACCAGTCAATCAAGGAACTGTCTGGTACACACATGATCAGCAACAGGACATCCAAAGTTTCTCCAGTGCCACCTGGTCATGGAAATTTCAAAAATTTCATGGTATTTGTATAGCCATTTTTCAAGGATGATGTTGGAGGCACTGTGGGTTTCAATTCATTCAGGAAACATTAAATGGTGAGTAAGCTCATTTCAATGAAAGCTCTGAAGAACTCTCGCAGGCAAGGCTTCCCAATGAGTGCCCAAAAGTTCACATGAAGCCAGGCTCATTGAGGTCTACAATATGAGATACATGTGTGTTTTGAGTCTCAACTATGACTTCCAAGTCTTTCAGTAAAAAAATCATGTGTTACCCTGGCTGAGATTCCCAGTGCTCTGTGGAAAGCCACCCTGGGCCTAGATCTCAGTTTCCAAGGGCTAATCTCATGTGTGGCCTCCTATAATCCCAAAACAATTCATGGCAATACTTCTCTCAAGTCAGTTCCAGAACTCAGTCTCTAAGGAGTATCAGAGCAGAGTTCAAGCCCTGGTGGACCAAGTCATCTCTTCCAACCGCCACACAAATGACCACAATTAAAACCAAAACACTCCTACATGACCCTCATCTTCTTCCATAAAGAAACTCATCATAACATATGGCTGGAGGTTTCCATGAGGGGCACAGCCCAAGACAGTGTCCAAAATAAGCTCCCTTGCCCCTCATTTGCCTAAAGTCAGGGTGGCTTGGACACCCATCTTGTGAACCAGGAGTGATCTTTAAGGGTAAAAGAAATTGAAATTAAAGTGTAAAAGTTAAAGTGTAAAAGACCGGGTTTGTAAAGTTTCTAAGATTCAAGGCCTGGTTTAAAATGTAAAGGACCAGGTATTGTTAAGTCCCTATGCTACATGAAAAATCTGAAATTCCTGTTACTTGTAGGACAATTTCTGGACTGCCCAGTAAATATTCCCCCTGATCGCCTGGTTGTTTAATAACCTAGGACCCTGTGTGGCTTGGCACATATGCATCGCAGGGCCTAATCTAATCAATTTGAATCTGTACCCCGCTGTAGAACTGACCTATCCCTCCTGCCTGACATGTTCCCACCAATGAATGAACTAATCATGTTTAGGATTTGTTGTTTGATTTTCCCGCAGTGTATGATGATTTTTTAAAAGATACTGTGATATATGTAAAGTCTCGCCCTCCCCAAAAAGTGTACTTAAGCACTGCTCAACCTCAGCTCGGAGATCTGGGCTGCTCTCCCTTCTTGAGTGACCACGGAGCCCTAGCATACTGGATTGGATCCTCAATAAATGTCTTTTGCTGTTGCATGAGCCGTGGTCTCATACATGAACATGAATGAATTTAAGGAGTGTATAATAAGACACATATATTTCATATTTTGAATAATCTATAGAGTGCAGATTTTTCACAAAACACATACAGAGATATTAAAAAGTAGCAATATATATGCCAATCAAAATTCATCATGAAATACATATCATACACAGATCCAAAAATATTTATTTTACTTAACATGGATTTATGTGTAATGTTGTTCAACTAGGAAGCTCACGCATAGGTTGAATTTTCAGTTCCTACAGCGTTTAGGAGGAGTGATCTCTTCTCACAATTTGTATCTGCCAAGTAGGCCACCTCACAATAATGTACGTGTGGTACCAGGTAGGATTCTATTTGTGCATATAAAAATACATGTGCTGAATAGGCAACAGAGAAAGGGAGACAGGAATTCACATATTTGATACCTTTCAAAACACATGGAGAACTATATCAATTAAAAATTAACCAGATTTTTAACAACTACCCTTTATCATGCAAAAGGCAAGTCCAACTATACACCATGCCTCTTCTGAACTGCTTGTATTTCTATTGTGTTTGGGTTATTTTTCTCCATCATATTAGCATTAGTAGTCAGAGTCTAGTAGGGTATGCGTTAGTGTCATGGATTCAGTAATTCAAATGGAAATAAAGGAAAATGAATCCATTGTGTATGCAAATATGCGCTACAAAAAAACTTTCCACTCTCATTCAGAGCAATGCCTTGACATTACCTTCACCCAAGTAAGACACAATTAGAGGACAAGAGTTAGAAAATCTGTGAATACATATCTGGAATGGAAAATGCTCAGGAGTTCACAAGCTTGGGCACTTTAGAGGAGTTTTCAAACTTAAGGGACAGGATAAACAGTCCAAATTCATGGAACTCTGCTGGCCTAAAGACTTCTTGAGAAACTGCCTCTGAGGTTGGGCACTTGAAATATATGTTGTTGTCAGGAGCTTTAGCTTCCTTTGTAGTGATACCATCAAAGATGGGTCTTCATTTATCTGACCTGGAGGACATGGTTTCTTATTTTCCAAAAGAACATGAGGCAGCAGTGCTCAATTCTTCCTTTGAAGGTAAACTGTGGCCACGGAGGGGTAAGTGTCTCCCCGTCTTGACTGTGAAGCCAATTGGCCATCCTACAATTTTCGTTCTGTTTCTTGCTGCTGCACTGGGCTTTTGGTTTTTCCTTCATGAAATACAAGAAGTTCAACTGGGACACAGTGCTGGAGCGAGTTCTGTCACGTGTGGAGGGTCAGGGTCTACAGGAGAATTCACCAACCAGACTTCTATCCCACATAATCCATATATCCATAGCAAACTGATTCTGAACATTGTCCTGAAACCTTTACATATAACAAGATGCCTTTACAGATAAGGGTCAGCTAGCTGTACCATGTAAGCAACAAGCCATTTGGAAGTCAATGGCAGACCCAAATGGCCCCACCACAGATGTTTTATCATACACCTGCACACCACAGCCCTGGGCCCACTTCTCAGCACTCTCCAACTTACTGGCATCTCTGTTCTGCACAATTTTCATGAAATCGAGTCAGTCAAGGCACTGTCTGGTACACTCATGATCAGCAACAAGACATCCAAAGGTTCTCCAGTGCCACCTGGTCAGGGGAATTTCATGGTATTTATAGAGCCATTTTTCAAGGATGAAGTTGGAGGCACTGTGGGTTTCAATTCATTCAGGAACCATTAAATGTTGAGGAAAATCATTTCAATGAAAGCTCTCGAGAACTCTCACAGGTAAGGCTTCCCAAAGAGTGGCCAAAATACACATATATTTCATATTTTGAAAAATCTTGACAGTATATATATATATATATATATATATATATATATATATATATATATATATATATATACAAACACACACAGACATTAAAAACTAGCAACATATATGCCAATCGAAATTCATCATGAAATATATATCATCCACGTATCCAAAAATATTCATTTTACTGAACATGGATTTATGTATAATGTTGTTCAACTAGGAAGCTCACCCATAGGTTGAATTTTCAGTTCCAACAGCGTTTAGGAGGAATGAACTTTTCTCACAATTTGTATCTGCCAAGTCAGCCACCTCACAAGAATATATGTGTGATACAAGGTACAATTCTATATGTGCATATAAAAATACATGTGCTGAATAGGATACAAAGAAATGGGGGAGACAGGAATTCACATATTTGATAAGTTTAAAAATACATGGACAACTCTTTCAACGAAAAATTGACTAGATTTAAAACTCCTTCCCTATATAATGGAAAAGTTAATTCAATGGTACACCATGCCTCCTCTGATATGTTTGTATTTCTGTTCTGTTTGGGTTATTTTGCTCCATTACGTTAGGATTACTTGTCAGAGTCTTGTAGGGTATGGGTTAGTTTCAGGGATTCAGTATTTCGAAAGGAAAATTGGAAAATGAATCCAGTGTGTATGCAAATATGTGCTACACAAAAATCTTCCGACTCTCATCCACAACAATGCCTTGACCTTAACTTCGTCCCAAGTAACACATGTAGAGGAGATGAGTAAGAAAATCTGTGAATACATATCTGGAATTTAATATGCTCAGGAGTTCACAAACTTGCATTTAGAAGGCGAGATTCCAAAAGTAAGGGACAATGTAAACACTCCAAAAACATGGAGCTCTGCTAGCCTAAAGGCTTCTGGAAAAACTGGCTCTGATGTTGGGCTCTTGAAATATATGTTGTTGTCAGGAGCTTTAGCTTTTTTTGTAGTGAGACCATAAAAGCTGGGTCTGCATCTATGTGACCTGGAGGAGATGCTTTCTTATTTACCAATGATCATGAGGCAGCATTGCTGAATTCTCTCTTTCGGGGTCAACTGTGGCCACTTGGGGCTAAGTGTCTCCTCATGTGGACTGTGAAGCCATTTGATCATCCTCCAATTTTTGTGATATTTTTTGCTGCTACACTGGGAGTTCAGTATTTCCTTCACGAAATACAAGGAGTTCACCTGGGACACAGTGCTGGAGGGAGTTCTGTCACGTGTGGTGGGACAGGGTCTGCAGGAGAATGCACAAACCCGGCTTCTGTCCAACATAGCTTGACCCCTTGACCATAGGAACCTGATTCTGAACATTGCCCTGAAACTTACCCATATAACAAGAATCATTTACATATAAGGGTCTGCTGGCTGCACCATGTCAGTCACAAGCCATTTGGAAGCCATTGGGAAATCCACATGGAAGCACCACAGATGTTTTATCTCACACATGCCCACCTTTGCTCTAGGCCCACTATTCAGCAGGCTCCAACTTACTGGAATCTCTGTTCTACACCATTTTCGTGAAACCCAGCCAATCAAGGCACTGTCTGGTACACTCATGATCACCAACAGGATATCCAATGGTTCTCCAGTGCCTCCTGGATATGGGAATTTCAAAAATTTCATGGTATTTATCGAGCCCATCTTTCAAGGTTGAAGTTGGAGGCACTGAGTGTTTCATTTAATTCGGTAACCATTAAATGGTGAAGAAGCTCATTTCAAAGAAAGATCTGGAGAACTCTCACTGCCAAGATTTCCCAAAGAGTGGCCAAAAGGCCACATGAAGCCAGGCCCATTGAGGTCTACAATGTGAAGTGCATTTGTGTTTTGACTCTCAACTATTGCTGCCAAGTGTTTCAGAATAAAATTATGTGATACCTTGGCTGAGATTCCCAGTGCTCTGTGGAAAGCCACACTGGGAATAGATCTCAGTTTCCAATGGTGACTCTCATGTGTGGCCTCCTAATATCCCAACACAATTCATGGCAATACTTCTCTGAGGTCAGTTCCAGGACTCAGTCTCTATAGGGTATCACACCAGAGTTCAAGCCCAGGTGGACCCAGTCATCGCTTCCAACTTCCACACAAATAACCACAATTAAAACCAAAACACTCCCACATGGCCCTCATCTTCTTCCATATAGACACTCCTCATAACCTCTGGCTGGATGTTTCCATGAGGGGCGCAGCCCAACACAGAGTCCAAATAACCTCGCTTGCCCGTCATTTTCCTAAAGGCAGGGTGGCCTGTACACCCTTCCTGTGAACCACAAGGGATCAAAAATGCCTTCCTTTAATACTGCTCTGCTTCTCCAATTTGAGACCTACTGACTGTCAGGTATAGATTCTTTATGTGATTCGGAGTCATGAGAAAACACAAGCATGTATGGGATAGCCTTTGCAGGGCTTAGAAGAACTCATTTGATTCAAAGGATCTCTATTCTCACTTGATGGTGGTCAGGAACCTAAGAGAGGAAGGCGAGAGACTTCATCAACAATTACTGATCTCTTTCCCATTTTGGTTTTGGATGCACACATGGGATCATTCTTTAGATGCATCAGGTGCTGAGAACCTAAGCCACAGCCTCACACAGGGCCAAGAGACTGATTCCGACACATCCATTTCCAAAGAAATTAACAAAGAGCCACAGGTGATGCCCATTTATTTCCATTTTAAAACTGTTTTCTTCAGGCTTCACAAAGCGGTGTCTTGAGGCCAAGACCTTCCTCACATTCAGGGGAAGAGAAGAATTGGTTAGCAAAAAACCCAAAGCAGAGTTTCTCCACTGAGGCTTTCCTGGTCACACTGATATCTGAGTTTTTTGAGATGCTAGCCATTCCCTTTAGCTATCCATTACATGGCCTTGTCACAGAGCTTGGAGGTGGTACATATCTTGGACACAAAACCATGAGCCTATTCTGGAGAGTGGCCAGAATCAGGAAGAAAACAGGAACTTAGGAAATTAGTAGGTGTTGCCCATCCATAAGGGAAGCCACAGTCCATTCATCAATTGGGCAGAATGAATGCTGGGTAGGTTTCTACTAAACAGGACACATCCATTGATGAATTCTCTTTTCAAATGTCTACAACCACAGACACAGTGGGATACACAGACATAGAAACACTCACTTTGTGAAACGACTTACTAGGAACAGTCCACTCCAAACCAAACAAACCGCCTTTTTTACCTATTCTCAGAAAATGAGACAAAACCACAAACTCACACCCACACCCACAAAGGCACCTCCTTCCCCCAAAGAGGTCTGTGACTATCCGGAGTGTCCTCTGACTTGTGAGCCTTATTATGTTCCCTGAAATGTTCTGTCCTGTCTCAGATCTGGTCTTTTTGGCCAAATCTGTGAAGTGGTCAGGAGCCAGCTGTGAGCAACTTCCTGCTTTCTCAGGAAAGGCCCCTCTTCTGAGCTCTCCTGAAATTTGGCCATTCTCACATCAGTATGTACCAAGAAAGACTGACTCTGTTCTTTGTAAATCCAAATAAGTGAGCCCACTGGGAATGGTACTGGGACTGCCTCTGGTAGCCTGGCTTCCTGGATCCCAAGTTCAGAGAGTTCTATCACCAAAGAAGTGAGGAAGGTCACCTCCTTTGTTAACTGAATGAGGTCACTGCTTTGGAAACCACTTTGTCCTAAAATTTGCTTCCAAGGTTCCCATGAGATGGAGGCTGCCCCTATTTCCTGTGATACGTTCACAACTGAGGATTGTATATCAACCATAGGCAGCCAGGAACAGCTGTCTACACTGGACTGGTTTGGTCCATCTTCTCTACATTAAGAAGAGTGAGTCTTATTCTGACACATCCCTTCATCCTGACTGGGTTGTTTGCCATGGAAGATGACTTTTGCTCTCTCAGGTCCTTCATAGCTGCCTACATCTTCTCCAGGGATCATTTCTGCATGAAACTTTGAGGTTCTCAGCAGGTGGAAGATCCCCTACACTCCTGTATTGGAAGACTAATTCTGTCCCTCCTCTTCTGTAAAGTTAGATTGAGGAAACATTGTATGGTTAAGGTTAATAACAGCTTCCATTTGGGTTAGGAATCATTCTCTTGGATGAATAATGGTATTGGAATTTTGCTATATTTTCAAGAATATATAGGTGAAATATAAGTATGAAAAAAGAAATCTAGGTAATTTTTGAAGCACAGAAGGGAATTGGCCCCACTATTGGGATTCTTAGCTTTGAATTATGTTCTGCACAGGTGTCTCAGATTAATTGATATACAATGGCATAGGACCTTGTCTTTTGGATGATTGAATGTCGAAGAGAAAATCCAGTCCAAAAGGGATAGTTGGTGGATTAGGAAGATATTCATTAGATTTAGAATGAGGAGTGTGTATAGCATTTGGACCAAAAGATCTTTAGCAATAGGGTTTTGGGTAGAGAGTGAAAGTAAATGTCAGCACATGTGAAGAGTCAGTCATAATGATGAAATGGGAAAAAAAATACAGGAAATCAGATTTCAATAGAGACATTAGGAAATCAGGCAAAGTATAAAGTGAGTGATAGGATTAGACATTTTCAACAGGGTTGAGGTTGAATACGTAATTTCAGGAAGAAACAAATATGTAGTCACCAATAGGATTCACTTTTGAGAGCATTAGGCAACCTGGACATGGATTTTTTTTTAATCCATGCTCACTTTCCATTTAGGATTTGGTACAATCATAAGTGTGACCTTGCTTTTTGTTTCCACAATATTACTGTGATTAATGTATATATAGATCAGGTGACATGAGTATTTCTTCCACCATTTCTGGGAGCAATATTTTGAAGACATATAATTTAGTATTGTGGGTACAAATAGGTATACTCTGTGTTATATGAATATAAAGATAATGCATGAATAGACCATAGTGTGAATAAATAATATAACTGGTTCCAAATTTAAATAATGGATTGAATTGATATCTGAATATATATTGGAAATCATATATTGATATTCATACAATCATTCCAACCAGTTATACATCTAATGGTAATATCACTGTTATGGTTTATCATGAAGTGTGTGTGAGCTTTGCTTCTAAAATGATTATGGAAATTGAAAATAATGTGCTTGGAAAGAAGTCTCATTAAAAGAGCAGTCAAGAAACCTGGGGGAATACATATGTTCTGAAGCAGGAAGTAATTGAAAGTGAAAAAAATGCCTATAAATTTGTGAATTTGTGAATGAAATATGTATTCTATTATGTGCAAAAACTGAAGAAATATTAATGTACCAGTTTTGAATAAAAATGAACGTCAAAATACATATCATGTCCCATAGGAATCTACTTGCATTGACGTTAAACTGAGTCATTTACTATAGCAATATTAGGATTTGTATGCACCATTCACTGAAGTTAGTTTTCAGTATTAGGAAACAAATATGTATTTCAGGTGGATTAATATTTCTGAGAACATTCTTATGAAAAGTTGAATATAAATCCACATTCATGAACATCAATGAATTTAGGGAGTATATAATAAGACACATACATTTCATATTTTGAAAAATCTGGAGAGTTTATACATATATATATGCACACACACACACACACACACACGTATACATTAAAAAGTAGCAATATATATGCCAATCGAAATACATCATGAATTATATATCATCCACAAATCCAAAAATCTTCATTTTTCTGAGCATCGATTTATGTATAATTTTGTTCAACTAGGGAGCTCACCCATAGTTTGAATTGTAAGTTCCAACAGCATTTAGGAGGAGTGATCCCTTCTCACAATTTGTATTTGCAAAGTCAGCAACCTCACAAGTATGTACATGTGATACCAGGTAGGATTCTATATGTGAATATAAAAATGCATGTGCTGAATAGGGTACAGAGAAATGGAGACAGGAATTCTCATATTTGTTAACTTTAGAAACACATGGAGAAGGGAGGGGCAGAGCCGCCAACCGCGCCTGTAAGGTAGGCGGAACTGCGAGCCACCCGTAGAACAGGCCTAGCGGCCCGCCATCGTGAAAGACACATCACCCTGGTTGGGGGTTGGGCAGAGCCACTGCACGCGTGCAAGGAACGCGGACATGCGACCCACAGGCAGAACAGGCCCAGACACCCGCGGAGGGGCAGAGACACCCCTTGTGACTTCAAGATAGGTGAACCTGCGACCCACCAGCTGAAGCGGCCCAGCTGCCTTCAGAGGGGCAGAGCCGGCCCCCGCGCCTGCGAAGTAGGTGGACCTGCGAACACCGACAGACCAGGTGCTAGGCCCCGCCAGGGTGCTAGACACATAACCAGGTTTGGGGAGGGGCCAAGCCGCTGCCCGTGCCTGCAAAGCAGGTAGACCTCTCACCCAGAGGCAGAACAGACCCAGCGACCTACCAGTGTGGTAGACACATCGCCCCGGTTTGGGGGGGGGGCAGAGATGCCACTCACGCCTGCAATGTAGACAGCCCTGCAACCCACAGACAGAAGAGGCCCAGCGGAGCGCGGAGGGGCAGAGCCGATGCCTGTGCCTGCAAGGTAGCTGGACCTGTTACCCACTGGCTGAACAGGACCAGCACCCGCAGAGGGGTAGATCAACTGCCCGCTCCTGCAAGGTAGGCGGACCAGCTACCAAGAGGCAGAACAGGCCCAGCGGCGTGCTGGTGTGGTAGGCACATTGCCCCAATTGGAGGAGGGGCAGAGCCGCTGCTTACGCCTGTGAGGGAGACTTTTCAAGAATACAATAGCAATATAAACATTTAGGGGTAAAATTCAATAACACAAAAGTTTCACCAAGCCAAAAAAAACGTGAACAGTAGGGAAAGACAAGGAAAGAAAGGACCACAAGCAACGCAGGTCAACTCAACATTAGAAGAGGTAATATCTGCAGCATATGGAATGTCAGATAAAGAATCAGGATATACTTGCTTCAGATGATCTGAAGTCTCCAGGGAGACATTAGACAGCAAAATCAGACAATGAAAGATCACTTTGACAATGAATTACAAAAACAAATCCAAGAAGCAAAAGATCAACTATACAGGGAGATAGAGGTTATAAAAAACACACAAACAGAAATCATAGAAATGCAGGAAGCAATAAACCAACTTAAAAACTCAATTGAGAATACTACCAGCAGAATAGATCACTTAGAACAATGAAGACAAAGTATTTCAACTTGAAAAGAACATAGAAAGCTCAGCAAGACTGTTAAGAAACCATGAGCAGAACATCCAAGAAATATGGGATAACATGAAGAGACCAAACTAAAGAGTAATTGGGATACAGGAAGGTATACAGGTCCAAGCCACAGGATTGAGCAATCTATTCAATGAAATAATATGAGAAAACTTTCCAGACATGAAGAATGAGACAGAATCCCAAATCCTAGAAGCCTACAGGACGCCAAATGTGCAAAATCATAAGAGATAAACACCGAGACATATTATAATGAAGATGCCAAACATACAGAATAAAGAGAGAATTTTAAAAGCTACAAGAGAAAGGAAGCAGATTACATTTAGGGGTAAACCAATCAGGATAACAGCTGATCTTTCAACACAGACTCTGAAAGCTAGAAGATCCTGGAATAACATATTTCAATCACTGAAAGAAATTGGGTTCCAACCAAGAATTGTGTATCCAGCGATTTTAAGCTTCAGGATGGAAGATGAAATTAAAACCTTCCATGATAAACAAAAGTTAAAAGAATTTGCAGCTAGAAAACCATCTCCTCAAAAGATCCTTGGCAAAACATTATAGGAAGACGAAATGGAAAATAACAATGAAAACCAACAGTGGGAGGTAGTACAGTAAAGGGGCAAAAAATAATCAAAGAGAAAAACAAACCATGTTTAGTAACATAAATAAACAAATATGGCTGGAAGAACAACCCATATTTCAAAAATAACCCTAAATGTTAATGCCTTAAACTCACCAATTAAGAGACACAGGCTAGTAGAATGGATCACGAAAGAAGACCCAAAAATTTTCTGCCTACAGGAGACACATTTGATAGGAAAAGACATATATAGACTAAAGGTGAAAGGTTGGGAGAAATCATATCACTCATATTGACTTCGGAAACAAGCAGAAGTGTCCATACTCATATCAAATAAAATAGATTTCAAGACAAAGTTAATCAAAAGGGATAAAGAGGGACACTACATATTGCTCAAGGGAACCATACACAAACAAGACATAACAATCATAAATATATGTGCCCCAAACAATGGTTCAGCTATGTTAATCAAACAAACTCTTCTCAAGTTCAAGAGTCTGGTAGACCACCATACAATAATCATGGGAGATTTCAACACACGTCTCTCACTACTGGACAGATATTCCAAACAAAAGTTGAATTAGGAAACTATAGAACTCAATAACACAAATAATAACCTAGACTTAATTAACATATATAGAATATACCACCCAACATCAAGCAGTTACACTGTTTTCTCAGCAGCACATGGATACCTCTCAAAAATAGATGATATATTATGTCACAGAACAACTCTTAGACAATATAAAGGAGTATAGATAATACCAGGCATCTTATCTGATCGTAATGGAATGAAACTGAAAATCAACAATAAAAGAAGGAAGGAAAATTCATGCATCACTTGGAGAATGAACAATACGTACTGATTGATCAATGGGTTATTGAAGACATCAAGGAGAAAAATAAAAAAAATTCTTAGACATAAATGAAAAAGACAGACAGAACATATCAGAATCTATGGGACACATTGAAAGCAGTTCTAAGTGGAAAATTCATTGCTTGGAGTTCTTTCCTTAAAAAAAGAAAAAAAAAAACAACAACAAATAAATGATCTCATAGTTCATTTCAAAATCCTAGAAAAAGAAGAGCAAAACAACAGAAAAAGAAGTAGAAGGCAAGAAATAATTAAAATCAGAGCTGAAATTAATGAAATCGAAACAAAAGAAACAATTGAAAAAATTGAAAATGCTAAAAGTTGAAAAATTAATAAAATCGACAGACTCTTAGCCATGTTAATGAAGAGAAGAAGAGAGGGAACTCAAATTACTATCATAAGGGATGAAAAAGGCAATATCACAACAGACACTTCTGAAATACAGAAGATAATCAGAAATTATATTAGAAGATAGTGAAGGCATCAATAAATTTCTTAAGTCATATGATCTGCCCAGATTGAGTCAGGAGGATATAGACAACCTAAGCAGACCAATATCAATTGAGAAAATAGAAGAAACCATCCAAAGACTACCAACTAAGAAAAGCCCAGGACCGAATGGGTATACAGCAGAGGAGGCCAATATCACCCTGATTCCTAAACCAGACAAAGACCCTTCAAAGAAACAAATATACAGACCAATCTCTCTAATGAACCTAGATGCAAAAATCCTCAATAAAATTCTGGCGAATCAGATACAAAAACATATTTAAAAAATTGTGCAACATGATCAAGTAGGATTCATTCCTGGGATACAAGGCTGGTTCAATATACGGAAATCAATAAATGTTATTCACCACATCAATAGACTTAAAAATAAGAACCATATGATCACCCCAATAGATGCAGAAAAAGCATTCAATAAAGTACAGCATCCCTTTATGTTAAAAACTCTAGAAAAACTGGGATAACAGGAACATACCTCAATATTGTAAAAGCAATCTATGCTAAGCCTCAGGCTAGTATCATTCTGAATTGAGAAAAAATTGAAGGCATTCCCTCTAAAATCTGGAACAAGACAGGGATGCCCTCTCTCACGATTTCTGTTCAACATAGTTCTCGAACACTGGCCAGAGCAATTAGACAAATGAAAGAAATTAAAGGCATAAAAATAGGAAAAGAAGAACTTAAATTATCACTATTTGCAGATGACATGATTCTATACCTAGTAGACCCAAAAAGGTCTACAAGAAACTATTAGAGATAATAAATGAATTCAGCAAAGTGGCATGATATAAAATCAACAATCATAAATCAAAAGCATTCCTGAATATCAGCAACAAATCCTCTGAAACGGAAATGAGGACAACCACTCCATTGAGAGTATCCTCAAAAAAAACAAAATAAAATATTTGGTTATCAACGTAACAAAAGATGTGAAAGACTTACACAATGAAAACTACAGAACCCTAAAGAGAGAAATAGAAGAAGATCTTACAAGATGGAAAAATATACCCTGTTCATGGATAGGCAGAATTAACATCATCAAAATGGCGATATTACCAAAAGTTCTCTATAGGTTTAATGCAATGCCAATCAAAATCCCAACGGCATTTCCTGTAGAAATAGATAAAACAATTATGAAATTCATATGGAATAATACAAGACCCAGTATAGCAAAGACAACTCTAAGCAGGAAGTGTGAATCAGGCGGTATAGCGATACATGTCCTCAAACTATACTACGGAGCAATAGTAACAAAAAGAGCATGGTACTGGTACCAAAACTGGCGGGTGGACCAATGGTACAGAATAGAGGACACAGAAATCAATCCACAAAATTACAGCAATCTTATATTTGATAAAGGAGCTAAAAGCATAAACTGAAGGAAGGATAGCATCTTCAACAAATGGTGCTGGAAAAACTGGAATTACATATGTAAGAAAATGAAACTGAATCCCTTTCTCTCGCCATGCACAAAAGTTAACTCAAAATGGATCAAGGAGCTTGATATCAAATCAGCGACACGGCATCTGATAGAAGAAAACTTTGGCTATGATCTACATACTGTGGGGTCGGGCTCCAAATTCCTCAATAGGACACCCATAGCATAAGAGTTAATAATTAGAATCTACAAACAGGACTTACTCAAACTAAATAGATTTTTCTCAGAAAAAGAAACAATAAGAGAGGTAAAAAAGGAGCCTACATCCTGGGAACCAATCTTTACTCCTCACACTTCAGATAGAGCCCTAATATCCAGAGTTATACAAAGAACTCAAAAAATTAAACAATAAGCAAATGAATTACCCAATCAACAAATGGGCCAAGGACCTGAACAGACACTTCTCAGAGGAGGACATACAATCAATCAATAAGTACATCAAAAAATTCTCACCATCTCGAGCATTCAGAGAAATGCAAAACTAACCCACCCTAAGATACCATCTCACTGCAGTAAGCTTGGCAGCCATTATGAAGTCAAACGACAACAAGTGCTGGCGAGGATGTGGGAAAAAGGGTACACCTGTACATTGCTGGTGGGACTGCAAATTGGTGCAGCAAATTTGGAAAGCAGTATGGAGATTTCTTGGAAACTTGGGAATGGAACCGCCATTTGACCCAGCAATTCCCCTTCTCGGTCTAATCCCTATAGACCCAAAAAGTGCATGCTACAGGGACACTGATAAATCTATGTTCATAGCAGCACAATTCACAATAGGAAGACTGTGGAACCAACCTAGATGCCCTTCAATAGATGAATGGATTAAAAAAAAATGTGGCATTTATACACAATGGAGTATTACTCTGCATTAAAAAATGACAAAATCATACAATTTGCAGAGAAATCGATGGCATTAGAACGTATTATGCTACGTGAAGATAGCCAATCACTAAAAAACAAATGCCAAATGTTTTCTTTGATATAAAGAGAGTAACTAAGAACAGAGTTGGGAGGAAGAGCATGAGAAGATGATTAATATTAAACAGGGGTGAGAGGTGGGAGGGAAAAGGAAAGAGAAGGAAAATTACATAGAAATGGAAGGAAACCCTCATGGTTATACAAAATTAAATACAAGATGAAGTGAGGTGAAAGGGGACAAAAACAAGTGGAAGAAATGAATTACAATAGATGGGGTAGAGAGAGAGGATTGGAGGGGAGGGGATGGGAGATAGTAGAGGACAGGAAAGGCAGCAGAATACAACAGACACTAGTATAGCAATATGTAAAATAGTGGATGTGTAACTGATGAGATACTGCAATCTGTATACGAAGAAAAATGGAAGTTCATAACCTACTTGAATCAAAGTGTGAAATATGACATGTCAAGAACTATGTAATGTTTTGTAGAACCAACAATAAATATTAAAGGAAAAAAAAACACATGGAGAACTATTTCAATGAAAAATTGACTAGGTTTATAACACCTACACTTTATCATGCAAAAGGCAAGTCCAACTATACACCATGCCTCTTCAGAAGTGCTTGTATTTCTATTCTGTTTGGGTTATTTTTCTTCATCATATTAGGATTAGTAGTCAGAGTTTGGTAGGGTATGCGTTAGTGTCAGGGATTCAGTCTTTGGAATGGAAAATTGGAAAATGAATCCAATGTGTATGCAAATATGTGCTACACAAAAATCTTCCCACTCTCATCCAGAACAATGCCTTGACGTCACCTTCACGCCAAATAAGAAACAATTAGAGGAGAAGAGTTAGAAAATCTGTAAATACATATCTGGAATGGAAAATATTCAGGAGTTCACAAACTTGGAGGTGGTAGAGGAGTATCCCAAAGTAAGGGACAGGGTAAACACTCCACAAACATGGAGGTCTGCTGGCCTAAAGACTTCTAGAGAAACTGCCTCTGAGGATGGGCACTTGAAATATATGTTGTCAGTAGCTTTAGCTTCCTTTGTAGTGAGATCATCAAAGCTGGGTCTGCATCTATGTGACCTGGAGGACATTCTTTCTTGCTTTCCAATACACATGAGGCAGCAGTGCTGAATTCTCTCTTCGTATGTAAACTGTGGCCACTGGGGTCTAAGTGTCTCCCTGTGTGGACTGTGAAGCCTTTTGTTCATCCTCCATTTTCGTAGAGTTTCCTGCTGCAGCACTGAGAGTTTGGTATTTGCCTCACAAAATACAAGGAGTTCAACTGGAACACAGTCCTGGAGGGAGTTCTGTCATTTGTGGTTTTTCAGGGTCTACAAGAGAATGCACCAACCAGGCTTCATTCCCACATAACTTGCCCCCTTCTCCATAGCAACCTGATTCTGCACATTGCCCTGAAAACTATCCATTTAACAAGACACCTTTACATATAAGTGTCTGGTCACTGCACCGTGTCAGTGACAAACCATTTGGAATTCAATGGCAAAACCACATGGCGCAACCACAGAAGATTTATCACACACCTGCACACCACAGCTCAGGGCTCACTACTCAGGAGGGTCCAACTTAATGGCATCGCTGTTCTACACCATTTTCATAAATCCCAGTCAATCAAGGCACTGTCTGGTACACTCATGATCAGCAAGAGGTGCTGACAATTTAAGCCACAGCCTCACACAGGGCCCAGAGTCTGATTCAGACATAACCATTTCCAAAACAATTCATCAAAGAGGCACAGGTGATGCCCATTCATTTCCATTTGAAAATTGTTTTCTTCTGGCTTTATAAAGGGGTGGCCTGAGGCAAAGAGGTTCCTGACATTCAGGGCAACAGAACAATAGTTAAGCAAAAGGCCCTAAGCCAGGTTTCACCATAGACACTTTCCTGGTCACACCAATATCTGAGTTTTCTGGTGTGCTCGCCATTCCTTTCAGCTAACTAGTACATGGCCATGTCACAGAGCTTGGAGGTGGTACATATCTTGGACAAAAAACCATGAGCCTTTCTGGAGAGTTGCCAGAATTCAGGAAGAATTCAAGAACTTAGGATGATACTAGGTGTTGCCCATGGATAAGTCAAGCCTCAGTCCATTCATTAATTGGGCAGGATGAATGCTGTGAAGCTTTCTACTAGACAGGACACACCCAGTGAGCCATTTTCTTTTCTAATATCTACAACTAAGGACACAGTGGGATACACAGACATAGAAACAGTCTCCTTGTCAGATGACTTACTAGAAACAGTCCACTCCAAACCAAACAAACCTCCTTTTTTACCTATTCTCAGAATATGAGACAAATCCACAAACTGACATCCACACACACAAAGTCACCTCCTTCCCCAAGTATGTCTGTGACTATCCGGAGTGTCCTCTGACTAGTAGGCCATAGAATGTTCCCCAGAAATGGCCGGTCCTGTCTCAGATCTGGTCTCCTTGGCCAATTCTGTGAAGTTTTCAGGAGGCAGTGGTGAGCCATTTCCTGCCCTCTCAGGAAAGGACCCTCTTCAAAGATTTCTTGGCATTTGGCCACCCTCACATCAGTAGGTACCAAGAAAGACTGACTCTTTACTAGGTAAATCCAAACAAGTGAGCCCACTTGGACTGGGACTGGTACTGGCTCTTGGTGCCTGGCTTCCTGGATCACAAAATTCAGAGAGTTCCATCATGAAAAAAGTGAGGTGAGGTCACTTTCTTCAGAAAATGAATGAGGCCACTGTCTTGGCCACCACTTTGTCCTAACAGTTGCTTCCTAGTGTCTCAGGAAAAGGAGGCTGCCTCTATTTCCTGTGACACTTTCACAAGTTAGAATGGTATAGAAACATAGGCACCTGGGAACAGCTCTCCACACATGCCTGGTTTCATACATCTTCCCTACATTAAGAAGAGATAGGATGATTCAGACACATCCTTTCATCCTGATCGGGTTGTTTGCAAAGGAAGATGACTTTTGCTGTCTCAGGTCCTTCATAGCTGCCTACGTCTTCTCCAGGGATCATTTCTGCATGGATTTTGAGGTACTCAGCAGGTGGAAGATCTCCTAACTTCCTGTATTGTAATACTAACTTTGTCCCTGCTCTTCTGTAAAGTGAGATTGAGTGAACAATCTCAGTTTACAGAATGGTTAGGGTTAATAGCATGTTCGATTTGGGTTATGAATCATTTTGCTGGATGAATAATGATATTGGGAACCTGTGATATTTACAAGAACATGGAGGTGAAATATAAGTATGAAAACAGAAATCTAGGTAATATTTGAAGCCCAGAAGGACTTTGGGCCCTTGATTGGGATACTTAGCTTAAATTATGTTCTGTGTGACCTTTGCATTTTGTGTCCAGAATATTAGTGTGATAATATGTATATGTAGCTAAGGTGACATGAGTATTTCTTTCACCATTTCTGTGAGCAATATTTTGAAAACTTATAAATTAGTACTGGGGATACTATTAGGTTTACCCTGTTTTGATGAATATAGAGATGATGCATTAATAGACCATACTGTGAATAAATTATATAACTGGTTCCATATTTAAATAATGGATTGTATTGATATCTGAAAATATATAGAAAATCTTATATTGATATACATACATTCATTCCAACCAGTTATATATCTAATTGTAATGTTAGGGTTATCATTTATCATGAATAGTGTGTGAGTTTTGCCTCAAAAATGATTATGGAATCGAAAATAATATGTTTAGAAAGAAGTCTAGTAAAAAGACCAGTCAAGAAACATGGAGGAACATATGTCTTCCGAAGGAGGAAGTGATTGAAAGTGAACCAAATGTTTATAAATTTGTAAACTTGTGAATGAAAGGAAATATCTTATGATGTCCATGAACTGAAGAAATAATAACGTACCAGGTTTGAATAAAAATGAACTTTAACAAACACAATAGAGACATTAGGAATTCTGGCAAAGTATAGTTCGCAGTGAAAGGTTAATAAAATAAGTACTTGTCACTTCCTGTTTTTCTGTATGCTTAACAAAACACTTTTGAAATATTGAGAACTGTTTGCTAATCTTATTCCCAGAATGTGATGTCCCCAATTGCCAAACTGCAGAATGTACTCCCTCAACCGGTTGCACGCAAACCGCTCACTCGCCCGGACCCATCAATAAACTTACCCCCCTGCCCTGTCCAAGGGAAATATATAAGCTCTGCTTAAGCTGTTCTCTGGGCTCTCTGCTCTATTCAAGTGAGCTCTGAGCCCCAGCATGCTGGACCCCCAATAAACCCTTTGCTTTTGCATGAGACAGTCTCTTGGTGGTCTCTTCCCCCGATTGTCACCGGACCTTTACATATGGAGGTTCCACTGAGATCCGGCAGCGGTGGACAAGAGACCCCAACAAACTCCTCTCAGGGTAAGTAAGGTGCCTCTTTCTGGTCAGGTTTCAGGTCAGGGCTTGGCAAAATGGATGTCAATGAAGAGCGTGAGCTCTCTCCAACGATGGCTGACAGTCATGTCACAGAGCCACAGGCCAAGTCCCTGGGTGACGTCATAGAGGACTCAGAAAATTGAGGAACAATAGTCTCCATGACTCAGTGATATTTTGTTTCAGATTCGTTATTGCCAACCGATCGGGTTCTGCCAACTACTAAGTCCTGGTCTCAGTGTTGGACTTCCATATCCTGTCTTTATTGTCTTGTCTTGTCTTTATTGTCTTGTCTTGTCTTGTCGGCTGGCCGGTCCAATAATAATCCTCATATTATTGCTAACTATTAAACCCTGCTTGCTCAACCATGTAATTTATTTTCTCCAAGCTCAAATTGGACAAGTTAAACTAATGGTAATACCCCACTAGCAGACATAGAATGTGACACCCCCCAATGATCATTTTTATGATTAAAAGTAGCCAGAAAAAGAAGTGTCGAATGAAAGGTTAATAAAATATGTAGTTGTCACTTCCTGTTTTTCTGTACGCTTAACAAAACACTGTTGAAATCTTGAGAAATGTTTGCCAATCTTGTTCCCAGAATGTGCTGTCCCCAACTGTCAAACTGCAGAATGTACTCCTTCACCAGGTTGCATGCAAATTGACCACTCGCCCTGACACATCAATAAACTTCCCTCCCTGCACTCGCAAGGGAAAGTATTTAACCTCTGCTTAAGCTGTTCTCAGGGCTCTCTACTCTTTTCAAGTGAACTCTGAGCCCCAGCATGCTGGACCCCCAATAAACCCTTTGCTGTTACATGAGATAGATTCTTGGTGGTCTCCTCTTCCGACACTCGACCGACCTTTACTTGGATGATTGAATGTAGAAGAGAACATCCAGTCAAAAGGGATAGTCAGTAGGATTAGGAATATAGTCCGTAGGTTTAGGAAGAAGAGTGAGTATAGGATTTGGACCAAAAGTTCTTTAGTAATAGGGTTTCGGTTAGAGAATGAATGTAAATGTCAGCACATGTGAAGAATGAGTCACAATGATGAACTGGGGAAAATATGTAGGAAAGCAGATATCAATAGAGACATTAGGAAATCAGGCAAAGTATAAAGTGAGTGATAGGATTAGACATTATCAACAGGGTTGAGTTTCAATATATAATCTTAGGAAGAAACAAATATGTAGTCACCAATAGGATTGACATTTGAGAGTATTAGGCAACCTGGACATGAATGTTTTTAATAATACAGGTTCACTTTCTATTTAGCCTTTGGTACAATCATAAGTGTGACTTTTGCATTTTGTGTTCCGAATATTACTGTGATAAAATGTATATGTAGATCAGGTGACATGAGTATTTCTTCCACAATTTCTGGGAGCAATATTTTGAAGACGTATAAATTGAGCACTCTAGGATATGCCAACAAACAATTCTTACACAAACTTTTACCAATGTGGTTCCAAAGGTAGAGGCGCATACGCAAGGAATGCAAAGTGAACTAATTCTAACCAAAAAAAAAAGAAAAAAAATTGATACTTTATCTTCCACTTCTTGTGCCACTCCTGTTTCAAATTACTTAGTCTTGACTGCATGTCTCCTGCAGAAATAATCAAAATCTCTGGAATACGTCTTTTGTTTGTTTTGCTTTTGCGGTGCTGCAGATAGAACCCAGGGCCTCCACATGCTTCAGAAAGCACTTGACTGCTAAACTACATCCATGCTCCCCACCCCCACTACTTTTTTGTTGTTTTGAGAAAGGGTCTTAGTAGCTGGGATTTCAGGCATGCACTATTGCACCAGACTCCTGAATATATCTTGCCACTACATTTAGATGCAGAATTGGCTCAACAATAAGAAATTAAGAGGGTGTGAATAAAATAGTAATAGTGAAGAACCACTAAGAATACAGAGAAAGCACACTAAACAATACCTTTTGTTCAAATGCAATCTCTTTTAAAAGATTTTTTAAATGGATGACAATAAACTTCTGAAAAACAGACACAAATATCTTTCCTATCCTTTGCCTGAATTTCAATACTTTAAATTTTATTTTAATTACAGCTTTACTGAGATACAAATTTATATACCATGCAATCTATTGTATCACATGTGTATCTATTTTATATCCAGTATGGTTATTTCAATAAAATGACACACTAACTTTTCTGAATGAGTAGAATTACTAGTTACTACTAGGGTTCAATTCCTAGCTTTGCAAAAGCAAACAAACAAACAAACAAAGTTGGCTAACGGATCATATATTCTAATATTCCTAGCATTTTTTCAGTACAAAAAACCCACATTATCCCACAAAGGGATATGAAATAGAATTATATTTTTTCATCTGGGTATGCTAAAGACAAGTCTATTTAGAAAATCCTGTTGTTTCAAATGTTGTTGAAAATAATATAAAAATACTTTAAGAAAGAATGCAAAATAAAAAAAATAAATTAGTATTGGGGGTACAAAGAGGTGTACCCTGTGTCTATGAATATAGAAGTAATTCATGAATTGACAATACTGTGAATAAATAATATAACTGATTCCACTTCAAATAATGGATTGCTAGAATTGATATCTGAAAATATATAAGAAATCTTATATTGATATAGAATCATTCATTCCAATGAGTTATACATCTAATGGTAATATTAGGGTTATATTCTATCATGAAAGGTGTGTGAGATCTGCTTCAAAAGTGAGAATGGAAAAGGAAAATAATGTGTTTGGAAAGAAGTCTCATGAAAAGACCAGTCAAGAAACATAGAGGAATGCATGTGTTCTGAAGTAGAAAGTGATTGAAAGTGACACAAATGCAAATAATTTTGCTAACTTGTGGATGAAATACATATCCTATGATGTGAATAAACTGAAGAAATAGTAAAGTACCAGTGTTGAATAAAAATGAACGTCAAAATGTACATCATGTCCCATAGTAATCTACTTGGATTGATGTTAAACTGGGTCAGTTACTGTAGAAATATTAGGATTTGTATGCACCATTCACTGATGTTACTTGTCAGTACTAGAAAACAAATATGTATTTCAGGTGGATGAATAATTCTGAGAATAATCTTGTGAAAAGTTTATTATAAATCCACATACATGAATATGAATGAATTTAGGGTGTGTAAAAGAAGACAGAAGTATTTCATATTTTTAAAAATTTGGAGAGTGTATATATATATATATATATATATATATATATATATATATATATACACACACACACACAAACAAACACATATACACACAGAGACATTGAAATGTAGCAATATATATGCCAATTGAAATTGATGTAGAAATACATATCGTCCAAAGATCCAAAAATATTTAATTTACTGAACATGGATTTGTGTATAATGTTGTTCAACTAGGAAGCTCCCCCTTAGGTTAAATTTTCAGTTCCAACAGCATTTAGGAGGAGTGATCTCTTCTCATAATTTGTATCTGCCAAGTCAGCCACCTCACAAGAATGTACATTTGATACCAGGTAGGATTCTATATGTGCATATAAAAATGCATGTGCTGAATAGGCTACAGACAAACGGAGACAGGAATTCAAATACTTGTTAAATTTAAAAACACATGGACAACTATGTCAACAAAATATTGATTAGATTTATAACTCCTACACTATATAATGCAAAAGGCAAGTTCAACTATACACCATGCCTCCTCTGAACTTTTTGGATTTCTATTCTGTTTGGGTTATTGTTCTCCATCATATTAGGATTAGTAGTCAGATTCTAGTAGGTTATGGGTTAGTGTCAGGAATTCAGTATTTCGAATGGAAAATTGGAAAATGAATCCAATGTGTATGCAAATATGTGCTACAAAAAAATCTTCCAACTCTCATCCACAACAATGCCTTGAAATTACCTTCACCCCAAATAAGACACAATTAGAAGAGAAGAGGTAGAAAATCTGTGAATATATATCTGTAGTGGAATATGCTCAAAAGTTCACAATTTTGGAGGTTGTAGAGCAGTTTCCAAAAGTAAGGGACAGGGTAAACACTCCACAAACATGGAGCTCTGTTGGCCAAAAGATTTCTTGAGAAACTGCCTCTGAGGGTGGGCACTTGAAATATATGTGTTTGTCAGAAGCTTTAGCTTCCTTTCTAGTGAGACCATCAAAGCTGGGTCTGTATCTATGTGACAAGAAGATCTTGGTTTCTTATTTTCCAATGATCCTGAGGCAGCAGTGCTGATTTCTCTCTTTGTATGTAAACTGTGGCCACTGGGGGCTAAGTGTCACCCCATGTGGACTCTGAAGCCATTTGTTCATCCTCCAACTTTTGTGGTGTTTCTTGCTGCTGAACTGGGACATTGGTATTTGCTTCACGAAATACAATGAGTTCAACTGGAACACAGTGCTGGAGGAAGTTCTGTCACGTGTTGTGGGTCACGTTCTGCAGGAGAATGTACCAACCAGGCTTCAATACCAGATAGCTTGTCCCCTTAACCTCAGCAACCTGATTCTTAACATTACCCTGAAACCTCTCCATATACAAGATGCCTTTACATAGAAGGGTCTGCTGGCTGCACCATGTCAGTCACAAGCCATTTGGAAGTCAATAGCAGATCCACATGGTCCCACCACAGATATTTTATCACACACTACTGCTCTAGGTCCACTACTCAGCAGGCTCCAACTTATTGGCATTGCTGTTCTAGATAATTTTTATGAAACTCAGTCAATAAAGGCCCTGGCTAGTATACTCATGATCAGCAACAGACCATTTAAGAGTTCTCCAGTGCCACCTGTTAATGGCCTCCACAGGGCTTTGAAGAACTCATTTGACCCAAAGAATGCCTAATCTCACTTGATGGAGGTCAGGAACCTTACAGAGGAAGGCAAGAGACTTCATCCACAATTACTGATCTTTTTGCCATTTTGGTTTTGAATGCACACATGGGATCTTTCTTTAGATCCATCAGGTGCTGAGAATCTAAGCTATAGCCTCACATAGGACCAAGAGGCTGATTCAGACGCATCCCTTTCCAAAGCAATTAAGCACAGAGCCACAGTTGATGTCCATTTATTTCCATTTGAAAGCTGTTTTCTTCAGGATTCACAAAGGGATGGCCTGAGGCAAAGACTTTCCTGACATTCAGGGCAACAGAACAATAGCAAAAGGCCCAAAGCAGGGTTTATCCACTGAGACTTTCCTGGACACACTGATATTAGAGTTTTCTGAGATGCTCGCCATTCCCTTCATCTATCTTGTACATGGCCATGTCACTCAGATTGGAGGTGGTACATATCTTGGACACAAAACAATGAGCCTATTCTTGAGAGTGACCAGAATTGAGGAAGAAATCAGGAACTTAGGAAGATTGCAGGTGTTGCCCATCCATAAGGCAAGGGGCAGTCCACTCCTAAATTGGGCAGGATGAATGCTGGGAAGATTTCTACTAGACAGGACACATTGATGCATTCTTTTTTCTAAGGTCTACAACCACGAACAGAGTGGGTTACAAAGACATGCAAAAAATCGCCTTGTCAAACGACTTACTAGAAGCAGTCCACTCCAAACCAAACAAACCGCCTTTCCTACCTATTCTCATAAGAAGAGACTAAACCACAAAATCACACACACACGCGCAATCGCACCTCCTTCATTCAAGTAGGTCTGTGACTATCTGGAGTGTCCTCTGACTGGTGGGCCATACTATGTTCCCCCAAAAGGCCTGTCCTGTCTCAGATCTGGTCGCGGTGAACCACTACCTGCTTTCTCAGGAAAGGCCCCTCTTCAGAGCTCTCCTGGCATTTGAAATCCTCATATCAGTAGGTACCAAGGAATACTTAGTCTATCCTTGGTTTTTCCAAACAATGGAGCCCACTGGCACTGGAACTGTGACAAGGTCTTGGTATTCTCTGTCTTCCTGGAGCCCAAGGTCAGGGAGTTTCTTCACCAAGGAAGTGAGGTAGGTCGCTTCATTCAGGAACTGAGTGACTTTACTGCCTTTGCAACCACTTTGTCCTAACAGGTGATTGCAAGGTTCCCATGAGGTGGAGGCTGCCCCTACTTCCCGAGACAGTTTCAACAGTTAGAATGGTATATCAACCATAGGAATCCGGGAACAGCTCTCCACACAGGCCTGGTTTGGTCCCTCTTCTCTACATTAAGAAAAGAGAGGCTGATTCAGACACAATGCTTCATCCTGAGTGCGTTGTTTGCCATGGAAGATGACTTTTGCTCTCTCAGGTCCTTCATAGCTGCCTATGTCTTCTCCAGGGATCGTTTCTGCTTAAAACTTTGAGGATCTCAGCATCTGGAAGATCCCCTACATTCCTGTATTGTAAGACCAACTCTGTCGCTGCTCTTCTGTAAAGTTAGATTGAGGGAACAGTGTTTGGTTAGGCTTAATAACAGGTTCGATTTGGATTAAGAATCATTCTGAGCGATGAATAATGGTATTGGGAATGTGCGATATTTACAAGAATATTTAGGTGAAATATAAGTATGAAAACAGAAATCTAGGTAAAATTTGAAGCCCAGAAGGGCATTGGGCCTTTAATTGGGATACTTAGCTTTGACTTACGTTCTGCACAGATGTCTTAAATAAATCCATATACAATGTCATAGGACCTTGTACCTTGGATGATTGAATGTCACGAGAATATCCAGTCAAAAAGCTATAGTCGGTAGGATTAGGAAAAGTGTCGGTAGGTTTAGAAAGAATAGTGATTATAGGTTTTGGAGGAAATGTTTTTAGCAATTGGGTTTTGGTTAGAAAGTGAATTTAAATGTCAGCACATGTGAAGAGTCAGTCAAAATGATAAACTGGGAAAATATTTAGGAAAGCAGAAATCAATAGAGACATTAGGATATCAGGCAAAGTATAAAGTGAGTGATAGGATTACACATTTTCAACAGGCTTGAGGTTGAATATATAATCATAGGAGGAAACAAATATATAGTCACCAATAGGATTGACATTTGAGAGCGGTAGCAACCTGGACAGGAATATTTTTAGTAATCCATGCTCACTTTTCATTTAGGTTTTGGTACAATCATAACTGTGACCTTTGCATTTTGTTTCCAGAATATTACTGTGATAACATGTACATGTAGATCAGGTGACATGAGTATTTCTTCCACCATTTCTGGGAGCAATATTGTGAAGACGTATAAGTTACTACTGGGGGTACAAATAGGTGTACCCTGTGTCTATGAATATAGAGATAATGCATGAATAGACCATACTGTGAATAAATAGTATTACTGGTTCCAACTTTGAATAATGGATTGAATTGATAAATGAAAACATAGAGGAAATCTTATATTGATATATATACATTCATTAAAACCAAATATACATCTAATGGTAATATTAGGATTATGGTTCATCATGAAGAGTGTGTGAGTTTTGCTTCAAAAATGATTAAGGAAATCGAAAAAGAAACCTCATGAAAAGATCAGTCAAGAAATATGGAGTTATACATGTGTTCTGAAGCAGGAAGTGATTGAAAATGAAACAAATGCCTATTAATTTTCGAATTTCTAGATGAAATATATATTTTATGATGTGCATAAACGGAAGAAATTGCAATGTACCAGTGTTGAATAAAAATGAATTTCAAAATACACATCATGTCCCATAGAAATCTATTTGCATTGATGTTAAACTGGGTAAGTTACTGCAGAATTACAAGGATTTGTATGCACCATTCACTGAAGATAGTTCTCAGTACGAGGAAACAAATATGTTTTTCAGGTGTGTGAATATTCCTGGGAATAATCTAGTGAAAAGTTGATTAAAAATCCACATACATGAATATGAATTATTTTAGGGAGTGTATAATAAGACACATATTTCATATTTTGAAAAATCTGGAGAGTATGTATACACACACACACACAAACAGACTTTAAAAAGTAGGAATATATATGCCAATTGAAATTCACCATGAAATATATATCATCCACAGATCAGAAATATTTATTTTACTGAACATGGGTTTTTGTGTAAAGTTGTTCAACCAGGAAGCTCACCCATTGGTTGAATTTTCAGTTCCAGCATCATTTAGGAAGAGTGAACTATTCTAACAATTTGTATCTGCCAAGTGAGCCATCTCACAAGAATGTACGTGTGATTCCAGGTAGGATTCTATATGTGCATATAAAATTACATGTGCTGAATAGGCTGCAGAGAAAGGGAGTCAGGTATTCACATATTTGTTAACTTTAGAAATACATGGAGAAATATTTCAACAGAAAATTGACTAGATTTATAACTCCTACCCTATATAATGCAAAAGGCAAGTCCCACTATACAACATGCATCCTCTGAACTGCTTATATTTCTATTCTGTTTGGGTTTTTATTCTCCATCATATTAGGATTAGTAGTCAGAGTCTAGTAATGTAGTGGTTAGTGTCATGGATTCAGTATTTCTAATGGAAATTTGGAAAATGAATCCAATGTGTATGTAAATATATGCTACACAAAAATCTTCCCACTCTCATCCAGAAAAATGCCTTGACATTACCTTCGCACCAAGAAAGACACAATTAGAGGAGAAAAATTAGAAAATGTGTGAATACATATATTCAATGAAAAATCCTCAGAAATTCACAACCTTGGAGGTGGTAGAGGAGTTTCCAAAAGTAAGGGACAGGATAAACACTCCACAAACATGGAGCTCTACTGGCCTAAAGACTTCTTGAGAAATGCCTCTGAGTTTGGGCACTTGAAATATATGTTGTTTTCAGGAGCTTTAGCTTCTTTCTAGTGAGACCATCAAAGCTGGGTCTGCATCTATGTGACCTGGAGGACATGGCATCTTATTTTTCAATGAACATGAGGCAGCAGTGCTGGTTTCTCTCTTTGCAGGTAAACTGTGGCCACTGGGGGCTAAGTGTCTCCCCGTTTGGACTGTGAAGCAATTTGGTCATGATCCACTTTTCGTTGTGTTTCTTGCTGCTGCACTGGGAGTTTGGTGTTTGCTTCATGAAATACAACGAGTTTATCTGGGACACAGTGCTGGAGGGAGTTCTGTCACGTGTGGTGGGTCAGTGTCTGCAGGAGAATGCACCAACCAGGCTTCTATCCAGATAGCTTTCCCCCTTGACCATAGCAACCTGATTCTGAACATTGCCCTGAAACCTCTGCATATAACAAGATGCCTTTACATAGAAGGGTCTGCTGCCTGCACCATGTCAGTCACAAGGCATTTGGAATCCAATGCTAGATCCTCATGGCCGTACCACTGATGTTTTTTCACACACCTGCCCACCACTGCTCTAGGTCCACTTCTCAGCAGACTCCAACTTACTGGCATCTGTGTTCTACACCATGTTAAAGAAACCCAGTCAATCTAGGCACTCTCTGGTATACTCATGATCAGCAACAGGACATCCAAAGGTTCTCCAGTGCCACCTGGTCATGGTAATTTTTAAAATTTCATGATATTTATGTAACCATTTTCAAGGATGAAGTTGGAGGCATTGTGGGTTTCAATTATTCAGAAACCATTAAATGGTGAGGAATCTCATTTTAATGAAAGCTCTGGAGAACTCTCACAGGCAAGGCTTCCCAAATAGTGGCCAAAACGTCACTTGAAGCCAGGCCCATTGAGGTCTAAAATGTGAGGTCCATGTGTGTTTTGACTCTCAATTGTGGCTGCCATGTCTTTCAGAATAAAATTATGTGATTCTCTGGCTGAGAGTCCCAGTGAACTGTGGAAAGTCCCCCTGGGACTAGATCACAGCTTCCAATGGCGACTCTCATGCGTTGCCTCCGAAAATCTTAACACAATTCATGGCAATTCTTCTCTGAGGTCAGTTCAAGAACTGAGTCTCTAAGGGGAATCACACCAGAATTCAACCCAGGTTGAACCAGTAATCTCTCACAATTAAAACCTAAACACTCCCACATGACCCTCATCTTCTTCCATATAGACACTCATCATAACCTCTGGCTGGAGGTTTCCATGAGGGCACAGCCCAAGACAGTGTCCAAAATAAGCTTCCTTGTCCCTCATTTGCCTAAAGTCACGTTTGCCTGGACACCCTTCCTATGAACCAGGAGTGATCAAATAGGCCTGACATTTATACTGCTCCACTTCTCCAATTTGAGGCCTACTGACTGAGGGGTTTACATTCTTTTTGGGAATTGGACGCATGAGAAACCACAAGAACTATGGGCAAGCCACTGCAGAGCTTTGAAGAACCCATTTGACACAAAGGATCCCTATTCTTCCTTGATGGAAGTAAGTGCCCTACCAGAGGAAGGCAAGAGACTTCATCCACAATGACTCTACTTTTAGCCATTTTGGTTTTGGATGCACATATGGAATCTTTCTTTAGATCCATAAGGTGCATAGAATCTAAGCCACAGCCTCACACAGGGCCAAGAGGCTGATTCAGACACATCCCTTTCCAAAGCAATTAAGCAAAGAGCCACAGGAGATGCACATTTATTTCCAATTGAAAAGTCTTTTGTTAAGGCTTCCAAAAGTTTTGGCCTGAGGAAAACACCTTCCTGACATTCAGGGCAACAGAAAAATATGTATGCATAAGGCCCAAAGCAGGGTTTCTCCACTGAGATATTCCTGGTCACACTGCTATCTGAGTTTTCTGAGATGCTCGGCCATTCCATTCAGCTATCCAGTACATGGCCATTTCACAGACCTTGGAGGTGGTACATATCTTGGACACAAAACCATGAGTCTATTCTTGAGAGTGACCAGAATTGAGTAAGAAATCAGGAACTTAGGAAGATTGCAGGTGTTGCCCATCCATAAGGAAGCCGCAGTCCATTCATAAATTGGGCAGGATGAATGCTGGGAAGCTTTCTACTAGACAGGACACATCCATTGATGCATTCTCTTTTCTAATGTCTACAACCACTAACACAGTGGGATACACAGACATAGAAAAACTCGCATTGTCAAAGGACTTAGAAGAATCAGATAATTCCAAACCAAACAAACCTCCTTTCCTACATATTCTGAGAACATGAGACAAAACCACAAACCCCACCCGAACTCACAAATTCAACTTCTTCCCCCAAGTAGGTCTGTGACTATCCGGAATGTCCTCTGACTTGTGGGCCATACTGTGTTCTCCCGAAATGGCCTGTCCTGCCTCAGATCTGGTCACCTTGGCCAACTCTGTGAAGTTGTCAGGAGCCAGTGTTGAGCCACTACCTGCTTTCTCAGGAAAGGCCCCTCTTCAGAGCACTCCTGGCATTTGGCCATCCTCACATCAGTAGGTACCAAGAATGACTGACGCTGTCCTTGGTAAATCCAACAAGTGAGCCCACTGGAACTGTGACTGGGACTGGCTCTGGGTGCCTGGCTACTTGGGTCACAAGTTCAGAGAGTTCCATCACCAAGGAAGTTAGGAAGGTCATTTCTTCGGGAACTGAATGAGGTCACTGCCGTGGCAACCACTTTGTCCTAACACTTGCTTCCAAGGGTCCCATGAGATGGAGGCTGCCCCTAATTCCTGAGACACTTTCAAAAGTTAGAATGGTATACCAACCATAGGTACCCAGGAACAGCTCTCCACACAGGCCCGGTTTGCTCCATCTCCTCTACGTTAAGGATAGAGAGTTGATTCAGCCTCAACCCTTCATCCTGACCAGGTTGTTTTCCATGGAAGATTACTTTTGCTCTCTCCGGTCCTTCATAGCTGCCTATATCTTCTCCAGGGATAATTTCTGCATTGACCTTTGAGGTTTTCAGCAGGTTGAAGATCCCCTACATTCCTGTATTGTAAGAACAAATCTGTCCCTGCTCTTCTGAATACTTAAATTGATGGAACAATGTATGGTTAGTGTTATTAACATGTTCAATTAAAACCAAAACACTACCACATGGCCCTTATATTCTTCCATATAGACACTCATCATTACGTCTGGCTGGAGGTTTCCACAAGGGGCAAAGCCCAAGACAGTGTCCAAAATAAGTTCCCTTGCCCCTCATTTGCCTAAAGTCTGGGTTTCCTGGACACCCTTCCTGTGAACCAGGATTGATCAAATAGGCCTGCCATTAATAATGCTCTTTTTCTCCTTTTTGAGGCCTACTGAACGTGAGGTATAGATTCTTTATGTGATTTGGAGTCATGTGAAACCCAAGCACCTTTTCTCGTCTTTGAAGAACTCATTAGACCCAAAGGATCCCTATTCGTACTTGATGGAGGTGAGGAGCCTAACAGAGGAAGCAAGAGACTTCATCCACAATGTCTGATCTTTTTGCCATTTTGGTTTTGGATGCACACATGGGATCTTTCTTTAGATCCATCAGGTGCTGAGATTGTAAGCCACAGCCTCACACAGAGCCGAGAGGATGATTTAGACACATCCTTTTCTAAAGCAATTAATCTAAGAGCCACGGGTGATGCTCATTCATTTCCATTTGAAAGCAGTTTCTTCAGGCTTCACAAACTGGTGGTCTGAGGCAAAGACCTACCTGACATTCAGGTCAACAGAACAGTAGGTAAGCAAAAGGCACAAAGCAGGGTTTCTCTACTGAGGCTTTACTGGTCACACTGATATCTGAGTTTTCTGAGATCCTCCCCATTCATTTCAGGTATCCAGTAAATGGCCATGTCACAGAGCTCGGAGGTGGTACATATCTTGGACAAAAAAAAATGAGCCTATTCTGGAGAATGGCCAGAATTCAGGAAGAAAACAGGAACTAAGGAAAATAGTAGGTGTTGCCCATCGATAAGGCAAGCAACAGTCCATTCATAAATTGGGCAGGATGTGTCCTGGAATGCTTTCTACTTGTCAGGACACATGCATTGATGCATTCACTTTTCTCATATCTTCAACCACCGACAAAGTGGGATACACAGACATAGAATCACTCACCATGTCAAATGACTTATTAAAAACAGTCCACTCCAAACCAAACAAACTGCCTTTCCTACCTATTCACAGAACATGAGACAAAACCATAAACTCACATCTACACCCTCAAAGGCATATCGTTTACCCACATAGGTCTGTGAGTAACCAGAGTGTCCTCAGACTGATAGGCCATACTATGTTCCCCCGAAATGGCCTGTCCTGTCTCAGATCTGGTCTCCTTTACCAACTCTCTAAAGTTTTCAGGAGCCATCGGTGAGTCACTACCTGCTTTCTCAGGAAAGGCCCCTCTTCAGAGCTTTCCTGGCATTTAGTGATCCACAAGAAAGACTGACTCTGTCCTTGGTAAATCCAAACAAGTGAACCCACTGGGAAAGGGACTGGGACTGGCTCTTGGTGCCTGGCTTCCTGGATCCCAAGTTCAGAGGGTTCCATCACCAAGAAAGTGAGGTAGGTCACTTCCTTCAGGAACTGAATGAGGTCACTGCCTTGGCAACCACTTTATTCTAACATTTGCTTCCAATGGCTCCATGACATGGAGGCTGCCCCTACTTCCTGTGTCACATTCACAAGTTAGAATGGTATACCAACCATAGGCACCCGGGAACAGTCAGAGTCTACTAGGGTATGGCTTACTGTCAGGAATTCAGTATTTCAAATAGAAAATAGGAAAATGAATCTAATGTGTATACAAATATATGCTAGACAAAAATCTTCCCACTGTCCTCCACAACAATGCCTTGATATTTCCTTCACCACAAGTAAGACACAATTAGTGGAGAATAGTTTGAAAATCTGTGAATATATATCTGGAAAAAAATGAATGGAGTTCACAACCTTGGAGGTGGTAGAGGAATTTCCAAATGTAAAAGAAAGGATAAACACTCCACAAACATGGAGCTCTGGTGGCCTAATAAATTTTTGAGAAACTGCCTCTGAGTTTGGGCCCTTGAAATATTTGTTGTTGTCAGGAGCTTTAGCTTCCTTTGTAGTGAGACCATCAAATCTGGGTCAGCATCTATGTGACCTGGATGACATGGTTCCTTATTTTCTATTGAACATGAGGCAGCAGTTCTGAATTCTCTCTTTGTAGGTAAACTGAGGCCACTGGGGTCTAAGTGTCTAACCGTGTGGTCTGTGAAGCCATTTGGTCATACTCGAATTTTTGTGGTGTTATTTACTGCAGTACTCTGAGTTTGGTATTGGCTTCATGAAGTACAAGGAGATAAACTGGGACACAGTCCTAGAGGGAGTACTCTCATGTGTGGTGAGTGAGGGTCTGCAGGAGAATGCACCAACCAGGCTTCTATCCCAAAAAGCTTGCACCCATGTCCATAGCAACCTGATTCTGAACATTGCCATGAAACCTCTCCATATAACAAGATCCCTTTATTTGTAAGGGTCTGCTGGCTGCACCATGTCAGTCACAATCCATTTGGAAGCCAAGGGAAGATCCATGTGGCCCCACGACAGATGTTTTATCATACACCTGCCAACCACTGCTCTAGGCCCACTACTCAGCAGGTTCCAACTTTCTGGCATCTCTGTTCTACAACATTTTCATGAAACCCAGTCAATCAGGGCACTGTCTGGTATACTCGTGATCAGCAACAGACATCCAAAGATTTTCTAGTGCCACCTGTTCATAGGAATATCAAAAATTTTATGGTGTTTATCTAGCCAATTTTCAAGGATGAAGTTGGAGGCACTGTGGGTTTCAATTCATTCAGGAACCATGAAATAGTGAGGAAGCTCATTTCAATGAAAGCTCGGGACAACTCTCACAGGCAAGGCTTCCCAAGGAGTGGCCAAAAGGTCACATGAAGCCAGGCCCATTGAGGTTTACAATTGAGGTCCATGTGTGTTTTGACTCTCAACTATGACTGCTAAGTCTTTCTGAATAAAGTCATGTGATATCCTGGCTGAGAATCCCAGTGCTCTTTGGAAAGCCAACCTGGGCCTAGATCTCAGTCTCCAAGGGCAACTCTCATGTGTGGCCTCCTAAATTCCAAACACAATTCATGCCAATACATCGCTGAGATCTGTTCCAGAACTCAGTCTCTAAAGGGAATCACACAAGAGTTAAAGCCCAGGTTGACCCTGGAATCTTTTCCAACCGTAACACAAATGACCACAATTAAACCAAAGCACTCCAACATGGCCCTCATCTTCTTCCATATAGACAGTCATAATAAACTCTGGTTGGAGGTTTCCATGAGGGGCGCAGCCCAAGACAGTGTTCAAAATAAGCTCACTTGCCACTCATTTGCCTAAAGTCAGGGTGACATGGAAACCCTTCCTGTGAACGAGGGGTGATCAAATAGGCCTGCCATTAATAGTGCTCTACTTCTCCAATTTGAGGCCTACTCTCTGTGGGGTATAGATTCTTTATGAGAATTGGGGTCATGAGAAAACCCAAGCACCTATGGGCTACCCTCTGAAGGGATTTGAAGAACCCATTTGAGTGAACCAAGGAGTTGGATCAAAAGACTTTAGATATAGGGTTTTGGTTAGAGAGTGAATGTAAATTTCAGCATATGTGAAGAGTCAGCCACAGTGATGAACTGGGGAAAATGTGTAGGAAAGCAGATATCAATAGAGATATTAGGAAATCAGGCAAAGTACAAAGAGAGTGATAGGATAAGACATTTTTAACAGGGTTGAGTTTGAATATACAATCTTAGGAAGAAACAAATATGTAGTCACCAATAGGAATGATATTCGAGATCATTAGTGAATCAGGACATGGATGTTGTTAGTAATACATGCTCACTTTCAATATAGGCTTTGGTACAATCATAAGTGTGACACTTGCATTTTTTGTCAGGAATATTACTGTGATGAAATGCATATGTATATCAGGTGACTAGAATATTTCTTCCACCATTTTTGAAAGCAATATTTTAAAGGCTTATAAATTAGTATTGGGGATACAAATAGGTATACCCTGGGTCTATGAATATAGAGATGATTCTTTAATAGACCATACTGTGAATAAATAATATAACTGGTTCAAAATTTAAATAATGGATTGAATTGATATCTGAAAATATACAAGAAATCTTACATTGATATACATACATTCATTCCGAACAGTTATACATCTAATGATAATATTAGTGTTACGGTTTATTATGAAGAGTGTGTGAGTTTTGTTTCAAAAGTGATTATGGAAATCGAAAATAATGTGTTTGGAAAGAATCTCATGAAAAGAACAGTCAAGAAACATGGAGGAATACATGTCTTCTCAAGTAGGAAGTGATTGAAATTGAACCAAATGCCTATAAATTTGTAAAATTGTGGATGAAATGATATATCCTATATTGCCCATAAACTGCAGAAATAGTAATGTACCAGTGTTGAATAAAAATGAACTTCAAAATACACATCATGTCCCATAGGTGTCTACTTGCATTGATGTTAAACTGGGTGAGTCACTGTAGAAATATTAGGATTTCTTAGCACCATTCCCTGAAGTTAGTTTTCAGTACTAGGAAACAAATATGTATTTCAGTGGATGTATATTTCTAAGAATAATCTTGTGAAAAATTGATTATATATCCCCATACAGGAACATGAATGAATTTAGGCAGTGTATAGTAAGACACTTATATTTCATATTTTGAAAATCTGGAGACTATATATGTATATAGACACAAACACACACACATTATAATGTAGCAATATATATGCCAATTGAAATTCATCATGAAAAATAACTCATCTGCATATCAAAAAATATTCATTATACTGAACATGGATTATGTATAATGTTGTTCATCTAGGAAGGTCACCCATGGGTTGAATTTTTAGTTCCAACAGCCTTTAGGAGAAGTGATCTCTTCTCACAATTTGTATCTGCCAAGTCAGCCACCTCACAAGAATGTACGTGTGAAACCAGGTAGGATTCTATTTTTGCATATAAAAATACATGTGCTTAATAGGCTAAAGAGAAAGAGAGACAGAAATTCACATATTTCTTAACTTTAAAAACACATGGAGAATTATTTCAACAAATAATTGACTAGATTTATAACTCCTACCTTATATCATGCAAAAGGCAAGTACAACTACACACCATGCCTCTTCTGAACTGCTTGTATTTCTATTCTGTTTTGGTTATTTTTCTCATCATATTAGTATTAGTAGTCAGAGTCTATAAGGGTATGGGCTAGTGTCAAGGATTCAGTATTTCGAATGAAAAATTGAAAAATGAATCCAATGTGTATGCAAATATGTGCTACAAAAAAATCTTCCTTCTCTCATATAGAAGAATGACTTGACATTACCATTGCCCCAAGTAAGTCACAATTAGAGGAGAAGAGTTAGAAAATCTGTAAATATATATCTGCAACAAAAATGCTCAGGAGTGCACAACCTTGGAGGTGGTAGAGGAGTTTCCAAAAGTAAGTGACATGGGAAATACTCCACAGACATGAAGATCTGCTGGCCTAAACACTTCTTGAGAAACTGCCTTTGAGGTTGGGCACTTGAAATATATGTTGTTTTCAGGAGCTTTCGCTTCCTTTATAGTGAGACCATCTAAGCTGGGTCTGCATCTATGTGACCTGGAGGACATGGCATCTTATTTTCCAATGAACATGAGGCAGCAATGCTGAATTCTCTCGTTGTAGGTAAACTATTGCCACTGGGGGCTAAGTGTCTCCCCGTGTGGACTGTGAAACCATTTGGTCATCTTCCACTTTTCGTGGTGTTTCTTGCTGCTGCACTGGTAGTTTGGTATTGGCATCACGAAATACAAGGAGTTCAACTGGGACACAGTGCTGGAGGGAGTTCTGTCACGTGTGGTACGTGTATCCTGGTCTACAGTAGAATGCACCAACCAGGCTTCTATCCCACATAGCTTGCCCCCTTGATCATAGCAACCTGATTCTAAACATTACTCTGAAACTTCTCCATATAACAAGATGCCTTTATATACAATGGTCTGATGGCTGCACCATGTCTGTCTCAAGACAATTGAAAGTCAATGGCAGATCCACATGGCCCCACCACAGATGTTTTATCACACACCTTCCCACCACTGCTCTAGGCCCACTACTCTGCAGTCTCCAACTTTCTGGCATCTCTGTTCTAAACATTTTCATGAAGCCCAGTCAATCAAGGCACTGTCTGGTATACTCATGATCAGCAAAAGTACATCAAAAGGTTCTCCAGTGCCATCTGGTCATGAAAATTTCTAAATATTCATGGTATTGATCTAGACAAATTTCAAGGATGAATGTGGAGGCACTGTGGGTTTCAATTCATTCAGGGACCATTAAATGTTGAGGAAGCTCATTTCAATGAAAGATCTGGAGAACACTCACAGGCAAGGCTTCCCAAAGAGTGGCCAAAAGGTCACATGAAGCCAGGCCCATTGAGGTCTACAATGTGAGGTCCATGTGTGTTTTGACTCTCAACTATGGGTGCCAAGCCTTTCAGAATAAAATCATGTGATATCCTAGCTGAGATTCTCAGTACTCTTGGGAAAGCCACCCTGGGCCTAGATCTCAGTTTCAAAGGGCGACTCTCATGTGTGGCCTCCTGAAATCGCAACACAATTCATGGCAATACTTATCTGAGGTCAGTTCCAGAACTCATTCTCTAAGGGGAATCACACCAGTGTTCAAGCCCAGTTGGACCCAGTCATCTCTTCCATCTGCCACACAAATGACCACAATTAAAACCAAAACACTCCCACATTGTCCTCATCTTCTTCCACATAGACACTCCTCATAACCTCTGGCTGGAGTTTTTCATGAGGGGCACAGCCCAAGACAGTGGCCCAAATAAGCTTTCTTGCCCCTCATTTGCCTAAAGTCAGGGTGGCCTGGACACCCTTCCTGTGAACCAGGAGTGATTAAATAGGCCTGCCATTAATACTGCTCCACTTCTCCACTTTGAGGTCTTCTTACTGTGGGGTTTAGTTTCTTCTTTTTAAAAAAAAAATTGAAATTTAATTGGAAAGTTAAAAAAAATTGTATTGCAGAATATTAAATTTCTTATGCAAAAGCCTTTATCTTGTTTGTGAGGGAAACCTTGATGCCTTGCCAATCTGGTTATATGGAGACACTGAAAATTTTCTGTTACATACTACATGGATGAATGGCTACAGCACATCGTTTTTTCAAACTGAAAGGCAGATAACAGCAAGTAAGATAACAAATAAAAGCCAATTTTATTAAAAAATAAAGTTGTAAAATGTCTCAAATATTGGAAATTAAATTCCTTTTTTTTTCTTTTTTTTGGTTGTTCAAAAGCTCATGCTATATCATCTTTCATACATTTGACTCATTTGGGTTATGAACTCCCATTTTTACCCCAATACAAATCGTAGAATCACATCAGTTACACACTCACGTTTTTACATAATGGCATATTAGTGATTGTTGTATTCTTCTACCTTTCCTATCCCCTACTATCCCCCTCCCCTCCCCAACCATCTACCCTCTATACCTCATCTGCTATTGTTCAATTCTCTCCCTTGTTTCCCCCCCTTTCCCCTCACAACCTCTTATATGGAATTTTGTGTAACATTAAGTGTCTCCTACCATTTCCATATGCTTTCCATTCTCTCTCCCTTTCTCTCCCCCCACTCATCTCCATTTAGTGTTAATATTTTCCTCATGCTCTTCTTCCCTGTTCTGTTCTTATTTGCTCTCTTTATATCAAAGAAAACATTTGGCATTTGTTTTTTAAGGATTGGCTAGCTTTGCTTAGCATTATATGTTCTAATGCCATCCATTTCCCTTCAAATTCAATGATTTTTGTCATTTTTTAATGCTGCATAATACTCCATTGTGTATAGATGCCCTTTTTTTATCCATTCGCCTATGGAAGGTCATCTAGTTTGGTTCCACAGTTTAGCTATTATGAATTGTGCCGCTATGATCAGTGATGTGGCAGTATCCCTATAGTGCGCTCTTTTAAGATCGTCAGGGAATAGTCCGAGAAGTGAGATAGCTGGGTCAAATGGTGGATCCTTTCCCTGCTTTCCCAGGTATCTCCATACAGCTTTCCAAATTGGCCTCAACATTTTCCAGTCCCACCAGCAGTGTACAAGTGTACCCTTTTCCCCACATCCTCGCCAACACTTATTGTTGTTTGATTTCATAATGGCTGCCAATCTTACTGGAGTGAGATGGTATCTTAGGGTGGTTTTGACTTGAATTTCCCTAACTGCTAGAGATGGTGGGCATTTTTTCATGTTCTTGTTGATGGATTGTATGTCCTCCTCTGTGAAGTTTCTGTTCAGGTCCTTGGCCCATTTGTGGATTGGTTTATTTGTTATCTTATTGTTTAATTTTTGAGTTCTTTGTATATTCTAGATATTAGGGCTCTATCTGAAGTGTGAGGGGTAAAAATTTGTTCCCAAGATGTAGGCTCTCTATTTACCTCTCTTATTGTTTCTCTTGTTTCGAAAAAAACTTTTTAGTTTAAATAAGTCCCATTTGTTGATTCTTGTTATTAACTCTTGTGCTATGGCTGTCCTATTAAGGAATTTGGAGCCCAACCCCACAGTATGTACATCGTAGCCAAATTTTTCTTCTATTAGATGCAGTGTCTCTGATTTTATATCTTGCTCCTTGATCCATTTAGAGTTAACTTTTGTGCATGGCGAGAGAAAGGGATTCATTTTCATTTTGTTGCATATGGATTTCCAATTTTCCCTGGACCACTTGTTGAAGATGCTATCCTTCCTCCATTGCATGCTTTTAGGCTCTTTTTCAAATATAAGAAAGTTGTACTTTTGTGGATTGGTTTCTGTGTCCTCTATTCTGTACCATTGGTCCAGCTGACTTTTGTGATACCAGTACCATGCTGTTTTTGTTACTATTGCTTTGTAGTACAGTTTGAACTCTGTTATCGCTATACATCCTGATTCACACTTCCTGCTTAGAATTGCTATTGCTATTCTGTGTCTATTGTTTTTCCATATGAAATTCATGATTGCTTTATATATTTCTACAAGAAATGCCATTGGGATTTTGATTGGCATTGCATTAAACCTGTAGAGAACTTTGGGTAATATCGCAATTTTGATGATGTTAGTTCTGCCTATACATGAACAGGGTACATTTTTCCATCTTCTAACATCTTCTTCTATCTCTTTCTTTAGAGCTATGTAACTTTCATTGTATAAATCTTTCACCTCTTTTTTTAGGTTGATTCCCAAGTATCTTATTTTCTATGAGGATATTGTGAATGGAGTGGTTTTCCTCATTTCAATTTCAGAAGTTTTGTTGCTGATATACAGGAATGCCTTTGATTTTTTCTTGTTGATTTTATATACTGGCACTTTGCTGAATTCATTTATTAACTCTAGCAGTTTCTTTGCATACCCTTTAGGGTTTGTTAAATATGTTATCATGTCATCCTCAAATAGCGAATATTTAAGTTCTTCTTTTTCTATTTTTATGCCTTTAATTTCTTTTGTCTGTCTAATTGCTCTGGCTAGTATTTCAAGAACTAAACTGAATAGAAGTGGTGATAGAGGGCATCTCTGTCTTGTTCCAGATTTTAGAGGGAATGCCTTCAGTTTTTCTCCATTTAGGATGATGCTAGCCTGAGGTTTAGCATATATAGCTTTTACCATGTTGAGGTAAGTTCTTGTTATCCCTAATTTTTATAGTGTTTTGAACATAAAGGAATGCTGTACTTTGTCAAACGCTTTATCTACATCTATCGAGATGATCATATGGTTTTTGTCTTTAAGTCTATTGATGTGGTGGATTACATTTATTGATTTCCATAAATTGATCCAGGCTTGCATCCCAGGGATGAATCCTACTTGATCATGAAGCACAATTATTTTGATATGCTTTTGTATTCAATTCACCATGATTTTATTGAGAATTTTTGCATCCAAGTTTATTAGAGGTATTGGTCTGTAGTTTTCTTTCTTTGAAGTGTCTTTGTCTGGTTTTGGAATCAGGGTGATGTTGGCCTCATAGAATGAATTTGGAGGAACTCCTTCTTTTTCTATTTTTTGAAATTGCTTGAAAAGTATTGGTATTAATTCTTCTTTGAGGGTTTTGTAGAACTCCACTGTATACCTATCCGGTCCAGTGCTCTTTTTGGTTGGTTGTCTTTTGATGGTTTCTTATTTTTCTTCCTTTGTTATTGGTCTATTTAAATTGTGGGTGTCTTCCTGACTCAATCTGGGCAGATCATATGACTTAAGAAATTTATCGATATCTTGTTTATCTTCTATTTTATTGGAATATAGGGTTTCAAAATACTTTCTAATTATCTTCTGTGTTTCTGTAGTGTGTGTTGTGATATTTCCATCTTTATTCCATATGTTAGTAATTTGAGTTCTCTCTCTTCTTCTCTTCGTTAGCATGGCTAAGGGCCTGTCGAACATATTTATTTTTTCAAAGAACCAACTCTTATTTATTTCAATTTTTACAATGTAGATTTTTTGTTTCAATTTCATTGATTTCTCCTCTAATTTCAATTATTTCTTGTCTTCTACTACATTTGATGTTCTTTTGCTCTTCCTTTTCTAGGTTTTTGAGGTGTAGTGTGAGTTCATTTATTTGTTGTTGTTTTTTTCTTTTTTTGAGGAAAGAATTACAAGAAATGAATTTCCCTCTTAAAACGGCTTTCATTGTGTCCCATACAAACCGGTATGTTGTGTCTCTATTGTCATTTGTCTCTAAGAATTTTTTTATCTCCTCCTTTATGTCTTCTGTAACCCACTGATCATTCAGTAACATATTGTGCATTTTCCATGTGATGTAGAATTTTTCCTTCCTTTTTTTTTTCATTGATTTAAAGTTTCAATCCATTATGATCAGATATGGTGCATGGTATTATCTCCATACCTTTATATTTACTAAGAGTTTCCCTATTGCATAATATATGGTCTATATTGGAGTAGGATCAATGTGCTGCTGAGAAGAACGTGTATCCACTTGATGATGGTTGATATATTTTATATATGTTGGTTACGTCTAGGTTATTGATTGTGCTATTGAGTTCTATAGTATCTTTATTCAGCTTTTGTCTGGAGGAAGGCAAGAGACTTCATCCACTATGACTGCCCTTTTTGCCATTTTAGTTTTGGATGCACACATGGGATCTTTCTTTAGATCCATCAGGTGCTGAGAATCTAAGCCACAGGCTCACACAGGGCCAAGATGCAGATTCAGAAACATCCCTTTCCAAAGCAATTAAGCAAAGAGCCACAGGTGATGCCCATTTATTTCCATTTGAAAACTGTTTTCTTCAGTCTTCACAAAGGGGTTGCCGGAGGCAAAGACCTTCCTGACATTCAGGGCAACAGACAGGGAAGCAAAAGGCCCAAAGCAGGGTTTCTCCACTGAGACTTTCTTGGTCACACTGATATCTGAGTTTTCTGAGATACTCGCCATTCCCTTCAGCTATCCAGTACATTGCCATGTCACAGTGCTTGGGGTGGTACATATCTTGGACACAAAACCATGAGCGTATTCTAGAGAGTGGCCAGAATTCAGGAAGAAAACAGGAACTTAGGAAGATGGCGAGTGTTGCCCATTTATAAGGCAAGCTGCAGTTCATTCATAAATTGCACAGGATGAATCCTGGGAAGCTTTCTAGTAGACTGGACAAATCCCTTGATGCATTTTCTTTTCTAATGTCTACAACCACGGACACAATGGGATATATAGACACAGAAACACTCGCCTTGTCAAATGACTTACTAGAAACAGTCCACTCCAAAACTAACAAACCACCTTTCCTACCTATTCTGAGAACAGGAGACAAAACAACAAACCCACAACCACACCCACAAAGACACCTCCTTCCCCCAGTAGGTCTCTGACTATCCAGAGTGTCCTCTGACTGGTGGACCATGATATATTCCCCCATATTGGGGTGTCCTGTCTCTGATATGGTCTCCGTGGCCAACTCTGTGATGCTGTCAGGAGGCAGCGATGAGCCACTACCTGCTTTCTCAGGAAAGGCCCCTCTTCAGATCTTCCTGGCATTTGGCCAACCTCACATCAGTATGTACCAAGAAAGACTGACTCTGTCCTTGGTAAATCCAAACAAGTTTGACCACTGGGACTTGCACTGGGACTGGCTTTGGGTGCCTGGCTTCCTGGATCCCATGTTCAGAGAGTTTCATCACCAAGGAAGTAAGTTGAGTTCATTTCCTTCAGGAACTGAATGAGGTCACTACCCTGGCAACCACATTTTCCTAACAGTTCCTTCCGAGGGTCCCATCAGATGGAGGCTGCACCTACTTGCTCTGACATTTTCACAAGTTAGAATGGTATATCAACCGTAGGCACCCGGGATCAACTCTCCACACAGGCCTGGTTTGGTCCATCTTCACTACATTAAGAAAAGAGAGGCTGATTCAGACACATCCTTTCATCATGACCAGGATGTTTTCCATGTAAGATGACTTTTGCTCTCTCAGGTCCCTCAAAGCTGCCTACATCTTCTCCAGGGATTATTTCTGCATGGACTTTTGATATTGTCAGCTGGTGGAAGATCCCCTACCTTCCTGTATTGTAAGACCAACTCTGTTCCTGCTCTTCTGTAAATGAGATTGAGGGAACAGTGTATGGTTAGGGTTAATAGCATGTTCGATTTGGGTTAGGAATAATTATGCTGGATGAATAATGGTATTGGGAACCTGTGATATTTATAAGAATATAGACGTGAAATATATGTATGAGAACAGAGATCTAGGAAAGATTTGAAGCCCAGATAGGAATTGAAACCACGATTGGTATACTTAGCTTGAATTATGTTCTGCACCGAGGTCTCAGATAAATTGATATACAATGGCATAGGACCGTGTACCTCGGATGTTTGAATGTAGAAGAGAACATGCAGTCAAAAAGGGATAGTCTGTAGGATTAGGAAGATAGTCAGTAGGTTTAGGAAGAATAGTGAGTATAGGAGTTGGACCAAAAGTTCTTTAGCAATAGGGTTCAGATAGAGAGTGAATGTAAATGTCAGCACATTTGAAGTTACAGTCACAATGATGAACTGGGGACAATATGTACAAAAGCAGATATCAATAGGGACATTAAGAAATCAGGCATAGTATAAAGTGAGTGATAGGATTAGATATTTTCAAAAGGCTTGAGGTTGAATATATAATCTTAGGAAAAAAACAAATATGTAGTAACAAAGAGGATTGACATTTGAGAGCATTACTCAACCTGGACAGATGTTTTTAATAATCCATGCTCACTTTCCATTTAGGCTTTGGTACAATCATAAGTGTGACCTTTGCATTTTGTGTCCAGAATACTACTGTGATAAATGTATATGTAGATCAGGTGACATGAGTCTTTCTGCCACCATTATGGGGAGCAATATCCTGAAAACTTATAAATTAGTACTGGGGATACGAAAAGGTGTACCCTGTGTTGATGATTATTCAGATGATGCATGAATAGACCATATTGTGAATAAAGTATATAACTGGTTCCAACTTTAAATAATGGATTGAATTTGCATCTGAAAAAAATATATGAAATCTTATATTGATATACATAAATTCATTCCAACCTGTTATATATCTAATGGTAATATTAGGGTTACAGTTTATCATGAAGAGTGAGTTTTGCTTGAACAATGATAATGGAATCGAAAATAATGTGTTTAGAATGAAGTCAAGTGAAAAGAACAGTAGAGAAATATGGAGGAATACATGTGTTCTGAAATAGTAAGTAATTGAAAGTGAACCAAATGCCTATAAATTTGTGAAGTTGTGAATGAAAAAAATATATCCTATGTTGTACATAAACTGAAGAAATTTTAATGTACCAGTGTTTAATAAAAATGAACTTCAAAATACACATCATGTCCCATAGAAATCTATTTGCATTGATGTTAAACTGGGTCAGTTACAGTAGAAATATTAGGATTTGTAAGCACCATTCACTGAACTTAGTTTTCAGTAGTAGGAAACCAATATGTATTTCAGGTGGTTGAGTATTTCTTAGAATAATCTTGTGTAAAGTTGATTATACACCCAAATACATGAATACGAATGAATTTAGGGAGTGTATAATAAGATACATATATTTCATATTTTGGAAATTCTGGAGAATATATATATATATATATATATATATATACACACACACACACACAAATACACACACAAACACACACACACAAATTAATATGTAGAATATATATGCCAATTGAAATTCATCATAAAATATAATTCATTCACATATCCAAAAATATTCATTTTACTTAACATGGATTTATGTATAATGTTTTTTACTAGGAAGCTCACCCATAGGTTGAATTTTCAGTTCAATCAGTATTTAGGGGGAGTCATCTCTTTTCACAATTTTTATATTCCAATGTCAGTGAGCTCACAAGAATGTACGTGGGATACCAGGTAGGATAGTATATGTGAATAAAAAATACATGTGCTGAATAGGATACAGAGAAAGGGAGACAGGAATTTACATATGTGATAACTTTAAAAACTCATGAAGAAATATTATAATAAAAAGTTGACTAGATTTAAAACACATACTCTTGATAAAGCAGAAGGCAAATACAAGTATACACCATGCTTCCTATGAAAGGACTGTATTTCTATTCAGTTAGGTTTCTTTTTCTCCATCATATTAGGATTAGTAGTCAGATTCTAGTAGGGTATGGGTTGGTGTCAGGGATTCAGTATTTCAAATGGAAAATAGAAAAATTAATCTAATGTGTATGCAAACATGTACTACAGGAACAATTTCCCACTCTCTTCCAGAACAATGGCTTGACATAACCATCAGTCCAAGTAAGACACAATTAGAGGAGAGGAGTTAGAAAATTTGTGAATACATATGAGAAATGTAAAATGCTCAGAAGTTCACAACACTGGAAGTAGAAGAAAAGTTTCCAAAAGTAAGGCAGAGGGTAAACACTTCACAAACATGGAGCTCTGCTGGCCTAAAGACTTCTTGAGAAACTTCCTCTGTGGTTGGGCACATGAAATATTTGTAATTGTCAGGAAATTTAGTTTCGTTTGTAGTGACACCATGAAATCTGGGTCTGCATCTATGTGACCTGGAGGACATGGTTCCTTATTTTCTAATGAAAATGAGGCAGCAGTTCTGAATGCTCTCTTTGTAGGTAAACTGTGGCCACTGGGAGCTAAGTGTCTTCCCGTGTGGTCTGTGAAGCCATTTGGTCATGCTCCAATTTTCAGGGTGTTTCTTACTCCTGAACTGGGAGTTTCGTATTAGATTCATGAAATACAAGGAGTTCAACTGCGACACAATGATAGAGGGAGTTCTGTCACGTGTGGTTTGTCATGGTCGACAAGAGAATGTACGAACCAGGCTTTAATCCCACATAGCTTTCCCACTTGACTATAGCAACCTGATTCTGAACATTGCCCTGAAACCTCTCCATATAAAAAGATGCCTTTACATATAAGGGTCGGCTGCCTGCACCATGTCAGTTGCAAGTCTTTTGGAAGCCAATGGAAGATCCAGGTGATCCTACCAAAAATATTTATTTACACACCTACAGTCCACTGCTCTATGCCCACTACTCAGCAGGCTCCAACTTACTGGCATCTCTGTTCTACAACATTTTCACGAAACCCAGTCAATCAAGGCACAGTTTGGAACCATCATGATCAGCAACAGGACATTCAAAGTTTATCCAGTGCCACCTGGTCATGGAAATTTCAAAAATTTCATGGTATTTATCTAGCCATTTTTCAAGGATGAAGTTGGAGGCACTGTGGGTTTCAATTAATTCAGGAACCATTAAATGGTGAGGAAGCTCATTTCAATGAAAGCTCTGGAGATCACTCACGGGGAAGGCTTCCCAAAGAGTGGCCAAAAGGTCACATGAATCCAGGCCCATTGAGGTATACAAAGTGAGATCCATGTGTGTTTGTATTCTCAACTAAGGGTCCCAAGTCTTTAAGAATTAAATCATGTGATATCCTGGCTCAGAATCCCCGAGCACTGTGGAAAGCCATCCTGGGCCTAGATCTCAGATTACAAGGGTGATTCTCATGCGTGACCTCCTAAAATCCCAACACTATTTTTTGCAATACTTCTCTGAGGTCAGTTCCAGAACTCAGTCTCTAAGGGTAATCACACCAGAGTTCAAGCTCCGGTGGACACAGTCATCTCTTCCAACTACCACACAATTGACCACAATTTAAACCAAAACACTCCCATATGGACCTCATCTCCTTCCATATAGACACTCATCATAACCTCTGGCTGGAGGTTTCCATGAGGGGCGCAGACCAAGACAGTATCCACAATAATCTACCTTGCCCCTCATTTGCCTAAAGTCAGGGTGGCCTGGACACGCTTCCTGTTAACCAGGAGTGATCAAATAGGCCTGGTGTTAATACTGTTCTGCTTGTCCAATTTGAGGCCTACTGACTGTCAGATATTGATTCTTTATGTGAATTGGAGTCATGAGAAAACCCAAGCACCTATGGGCTAGCCTCTGCAGGTTTTGAAGAACTCGTTTGACCCAAAGGATTCCTATTCTCACTTGATGGAGGTCAGGAACCTTACAGAGGAAGGCGAGAGACTTCATGCCAATGACTGCACTTTTGGCCATTTTGGTTTTGAATGCACGCATGGGAAATTTCTTTAGATCCCTCAGGTGCTGAGAATCTAAGCCACTGCCTCATACAGAGCCAAGGGGCTGATTCAGACACATCCCTTTTCAAAGCAGTTAAGGAAAGAGCCACATGTATGCCCAATAATTTCCATTTGAAAACTGTTTTCTTCAGGCTTCACAAAAGGGTGGCCTGAGTCAAAGACCTTCCTGAAATTCAGGAAAACAGAACAATAGGTAAGCAAATGGTCCAAAGCAGGGTTGCTCCACTGAGAATTTCCTGGTCACACTGATACTTGAGTTTTCTGAGATGCTTGCCATTTCTTTCAGCTATCCAGTACATGGCCAGTCACAGAGCTTGAAGGTGGTACATATCGTGAACAAAAAACCATGGTCCTATTCTGTAGAGTGGCCAGAATTCAGAAAGAAAACAGGAACTTAGGAATATAGCAGGTATTGCGCATCAATAGGGCAAGCTACAGTCCATTCATAAATGGGGCAATTTGAATGCTGAGAAGCTTTCTACTAGACAGGACACATCCATTGATGCATTCTCTTTTCTAATGCATACAACCACGGACACAGTGAAATACTGAGACATAGAAACACTCGCCATGTCAAAAGACTTACTAGAAACACTAAACTTCAATCCAAACAAACCGACTTTAATACCTATTCTAGGAAAATGAGACAAAACCACAAACCCACAACAACACCCACAAAGGCACCTCCTTCCCCCAAGTAGGTCTGTGACTATCCAGAGTGTCCTCTGACTTGTGGGCCAAAATATGTTCCCCCAAATTGGCCTGTCCTGTCTCAGATCTGGTCTCCTTGGCCAACTCTGTGAAGTTCTCAGTAGCCAGCGGTGAGCCACTACCTGCTTTCTCAGGAAAAGCCCCGCTTCAGAGATTTCCTCTCATTTGGCCTTCCTCACATCTGTAGGTACCAACAAAGACTGACTCTGTCCTTGCTGAATCCAAACAAGTGAGACCACTGGGACTGGAACAGGGACTGGCTCTGGGTGCCTGGCTTCCTGGATCCCAAATTCAGAGAGTTCCATCACCAAGGAAGTTAAGTGAGGTCCCTTCCTTCAGAAATTGAATGAGGTCACTGTCTTGGCAACCACTTTGTCCTAACTGTTGCTTTCAAGGGTCCCATGATACGGAGGCTGCCCCTACTTTCTGTGACACTTTCACAAGTTAGAATGGTATATCAACAATAGGCACCCAGGAATAGATCTCCACACAGGCCTAGTTTGGTCCAACTTCTCTACGTTAAGAAGAGAAGCTGATTCATACACAACCTTTTATCCTGACCAGGTTGTTTGCCATGGAAGATGACTTTTGGTCTCTCAGGTCCTTCATAGCTGCCTACCTCTTCTCCAGGGATCATTTCTGCATGTACCTTTGAGGTTCTCAGGAGGTGGAAGATTCCCTACATTTCAGTATTGTAAGATCAACTCTTTCCCTGCTCTTCTGTAAAGTTAGATTGAGGGAACAGTGTATGGTTATGGTTAATAACATGTTCGGTTTGGGTTAGAAATCATTCTGCTGGATGAATAATGGTATTGGGAACTTGCTATGTGTATAAGAATATATAGGTGAAATATATGTATGAAAACAGAAATCTAAGTATGATTTGAAGTCCAGAAGGGCATTGGGCTCTTGATTGGGATATGCAGCTTTGAATTACGTTCTGCAGAGGTGTCTCAATTAAATCGATATACAATGCCATAGGACCTTGTACCTTGGATGAATTAATGTAGAAGGAACATCTAGTCGAAAAGGGATAGTCCGAAGTGAAAGGTTAATAAAATAGGTACTTGTCACTTCCTGTTTTTCTGTATGCTTAACAAAACACTGTTGAAATCTTGAGAAATGTTTGCTAATCTTGTTTCCAGAATGTTCTGTTCCCAACTGCCAAACTGCAGAATGTACTCCCTCACTCAGTGTCATGCAAACCGCCCACATGCCCTCACCCATTAGTAAACTTCCCTCTCTTCCCTCTCCAAGGAAAGTATATAAGCTGTGCTTAAGGTGTTCTCAGGGCTCTCTGCTCTATTTAAGTGAGTTCTGAGCCACAGCATGCTGAACCCCAAATAAACCCATTGCTGTTGCATGAGACAGACTCTTGGTGGTCTCTTCCTTCGACACTCGCCCGACCTTTACATATTGAGGTTCCACAGAGTTCTGGCAGTGGCAGACGAGAGACCCCAATGGGCTCCTCTCGGAGCAAGTAAGGCACCTCTTTCTGGTTTCAGGTTTCATGTTAGGGCTTGGCAAAATCTCTGGCGATGAAGAGCCTGAGCTCCCTCCGAAGGTGGCTGAGAGACGTGTCACGGAGACACAGGGCACCTCCCTGGGGGACGCCGCAGAAAACTCGGGAAATTAAGGAACAATAGTCTCCTCAACTCAGTGATATTTTGTTTCAGATTCGGTATTGTCATCCCATCGGGTTTTGCCGGCTACTCATTCCTGGTTTCAGTGTTTGACGTCCATTGCCTGTGTTTATGGTCTTGTCTTATCTGTGTCATGTGTCCTTGCTTTTGCTGTTTGTGTACCTTTCATTATGGGACAGAGCAGTTCAATGCCTCTGTCCCTGACCCTTGATCACTGGAACAAAGTCCGCTTAAGAGCTCAGAATCTTTCTTGTTTTAGTAAAATGCTGGACCTGGCAGAATCTCTGTGCCTCAGAATGGCCCACCTTTGAATTTGGATGGCCCCTAGAAGGATCTTTCTACTTCGCACTAATTTAAAAATTCAGAGATATTATCTCAGCCGGGGACACATAGCCATCTGGATCAACAGCCATATATCTTAACTTGGCAGAACATCTGCAAATCTCCTCCTCCATGGGTGAAGCCTTTCCTTGCCCCTGCCTCTGCTCCTACTCCTTCCCCCATGATCTCTCAAACCCTCTCAACCTCCTCCTCCTCCACCCCCTGTTCTCCCCGAGTCACAGATTTGACTCTACTGGACTCTTCTTCCCTTACTAATCCCCTGTCCTTGTCCCCTAACCCACAACACCCTCAAATGGATTTCCCTGCTGCTGACTCAGCCTCTTTACCATTGGAGGAAGCTAAGCCGGTAATAGGGTCTGATAATGGACCGGTGTTCATGGCCCAGGTAAGTCAGGGGTTAGCCAGGAACCAGGGAATTAATTGGAAGTTATATTGTGCTTATAGATACCCGAGTTCAGGACAGGCAGATAGAATAAATTGAACCATTAAAGAGACCTTAAGAAAATTAAACTTAGAGAACAGCATAAAAGATTGGACTATGCTCCTGCCTTATGCAATGTTTCATGCAAGAAATACTCCCTCTGTTTCTTTGAGTAACCTTAGCCCCTGTGAAATTCTCTATTGTTGCCCTCCTGCAGTAAGGGACCTAAGCCCGACTCAAAGACCTAACCATTCCATCCACACCCCCTTGCTTGACAGACTTAAAGCTCTAAAAAGAACTCAGTGATACCTGTGTAAACAGATGGCCACTGCCTACCAAACTGGGGACAAAGGGACTCCACATCGATATCAAGTAAGAGACTTCATCTACGTAAGACGACATCAGGTATCATGCTTGAAACCCCGCTGGAAAGGACCATAGCCGGTGCTACTTATAACACCTCCAGTGGTAAAGGTAGATGAAATCAATTTCTGGATCCATGCCTCTCATCTCAAGCCTGCGCCCTGTCCAGACTCTGGCTGGAAACTGGAAAAGACTGGTAAAACCTTCAAATTGCGTATTCGCCATGTGGATAAGTCTGTGGACTCTCTCCTTGGCCACAAGTAGTCCTAAGCCACATCAGCCCATTCAGCAGTGATGGCTGATCACAAATCCTACTGGAAAAGAAGTATAATCTATCTCGCATACAGCCCCCTGAGGGACCTGGTGGCCATCATTCCTCCCAGACATTTGTCAGCTGGCTATAGGTCTTACCTATTGGGATATCCCTGATGAAGAGGATACCACTAAAATTCCATTAAATTACTTCTGTAGCATAGATAATGGAAACAAACATTATGGATGAAGGGACATGCAAGCCAGATGCAGGTTGGCTAGCCTAGATTACTATGTTTGCCGGGCAGACTCTCAAAGCCACAGTCACAGCTGTGTGGGGGGAAAGCCGACTTCTTCTGTAAGTCATGGGGATTTGAGCAAACAGGGGCTGCCTGATGGAACCCAAACTCCTCATCAAATTCAGTACACATCATTGGCCATATTACCAATTAGATAAGAAGAACCGATGGCCCCCAGAGGGGTCTCTAGATCCTCAAATTCTGCGTGACCTTTTCCCTCCTTCACTCACATCCTGAACTATGCTTCTCCAATAGATCCTCACCCTCAGCCTTCTGCTCCAGACATTCTGCTGTCACTCCCACCTCAGCAACCTGATTTCTCCCCTCCAATTACTAGATCAAAAACCCAAACCTCTGCCGGTTCTCAGACCATTGCCTCTTTGCTGAGGCAGCAGTTACTGAAGTACCCCTCCACCCACTCACTCCTCTCTTGTCCTGTCAGTGCTCGCACCGGGTCCCGCCAGGTCTTCTTACCAGCTAAACCAAAGCTCAAACCAGCTGAGGAGAGCCCTCAGTCCCCTTTCTAAGATGTAATAAAAATGGCCTTTAAAGTTGGTTTGTCATCACTGAAAACAGTTTACTAATAATTAAACGTCCCTCATATGCGTTTTGAGATACTCACTCCCATCATCCTCTCTGCTCTACCTGTTCTACTGCTCAAGTTTTTGTTGCTAGGAAAATCTCAAACCCGTTTCCCATTATTCTTTTACATCTCTCCTTCCTCATTCTCAGATCCACGGAGCTGATCACAGCCCACCTTCCCCGTCTTCCCCCTCTGCACTAGGCCCACAGAAAAGTCTTAACTGACCTTCTCCAGAAGTCTTCACCATGGCTGACTTTAGGACTTTCAGCAAAAGAGTCCCTATAAAAGAGTTCAATGTAGATAAACTTCCTCTTTTCGTGTTGCCCTGTTCTACTTGGCCAGTGGCTAAAAAAATCAGCACTTCTCAGGTAGACACCCTTTTACTAGTTTTTCACAAAATATGTGAACAAGGCCTCTGTCCTTGAGCTGGGGATTCACAGAGATGGCTACATTTCTAAGATAAAGAAGTTACCAACTGGTCTCCATGGTAACAGCTGGCAGGGGTAAAATAAGAAAGGGAAGAAAAAGCTCTCCCCCTCCCAGGTGTCCTTTAAAAGTTAACTTGCCCAGAACAGGGGAAAAACAGGAACAAATACTGCGTTTTTGAACTTCTGCAGACTGTGAGCTTCTGAGCACCTTCCCTTACATGTTGGGTACAAAATTCTGAAACTACCTAAACTTGAGTTTCAGGGGATTAATTGATTACAACAGAAGCAATGCCCTCTGAATCCGGTTGCAACCAAATAGGACTGTTTCCCTGTCTTTAGTGCTATCTTAGGTGCCTTGCCTTGTCCGTCCTTACAACAGAATAATTCCATATACTTAAACCTTGTTTATGTTTTCATGAAATGGTCAACAGATGTGATTAATCGTGTAATGGTGCAGATGTTTCCCAGAGTGCTCTATTATGAAGCAGGATCATTTGAAGATCAAATAGGGGGACATACAACCAGGTTCCACTGGGAGCATATATCCCTCACTTTAGCCATCATATTAGGAATAGGATTTGCTGCACGGGTGGGCCCAGGAACCACTGCCCTTGTCCATGTGACACAATAAATTACCCAATTAGAAGCAGCAATAGACCAAAACTAAGATATTAGAAACCACCATCAGAGCTTTGCATGAAACTTTAACCTCTCTCTCTGAAGTTGTTTTACAGAACAGTTGAGGTTTGGACCTCCTCTTCATTAAAGAAGGGGGCCTTTGTGCTGCATTGAGGGAAGAATGTTGTTTTTATGCCGAACATACTGGAGTTGTAATAAAATCTATGAGTAAATTAAAAAGACACATTAAAGAGCATCAACAAGAGAGAGAGAGACCCAAAAAGGGTTGTTTGAGTCTTGGTTCACACAGTGCCCCTGGTTAACTACGTTTTTATCAACCCTGGCCGGTCCAATAATAATCCTCATATTATTGCTAACTATAAAACCCTGTTTTCTCAACCGTGTAATTTCTTTTCTCCAGGCTCAAATTGGACGAGTTAAACTTATGGTAATACCCCACTAGGAGACATAGAATGTGAAACCCCCAATGATAATTTTTATGATTAAAAGTAGCCAGAAAAAGAAGTGAGGAATGAAAGGTTAATAAAATAAGTACTTGTCACTTCCTGTATTTCCCTATGCTTAACAAAAAACTGTTGAAATCTTGAGAAATGCTTGCAAAACTTGTTCCCAAAATGTGCTGTCCCCAACTGCCAAACTACAGAATGTACTCCCTCACCCAGTTGCATGCAAACTGCCCACTCGTCGTGACCCATCAATAAACTTCCCTCCCTGCCTTCTCCAGGGAAAGTATACAAACTCTACTTAAGCTATTCTCAGGGCTATCTGCTCTATTAAAGTGAGCTCTGAGCCCCAGCATGCTGGAAACCCAATAAACCTTTTGCTGTATCATGAGTACTCTGTTGGTCGTCTCCTTCTCCGAAGCTTCCCCGACATTTACTTGGATGATTGAATGTAGAAGAGAACATCCAGTGAAAAAGGTATAGTTGGTAGGATTAGGAAGATAGTCAGTAGGTTTAGGAAGAAGAGTGAGTATAGAATTTAGAACAAAAGTTCTTTAGCAATACGGTTTCAGTTAGAGAGTGAATGTAAATGTGAGCACAGTTGAAGAGTCAGTCACAATGATGAACTGGGGAAAATATGTAGGAAAGCAGATATCAATAGAGACATTATGAAATCAGGGAAATTACAAAGTGAGTGACAGGACTAGATATTTTGAAAAGGATTGAGTTTGAATATATAATCTTAGGAAAAAACAAATATGTAGACAGCAATAGGATTGATATTTGAGAGCATTAGGCAAATTTCAGGTGCATGAATATTTCTGAGAATAATCTTGTGAATAGTTGATTATAAATCCAGATACATGAACATGAATGAATTTAGGGAGTGTATATGAGACACATATATTTCATTTTTTGAAATATCTGGAGAGTGTGTATATATATATATATATATATATATATATATATATATATATATACACACACACACAAACACAAAACACACACAGACAAAAAAGTAGCAATATATATGTCAATCAAAATTCATCATATAATATATATTATCCACAGATCTAAAAATATTCATTTTACTGAACATGGATTTATGTATAATGTTGTTCAACTAGAAAGCTCACCCATATGTTGAATATTCAGTTTCAATGGGGTTTAGTAGGAGTGATCTTTTCTCTCAATTTGTATCTGCCAAGTCAGCCACCTCACAAGAATGTACGTGTGGTACCAGGTAGCCAACCTGATTCTGAACATTGCCCATAAACCTATCCATATAACAAGATGCCTTTACATATAAGGGTCTGCTTGCTGTACCCTGTCAGTCACAATGCATTTGGAAGCCAATGGCAGATAAACATGGCCCCACCACACATGTTTTATCACACACCTTCACACCACTGCTCTAGGCCCACTAATGAGCAGGCTCCAACTTACTGGCATCACTGTTCTACACAATTTTCATGAAACAAAGTCAGTCAAGGCACTGTCTGGTACACTGATGGTCAGCAACAGGATATCCAAAAGTTCTCCAGTGCCACCTGGTCATGGGAATTTCAAAAATTTTATGGTATTTATCAAGCCATTTGTCGAGGATGAAGTTGGAGGCTCTTTGGGTTTCAATTTATTCAGGAACCATTAAATGTTGAGGAAGCTCATTTCAATGAAAGCTCTAGAGAACACTCACAGGCAAGACTTCCCAAAGTGTGGCCAAAAGGTCACATGAAGCCAGGCCCATTGAGGTCTACAATGTGAGGTCCATGTGTGTTTTGACTCTCAACTGTGGCTGCAAAGTCTTTCAGAATAAAATCATGTGATATCCTGGCTGAGATTCCCAGTGCTCTGGGGAAAGCCAACCTGCACCTAGATCTCAGGTTCCAAGGGCGACTCTCATGCATGGCCTAGTAAAAACCAAACACAATTCATGAAAATACTTCTCTGAGGTCAGTTCCAGAATTCATTCTCTAAGAGGAATCACAACAGAGTTCAAGCCCAGGTGGACCCAGTCTTTTCTTCTAAGTGCCACACAAATTACCACAATTCCAAACAAAACGCTCCCACATAACCCTTTTCTTCTTCCATATAGACACTCATCATAACCTCTGGATGGAGGTTTCCATGAGGGGCGCAGGACAGGACAGTGTCCAAAATAACCTCCCTTGCCCCTCATTTGCCTAAAGTCAGTGTGGCCTGGAAATCCTGACTGTGAAACAGGAGTGATCAAATCGGCCTGCCGTTAATACAGCTTGGCTTCTCCAATTTGAGGCCTACTGACTGTAGGGTTTAGATTCTTCATGTAAATTGGGGTCATGAGAAAACCCAAGCACCTATGGGATAGCCTCTGCAGGGCTTTGAAGAACTCTTTTGAAACAAAGGATCCCTATTCTCACTTGATGGATGTCAGGAACCTTAGAGAGGAAGGCGAGAGTCTTCATAAACAATGACTGCTCTTTTGGCCATTTTGGTTTTTAATGCACCCATGGGATCTTTCTTTAGATCCATCAGGTGCTGAGAATCTAAGCTACAGCCTAACACAGGGCCAAGAGGCTGATTCGGACACATCCCTTTCCAAAGCAATTAAGCAAAGAGCCACAGGTGTTGCCCATTCATTTCCATTTGAAAACTGTTTTCTTCAGGCTTCACAAAGGGGTGGCCTGAGGCAAAGAACTTCCTGACATTCAGGGCAACAGAACAATAGGTAAGCAAAAGGCCCAAAGCAGGGTTTCTCCACTGAGATTTAATGGTCACACTAATATTTGATTTTTCAGAGATGCTCGCCATTCCTTTGAGCTATCCAGTACATGGTCATGGCACACAGCTTGGAAGTGGTACATACCTTAGACATAAAACCATGAGCCTATTCTGGAGAGGGGCAGAAGTCCAGAAGAAAACTGAAACTTAGGAAGATTGCAGGTGTTACCCATCGAAAAGGCAATCTGAAATCCATTCATAAATTGGACAGGATGAATGCTGGGAAGCATTCTACTCGACAGGACACATCCATTGATGCATTTTCTTTTCTAATATCTGCAACCACGGACACAGTGTGATAGACAGACATAGAAACACTCGCCTTGTCAAATGACTTACTAGAAACAGTTCATTCCACACCAAAAAAAGCGCCTTGCCTACCTATTCTCTGAACATGAGACAAAACCAGAAACCAACCCCCACACCCACAAAGGCACCTCCTTCCCCCAAGAAGTTCTGTGACTATCCGGACTGTCCTCTGACTGGTGAGCCATACTATATTCCCACGGAATGGCCTGATCTGTCTCAGATCTGGTCTCCTTGGCCAACTCTGTGCAGGTGTCAGGACCCAGAGGTGAGAAACTACCTGCTTTCTCAGGAATGACCCCTCTTTAGAGCTTTCCTGGCATTTGGCCATCCTCACATTAGTAGGTACCAAGAAAGACTGACACTGTCCTTGGTAAATCCAAACAAGTGAGACCACTGGGACTGGGACTGGGACTGGCTCTGGGTGCCTGGCTTCATGAATCCCAAGTTCAGAGATTTCCATCACCAAGGAAGTGAGGTGAGGTCACTTCCTTTAGGAACTGAATGAGGTCACTGCCTTGGCAACCACTTTGTCCTACCAGTGGCTTCCAAGTGTCACATGAGAAGGAGGCTGCCCCTACTTCCTGTGACACTTTCACAATTTAGAATGGTATACAACCATAGGCACCCAGAAACAGCTACCCACATAGGCCTGGTTTGGTCCATCTTCTCTAAATTAAGATGTGAGAGGCTGATTCAGACAGAACCCTTCATCCTGAACAGGTTGTTTGCCATTGAACATGACTTTTGTTCTCTCAGGTTCTTCATAGCTGCCTACATCTTCTTCAGTCAACATTTCTGCATGGAACTTTGAGGTTCTCAGCAGGTGGAAGATCCCCTACTTTCCTGTATTGTAAGACCAACTCTGTCCCTCCTCTCTGTAAATTTAGAATGAGGGAACAGTGTATGGTTAGGGTCAATAACATATTTGACTTGTGTTAGGAATCATTCTGCTGGATTAATAATGGTATTGGGAACCTGCAAAATTTATAAGAATATATATTTTAAATATAAGTATGAAAACATAAATCTAGTTACGATTTGAAGCCAGAAAGGGCATTGGGCCCTTCTTTGGGATATTTAGCTTTGAATTACATTCTGCATTTTAGTCTCAGATAAATCTATACACAATGGAATAAAACCTTGCACCTCAGATGCCTGAATGTCGAAGAGAACATCCAGTCAAAAATGGATAGTCGGTAGGATTTGGAAGATAGTAGGTTTAGGAAGAAGAGTGAGTCTTCGAGTTGGACCAATAGTTTTTTAGCAATAGGGTTTCGTTTAGAGAGTGAATGTAAATGTCAGCACATGTGAAGAGTCAGTCAGAATGATGAACTGGGGAAAATATGTAGGAAAGCAGGTCTCAATAGAGACATTAGGAAATCAGACAAATTATAAAATGCGTGATAGGATTAGACATTTTCAACAGGGTTGAGGTTGAATATATAATCATAGGAAGAAACAAATATATAGTCCCCAACAATATTGACACTTGGGAGAATTAGGCATCCTGGACAAGGATGTTTTTAGTAATATATACTCACTTTCAATTTAGGGTTTGGTACAATCATAAGTGTGACCTTTGCATTTTTGTCCAGAATATTACTGTGATAAAATGTATATGTAGATCAGGTGACATGAGTATTTCTTCCACCATTATGGGAAGCAATATTTTTAAAACCCATAAATTAGTATTGGGTATACAAATAGGTGTACCCTGTGTCAATGAATATAGAGATGATGCATGAATAGATCGTACTGTGAATAAATAATATAACTGGATCCAACTTTAGAAATTGGAGTTAGAATAAATTGATATCTGAAAATATACAGGAAATCTTATATTGATATTGGTATACATACATTCATTACAACCAATTATAAGTCTAATGGTAATATTAGGGTTACGGTTTATCATGAAGAGGGTGTGTGAGTTTTCCTTCAAAAGTGATTATGGAAATCGAAAATAATGTGTTTGTTAAGAAGTCTCATGAAACGACCAGTCGAAAAACCTGGAGGACTACATGTGTTCGGAAGCAGGAAGTGATTGAAAGTGAAACCAATGTCTTTAATTTTGAAATTTTGGGTGAAAAATTTATCCATGGATGTGCATAAACTGAAGAAATAGTACTGTACCAGTTTTAAATAAAAATGAACGTCAAAATACACATCATGTCCCATAGGAATCTACTTGCATTGATGTTAAACTTGGTAAGTTACGGTAGAAATATTAGGATTTGTATGCACCTTTCACTGAAGTTTGTTTTCAGTACTAGGAAACAAATAAGTATTTCAGGTGGATGAATATTTCTGAGAATAATCTTGTGCAAAGTTGATTACAAATCCACATACATGAATATGAATGTATTTAGGGAGTGAATAATAAGACACATATTTCATATTGTGAAAAATCTGGAGAGTATATATATACAAAACACACACAGACATTATAAAGTGGCAATATATATGCCAATCGAAATTCATGGTGAAATATATATCATTCATAGATCCCGAAATATTAATTTTAATGAACATGGATTTATGAATAATGTTGTTCAACTAGGAAGGTCACCCATAGGTTGAATTTTAAGATCCAACAGCATTTAGCAGGAGTGATCTCTTCTCATAATTTGTATCTGCCAAGTCAGCCACCTCACAAGAATGTATATGTGATACCAGGTAGGATTCTATATGTGCATATAAAAATACATGTGCTGAATAGGCTACAGAGAAAGGGATACAGGAATTCACATATTCATTAACTTTAAAAACACATGGAGAACTATTTCAATTAAAAATTAACTAGATTTATAACACCTAACCTACATAATGCAAACGGCAAGTCCAACTATACACCATGCCTCTTCTGAACTGCTTGTATTTCTATTCTGTTTGAGTTATTTTTCTCCATAATATTAGGAATAGTAGTCAGAGTCTAGTAGGGTATAGTTTCGTGTCAGGGATTCAGTATTTTGAATGGAAAATTGGAAAATGAATCCAATGTGTATGCAAATATGTGCTACACAAAAATCTTCCCACTTTCATCCACAACAATGCCTTGACATTACCTTTGCCACAAGTAAGACACAATTAGAGGAGAAGAGTTAGAAAATACGTGAATACATATCTGGAATGGAATACGCTCAGGATTTCCCAACCTTGGAGGTGATAGAGCAGTTTCCATAAGTAAGGGACATGGTAAACACTCCACAAACATGGAGCTCTGCTGGCCTAAATACTTCTTGAGAAACTGCCTCTGAGGTTGGGCACTTGAAATATATGTTGTTGTCAGGAGCTTTAGCTTCCTTTATAGTGAGCCCATCAAAGCTGGGTCTGCATCTATGTGACCTGGAGGACATGGTTTCTTATTATCCAATGAACCTGAGGCAGCAGTGCTGAATTCTCTCTTTGTAGGTAAACTGTGGCCACTGGGGGCTAAGTGTCACCCCGTTTGGACTGTGAAGCCATTTGGTCCTCTTCCACTTTCTGTTGTGGTTCTTGCTGCTACACTGGGACTTTGGTATTTGCTTCACGAAATACAACAATTTCAACTGGGACACAGTGCTGGAGAGAGTTCTGTCACTGTGGTGGGTCACGGTCTGCAGGAGAATGCACCAACCAGGCTTCTTTCCCACATAGCTTGCACCATTGACCATGTCAACCTGATTCTGAAAATTGCCCTGAAACCTCTCCATATATCAAAATGCCTTTACAAATAAGGGTCTGCTGGCTGCACCATGTCCTTCACAAGGCATTTGGTAGCCAATGGCCAAACCACATGGACCTACCACAGATGTTTTATCACACACCTGCACACCTGCCCACCGCTGCTCTAGGCCCACTACTCAGTAGGCTCCAACTTACTGGCATCTTTTTTCTACATTATTTTTATGAAACCCAGTCAATCAAGGCACCCTCTAGTATACTCATGATCAGCAACAGGACACCCAAAGATTCTCCAGTTCCAGCTGGTCATGGGATTTTCAAAAATTTCATGGTATTTATCTAGCCATTTTTCAAGGATGAAGTTGGAGGCACTGTGGGTTTCAAGAACCACTAAATGTTGAGGAAGCTCATTTCAATGAAACTCTGGAGAACTCTCATAGGCAAGGCTTCCCAAAGAGTGGCCAAAGGTCAAATATAGCCAGGCCCATTGAGGTATACGTTGTGAGTTCCATGTGTGTTTTGACTCTCAACTATGGCTACCAAGTCTTTAAGAATAAAATCATGGGATATCTTGGCTGATATTCCCAGTGCTTTGTGGAAAGCCACCCTGGGCCTTGATCTCAGTTTATAAGAGCGACTCTCATGCGTGGCCTCCTAAAATTTCAACACAATTCATGCAATACTTCTCTGAGGTCAGTTCCAGAACTCAGTCTCTAAGGGGATTCACACCAGACTTCAAGCCCAGGTGGACCCTGTCATCTCTTCCAACCGTCACACAAATGACCACAATTAATACCAAAACAATCCCACATTGCCCTCCTCTTCTTCCATAAAGGCACTCATCATGACATCTGGCTGGAGGTTTCCATGAGGGGCACAGCCCAAGACAGTGTCCAAAATAAGCTCCCTTGGCCCTCATTTGCCTAAAGTCAGGGTGGCTTGGACACCCTTCTTGTGCACCAGGAGTGATCTGTAAGGGTAAAAGAAATTGAAATTAAAGTGTAAAAGTTAAAGTGTAAAAGACCGGGTGTTGTAAAGTTTTTAAGCAGCAAGGCTTGAGTTAAAATGTAAAGGACCAGGTATTGTTAAGTTCCTATGCTACACGCAAAACCTGAAATTCCTGTAGCTTGTAGGACAATTCCCGGACTACCCAGTAAATATTCCCCCTGACCGCCTGGTTTTTTAATAACCTAGGACCCTGTGAGGCCTGGCACATAGGCATTGCAGGGCCTAAACCAATCATTTTGAATGTGTACCCCGCTTTAGAACTGACCTATCACTCCCGCCTTACGTGTTCCCACCAATAAATGAACTAATCATGTTTAGGAATTGTTGTTTGATTTTCCCGTGGTGTATGATGATTTCTTAAAGGAGACTGTAATATATGTAAAGTCCCGCCCTGCCCAAAAAGTGTACTTAAGCACTGCTCAACCCCTGCTCGGGGCTCTGGGATGCTCTCCCATCTTGAGTGAGCACGTAGCCCCAGCATGCTGGATTGGATCCTCAATAAACGGCTTTTACTGTTGCATGAGCCGCAGTTTCTTGATGGTCTCTTCCTCCAACATTCGCCGGAACCTTACATTTGGTGCATTGGCCGGGAATCACGCAGCGCAGGACAAGGAGACCTCAACAAACCTTTCTGGGGGTAAGTAAGGCGCCTCTTTCCTTCAAAAATGATTATGGAAATCGAAAATAATGTGTTTGGAAAGAATCTCATGAAAAGAACAGTCAAGAAACATGGAGGAATACATATGTTCTGAAGCAAGAAGTAATTGAAAGTGAACCAAATGCCTGCAGATTTGTGAACTTGTGGATGAAAAGTTATATCCTATGATATCCATCAACTGAAGAAATAGTAATGTACCACTGTTGAATAAAAATGAACTTCAAAATACACATCATGTCCCATAGGATTATACTTGCATTAATGTTAAACTGGGTCAGTTACCATGCAAATATTAGGATTTGTAAGCACAATTCACCGAAGTTTGTTTTCAGTACTGGAAAATAAATATGTATTTTATGTGGATGAATTTTTCTGAGAATAATCTTGTGCAAATTTGATTACAAATCCACATACATGAATATGAATGTATTTAGGGAGTGAATAATAAGACACATATATTTAATATTGTGAAAAATCTGGAGAGTATATATATATATATATATATATATATATATATATATATATATATATATATATATATATTATAAAGATAAAAACACAGACATTAAAATGTAGCAATATATATGCCAATCAAAATTCATCATGAAATATATATCATCCTCATATCCAAAAATATTCTTTTTACTGAGCATGGATTTATGTATAATGTTGTTCATCTAGGAAATTCACCAATTTGTTGAATTTTCAGTTTCATCAGTATTTAGGGGGAGTGATCTCTTTTCACAATTTGTATCATCCAAAAACAGTGACCTCACAAGAATGTATGTGTGATACCAGGTAGGATTCTAAATATGCATAATAAAATACATGAGATGAATAGGCTACAGAGAAAAGGAGACAGAAATTTACATATGTGTTAACTTTAAAAACTCATGGAGAAGTACTACAATGAAAAGTTGACTAGATTTATAACACATACACTTGATAAAGCAGAAGGCAAGTCCTAGTATACACCATGCCACCTATGAATGGCCTGTATTTCTATTCTGTTAGGTTTCTTTTTCTCCATCATATTAGGATTAGTAGTCAGAGTCTAGTAGGGTATGGGTTAGTGTCAGGGATTCAGTATTTCAAATGGAAAATAGGGAAATGAATCTAATGTGTATGCGAATATTTGTTAGACAAAAATCTTCCTACTGTCATCCAAAAAAATGCCTTGATAGTTCCTTCACCACAAGTAATACACAATTAGTGAAGAAGAGTTTGAAAATCTGTGAATATATATCTGGAAAAGAAAATGCTCAGGAGTTCACAACCTTGGAGGTGGTAGAGGAATTTCCAAAAGTAAGGTAAAGGGTAAACACTTCACAAACATGGAGCTCTGGTGGCCTAATTAATTTCTGAGAAACTGCCTCTGAGTTTGGGCCCTTGAAATGTTTGTTGTTGTCAGGAGCTTTCGCTTCCTTTGTAGTGAGACCATCAAAGCTGCGTCAGCATCTATGTGACCTGGATGACATGGTTCCTTATTTGCAATAGAACATGAGGCAGCAGTTCTGAATTCTCTCTTTGTAGGTAAACTGAGGCCACTGGGGTCTAAGTGTCTAACCATGTGGTCTGTGAAGCCATTTGGTCATACTTCACTTTTCGTGGTGTTTCTTACTGCTGCACTGGGAGTTTGGTATTGGCTTCACAAAATACAAAAAGCAAAACTGGGACACAGTGCTATAGAAAGTACTCTCACGTGTAGTGGGTGAGGGTCTGCAGGAGAATGCACCAACCAGGCTTCTATCCCCAAAAGCTTGCACCCATGTCCATATCAACCTGATTCTGAATATTGCCCTGAAACCTCTCCATATAATAAGGTCCGTTAACTTGTATGGTTCTGCTGGCTGCACCATGTCAGTCACAAGGCATTTGGAAGCCAATGGCAGATCCACATGGCCCCACGACAGATGTTTTATCATACACCTGCCCACCACTGCTCTAGGCCAACTAGTCAGCAGGCCTCAACATTCTGGCATCTCTGTTCTCACCGTTTTCATGAAACCCAGTCAATCAATGCAATGTCTGGTACACTCGTGATCAGCAATAGACATCCAAAGGTTCTCCAGTGCCACCTGTTCATAAGAATTTAAAAAATTTCATGGTATTTATCTAGCCAATTTTCAAAGATAAATTTGGAGGCACTGTGGCATTCAATTCATTCGGGAACCATGAAATAGTGAGGAAGCTCATTTCAATTAAAGCTCGGGAGAACTCTCAGAGGCAAGGCTTCCCAAAGAGTGGCCAAAAGGTCACATTAAGCCAGGCCCATTGAGGTCTACAATTGAGGGCCATGTTTTTTTTGACTCTCAACTATGGCTTCCAAGTCTTTCTGAATAAAGTCATGTGATATCCTGGCTGAGATTCCCAGTGCTCTTTGAAAGCTATCCTGGGCCTAGATCTCAGTCTCCAAGGGCAACTCTCATGCGTGGCCTCCTAAAATCCCAACACAATTCATGCCAATACTTCTCTGAGATCTGTTCCAGAACTCAGTCTCTAAGGGGAATCACTCCAGAGTTCAAGCACAGGTGGACCCAGTCATCTCTTCCAACCACCACACAAATGACCACAATTAAACCAAAACACTCCCACATGGCCCTCATCTTCTTCAATTTAGAGACTCATCATAACCTCTGGCTGGAGGTTTCCATGAAGGGCGCAGCTTAAGACAGTGTCCAATATAAGCTCACATGCCTCTCATTTGCCTAAAGTCAGGGTGGCATGGAAACTCTTCCTGTGAAGCAGGAGTGATCAAATAGGCCTGCCAATAATACTGCTCTACTTCTCCAATTTGAGGCCTATTCTCTGTGGGGTATAGATTCTTTATGTGAATTGGGGTCATGAGAAAACTCAAGCAACTATGGGCTACCCTCTGCAGGGCTTTGAAGAATCCATTTGAGTGAGTCGAGGAGTTGGACCAAATGTTCTTTAGATATAGAGTTTTGATTAGAGAGTGAGTGTAAATGTCAGCATATGTGAACAGTCAGTCACAGTGATAAACTGGGGAAAATGTGTACGAAAGCAGATATCAATAGAGACATTAGGAAATAAGGCAAAGTACAAAGTGGGTGATAGGATAAGACATTTTTAACAGGGTTCAGTTTCAATATATAATCTTAGGAAGAAACAAATATGTAGTCATCAATAGGAATGATATTTGAGATCATTAGTTAATCAGGGCATGGATGTTGTTAGTAATACATGCTCACTTTCAATATAGGCTTTGATACAATCATAAGTGTGACCCTTGCATTTTGTTTCAGGAATATTACCGTGATGAAATGTATATGTATATCAGGTGACTACAGTATTTCTTCCACCATTTCTGAAAGCAATATTTTAAAGACTTAAAAATTAGTATTGGGGATACAAACAGGTATACCATCGGTCTATGAATATAGAGATGATGCCTTAATAGACCATACTGTGAATAAATAATATAACTGGTTCAAACGTTAAATAATGGATTGAATTGATATCTGAAAATATATAGGAAATCTTATATTGATATACATACATTCATTCCAACCAGCTATACATCTAATGGTAATATTAGCGTTATGGTTTATCATGAAGAGTGTGTGAGTTTGGCTTCAAAAGTGATTATGGAAATCAATAATACTGTGTTTGGAAAGAATCTCATGAAAAGAACAGTCAAGAAACATGGAGGAATACATGTGTTCTGAAGTAGGAAGTGATTGAAAGTGAACCAAATGCCTATAAATTTGTGAAATTGTGGATGAAAGGATATATCCTATAATGTCCATAAACTGCAGAAATAGTAATGTACCAGTGTCTGAATAAAAATGAACTTCAAAATACACATCATGGTCCCATAGGTGTCTACTTACATTGATGTGAAACTGGTTCAGTCACTGTAGAAATATTACGAATTGTATACACCATTCACTTAATTTACTTTTCAGTACTAGGAAAAAATATGTATTTAAGGTGGATGAATATTTCTAAGAATAATTTTGTGAAAAGTTGATTATAAATCTACATACACACACATGAGTTTACTTAGGGAGTGTATAATAAGACACATATATTTCATATTTTGAAAATCTTAAGAGTAGATATCTATATCTATATAGATAGATAGATAGATAAATAGATAGATACACACATACACAGACATTAAAATGTAGCAATATATATGCCATTCGAAATTCATCATGAAATATATATCATCCACGTATCCAAAAATATTCATTTTACTGAACATTTATTTATACATAATATTGTTCATCTAGGAAATTCACCCATAGGTGGAAATTCCAGTTCCATCTGTATTTAGAGGGAGCGATCTCTTCTCAAAATTTGTATCTTCCAAAATAAGCGATCTCACAAGAATGTACATGTGATACCAGGTAGAATTCTAAAAATGCATAAAAAAATACATTTGATGAATAGGCTACAGAGAAAGGGAGACAGAAATTTACATATGTGTTAACTTTAAAAACTCATGGAGAAGTATTACAATGAAAAGTTGACTAGATTTATAACACATACCATTGATAAAGCAGAAGGCAAGTCCAAGTATACACCATGCCTCCTATGAAAGGCCTGTATTTCTATTCTGTTAGGTTTCTTTTTCTCTATCATATTAGGTTTAGTAGTCAGAGTCTAGTAGGGTATGGGTTAGTGTCAGGGATTCAGTATTTCAAATGGAAAATAGGAAAATGAATCTAATATGTATGCAAATATGTGCTACACAAAAATCTTCCCACTCTCAGCCAGAACAATGCTTTGACATTACCTTCGCCCCAAATAAGACACAATTAGTGGAGAAGAGTTAGAAAATCTGTGAATACATATGTAGAAAGGAAAATGCTCAGAACTTCACAAACTTGTAGGAGGTAGAACAGTTTACAAATAGGGAGAGGGTAAACAGTTCACAAACATGGAGCTCTGCTGGCCTAATGACTTTTTGAGAAACTGCCTCTGAGGTTGGGCAGTTGAAATATGTTTTTGTCAGGAGCTTTTGCTTCCTTTGTAGTGAGACCATCAATGCTGGGTCTCCATCTATGTGACCTGGATGACATGGTTCCTTATTTTCTAGTGGACATGAGGCAGCAGTGCTGAATTCTCTATTTGTAGGGAAACTTTGGCCACTGGGGTCTAAGTATCTAACCGTGTTGTCTGTAAAGCCATTTGTTCATGCTCCACTTTCGTGGTGTTTCTTACTGCTGCACTGTGAGTTTTGTATTGGCTTCACGAAATACAAGGAGCTCCACTGGGACACAGTGCTGGAGGATGTACTCTCATATGTGGTGGGTGAGGGTCTGCAGTAAAATGCACCAATGAGGCTTAAATCCCACATAGCTTTTCAACTCGACAATAGCCCCCTTATTCTGATCATTGGCAGGAATCCTCTCCATATAACAAGATGCCTTTACATAGAAGGGTCTGCTGGATGTACCATGTCAGTGACAAGTCATTTCTAAGCCAATGCCAGATCCACGTGGACCCACAACTGATGTTTTTTCACACACCTACACTCCACTGCTTTATGCCCACTAGTCTGCAGGCTCCAACTTACTGGCATCTATGTTCTACAGCATTTTCATGAAACACAGTCAATTAAGGCACTGTCTGGTACAATCATGATTAGCAACAGGACATCCAAATGTTCTCCAGTGCCATGGTATATATCTAGATATTTTTCAATAATGAAGTTGGAGGCACTGTGGGATTCAATTTATACAGGAACCAATAAATGGTTAGGAATCTCATTTCAATGAAAGCTCTGGTGAACTCTCACAGGCAAGGCTTCCCAAAGAGTGGGCAAAAGGTCTCATGAAGCCAGGCCCATTGAGGTCTACAATGTGAGTTGCATGTGTGTTTTGACTCTCAACTATGGCTGGAATCTTTCAGAATAAAATCTTGTGATATCCTGGCTTAGATTCCCAGTGCTCTGTGTAAAGTCACCCTGGGCCAAGATCTCAGATTCCAATGGTGAATCTCATGTGTGGCCTCCTGAAATCCCAACACAATTCATGGCAATACATCTCTGAGGTCAGTTACACAACTCAGTCTCTAAGGGGAATCACAACAGAGTTCAAGCCCAGGTGGACCCAGGCATCTCTTCCAATTGCTACACAAATGATGACAATTAAAACCAAAACACTTTCACACGGCCCTCTTCATCTTTTATATAGACACTAATCATAACCTCTAGCTGGAGGTTTCCATGAGGGGCACAGCCCAAGACAGTGTCAAAAATAAACTCCCTTGCCCCTCATTTGCCTAAAGTCAGGGTGGCCTGGACAACGTTAGTGTGAAACAGAAGTGATCAAATAGGCCTGCCGTTAATACTACTCCACTTCTCAAATTTGAGGCCTACTGACTGTGGGGTATAGATTTTTAGTGTGAATTGGAGTTATAAGAAAACCCAAGCACCTATTGTCTCCCCTCTGCAGCCCTTTGAAGAACTTATTTGACACAAATGATCCCTATTCTCACTTGATGGAGGTCAGGAATCTTACAGAGGAAGGCGAGAGGCATCATCCACAATCACTGATCTTTTTTCCATTTAGGTTTTGGATGCCCACATGGGATCTTTCTTTAGATATATCAGGTGCTGAAAATCTAAACCACAGGCTCACACAGGGCCAAGAGGCTGATTCAGACACATCCATTTCCAAAGCTATGAAGCAAAGAGCCACAGGTGATGCCCATTCATTTCCATTTTAAAACTGTTTTCTTCAGGCTTCACAAAGGGGTGGCCTGAGGCAAAGACCTTTCTGACATTCAGAGCAACAGAACAATAGGTAATCAAAAGGCCCCAAGCAGGGTTTCTCCACGGAGACTTTCCTGGTTACTCTGATATATGAGTTTTCTGAGATGCTCGCCATTCCCTTCAGCTATCCAGTACATGGCCATGTCACAGAGCTTGGAGGTGGTACATATCTTGTACAAAAATACATGATACTAATCTTGAGAGTGGCCAGAATTCATGAAAAAATGGAAAATTAGGTAGATAGCCGGTGTTGCCCATGGATAAGGCAAGCCTCAGTCCATTCATTAATTGGAAAGGATGCATGCTGGGAAGCTTTCTACTAGACAGGACACAACCAATGAGCTATTTTTTTTCTAATATCTACAAAGAAAAATACAGTGGGATACACAGACATAGAAACAGTCTCCTTGTCAAATGACTTACTGGAAACAGTCCACTCCAAACCAAACAAACCTCCTTTTTTACCTATTCTCAGAACATGAGAAAAAAACCACAAACACAAACCAACACCCACAAATGCAACTTTTTCCCACAAGTAGGTCTGTCACTATCTGGAGTGTCCTCTGACTGGTAGGCCATATGATGTTCCCCAGAAATGGCCTTTCTGTCTCACATCTGGTCTCTTTGGTCAACTCTGTGAAGTTGTCAGGAGGCAGTGGTGAGCCAATTCCTGTCCTCTCAGGAAAGACCCCTCTTCAGAGCTTTCTTGGTATTTGGCAACCCTTACATCAGTAGGTACCAAGAAAGACTGACTCTGTCCTTAGTGAATCCAAACAAGTGAGCCCACTGCAACTGGGACTGGGACTGGCTCTGGGTGCCTGGCTTCCTGGATCACAAAATTCAGAGAGTTCCATCACCAAGGAAATGAGGTGAGGTCACTACCTTCAGGAAATAAATGAGGTCCCTGTCTTGGCCACCACTTTGTCCTAACAGTTGCGTCCTAGTGTCTCCTGACATGGAGGCTGCCCTACTTCCTGTGATACATTCACATGTTAGAATGGTATAGAAACCATAGTCACCTGGGAACAGCTCTCCACACAGGCCTGCTTTGGTCCATCTTCCCTGCATTAAAAATAGAGAGGATGACTCAGACACATCCTTTCATCCTGACCATGTTGTTTGCCATGGAATATGACTTTTGTTCTCTCAGGTCTTTCATAGCTGCCAACATCTTCTCCAGGGATTATTTCTGCATGGATTTTGAGGTACTCAGCAGGTGGAAGATCTCCTAACTTCCTGTATTGTAATATCAACTTTATCCCTCCTCTTCTGTAAAGTGAGATTGAGGGAACATTGTATGGTTAGGGTCAATAGCATGTTCCATTTGGCTTAGGAATCATTCTGCTGGATGAATAATGGTATTGGGAACCAGCGATATTTAAAAGAATATAGAGGTAAAATATAAGTATGAAAACAGAAATCTAGGTAATATTTTAAGCCCAGAAGGATTTGGGCCCTTGATTGGGATCCTTAGCTTGAGTAATGTTTTGCACCGAGGTCTCAGTTAAATCGATATACAATGGCATAAGACCCTGTACCTCAGATGATTGAATGTAGAAGAGAACATCCAGTGAAAAAGGGATAGTGTGTAGGATTAGAAAGATAGTCCGTAGGTTTAGAAGGAAGAGTGAGTCTAGGATTTGGACCAAAAGTTCTTTAGCAATAGGTTTCGGTTAGAGAGTGAATATTAATGGCACCATATGTGAAAAGTCGGGCACAATGATGAACTGGGAAAAAATATGTAGGAAAGCAGACATCAATAGAGACATTAGGAAATCAGGCAAAGTATAACGTGAGTGATAGGATTAGACATTTTCAACAGGGTTGAGGTTGAATACATAATCTTAAAAAGAAACAAAAATGTAGTCACCAATTGGATTGACATTTGAGAGCATTAGGCAAACTGGGCATGGATGTTTTTAGTAATCCATGTTCACATTCCATTGAGGCTTTATTGCAATCATAACGGTGACCTTTGCATTTTGTGTCCAGAATATTACTGTGATAATATGTATATGTAGATCAGGTGACATGAGTATTTCTTCCACCTTTTCTGGGAGCAATATTTTGAAAACATATAAATTAGTACTGGGGATACTAATAGGTTTACCCTGTGTTGATGAATATAGAGATGATGCATTAATAGACCATACTGTGAAAAAATTATATGACTGGTTCCAAATTTAAATAATGGATTGTTTTAATATCTGAAAATATAGAGGAAATCATATATTGATATACGTACATTAATTCCAACCAGTTATATATCTAATGGTATTATTAGGGTTACCGTTTATCATGAATAGTGTGTGAGTTTTGCTTCAAAAATGATTATTCAATCGAAAATAACGTGTTTAGAAAGAAGTCCAGTGAAAAGACCCGTCAAGAAACATGAAGGAATATATGTGTTCCGAAGGAGGAAGTGATTGAAAGTGAACCAAATATTTATAAATTTGTGAACTTGTGAATGAAAGGATATATTTTATGATGTCCATAAACTGAATAAATAATAACGTACCAAGTTTGAATAAAAATGAACTTTAACAAACACATCATATCAAATAGGAATGTATTTGCATTGATGTTAAACTTGGTCAGTTACTCTAGAAATATTAGGATTTGTAAGAACCCTTCCCTGAAGTTAGTTTTCAGTACTAGGAAACAAATATGTATGTCAGTGGATGTATATTTCTGAGAATAAACTTGTTAAAAGTTAATTATAAATCCACATATATGAATATGAATGAATTCAGGCGGTGTATAACAAGACATATATTTCATATTTTGGAAAATCTGGAGACTATATATATATATATATATATATATATATATATATATATATAGACACACAAACACACACACATTATAATGTCACAATATATATGTCAATCGAAATTCATCATGAAAAATAACTCATCCGCATATCCCAAAATATTCATTTTACTGAACATGGATGTATGTAGAATGTTGTTCATCTAGGAAGCTCACCCATGGGTTGAATTTTCTGTACCAACAGCATTTAGGAGGAGTGATCTCTTCTCACAAATAGTATCTGCCAAGTCAGCCACCTCACAAGAATGTACGTGTGAAACCAGGTAGGATTCTATTTGTGCATATAAAAATACATGTGCTTAATAGGCTACAGAGAAAGGGAGACAGGAATTCATATATTTCTTAACTTTAAAAACACATGGAATAGTGTGTAGTGTCCCTCTTTATCCCTTTTGATTAACTTTGGCTTAAAAAAAAGAATTTTATTGAGAATTTTTGTATATATGTTTGTCAGGAATATTGCTCTGAAGTTTTCTTTCCTTGATGTGTCTTTGTCTGATTTTGGTATGTGAGTGATACTATCCTCATGAAATGAGTTTGGAGGAGTTCCATGCTTTTCTATTTTATGGAATAATTTGAGGAGTATTGTGATGAATGCTTCTTTGAAGGTCTCGTAGAACTTGACTGAGAATCTGTCTGTTCCTGGGCGTTGCTTGATTGGTAGGCTGTTGACAGCAACTTCTATTTCATTGCTTGAAATTGATTTGTTTAAATTGTTCATGTCCTACTAATTCAGTTTGGGTATATCTCTAAAATTTTATTGATGTCATCATGGTATTTTAATTTATTAGAGTATAAATTTTCAAATTAGTTTTTAATTATTCTCTGTATTTTAGTTGTGTACTCTGTAAAAGTTCTTTTACGATCCTTAATTTTAGTAATTTGAGGTTTTTTTTCTTCATTAGCTTGGTTAAGGATGTGTCAATTTTATTTAGTTTTCGAAGATTAAATTTTGTTTTGTGTCAAAAAAAAATAACATATGGAAAAGTATTTCAGCAAATTGAATAGATTTATAATTCCTACCTTATATCATGCAAAAGGCAAGTCCAACTATACACCATGTCCCTTCTGAAATGCTTGTATTTCTATTCTGTTTGGGATATTTTTCTCCATTATATTAGTATTAGTAGTCAGAGTCTAGTAGGGTATATGAATGTTTCTGAGAATAATCTTGAGAAAAGATGATTATAAATACACATTCATGAATATGAAAAATTTAGGAAGTGCAAAATAAGACAAAAATATTCCATATTTTCAAAAATTTGGAGAGTATATCTATATCTATCTATATCTATATCTATATCTATATCTATATCTATATCTATATCTATAAACACACACACACACACACACACACACAACACTCACAGACATTAAAAAGTACCAATATAAATGCCAATAGAAATTCATCAGTAAATATATATCATCCACAGATGCAAAAATATTTATTTTACTGAACATGAGTTTATGTATAATGTTGTTCTACTAGGACGCTCTCCTATAGGTTGTATTTTCATTTAAAACAGTTTTAGGAGGAGTGAACTCTTCTCACAATTTGTATCTGCCAAGACAGCCACCTCAAAAAAATGTACGTGTGATACCTGGTAGGATTCTATATATGCATATAAATATACATGTGTGAATAGGCTACAGAAAAGGGAAACAAGAATTCACATATTTGTTAAATTTAAAAACACATGGAGAATATTTCCATTAAAATTTGACTAGATTTATAACACCTACCTTATATAATGCAAATGTCAAGTCCAACTATACAACATGTCTCCTCTGAAGTGCTTGTATTTCTATTGTGTTGGGTTAATTTTTCCCATTATAATAGGATGAATAGTCTGAGTCTACTAGGTATGGGTTAGTTTCAGGGATTCAGTATTTGAATGGAAAATTGGAAAATGAATCCAATGTGTATGTAAATATATGCTGCACAAATATCCTCCCGCTCTCATCCAGAACAATGCCTTGATATTACCTTCACCCCAAGTAAGACGCAATTAGAGGAGAAGAGTTACAAAATCAGTGAATACATATCTGGAATGGAAAATGCTCAGGAGTTCACAACCTTTGAGGTGGTAGAGGAGTTTCCAAAATTAAGGGACAGGGTAAACACTCCACAAACATGGAGCTCTGCTGGCCTAAAAACTTTTTGAGAAACTGCGTCTGAGCTTCCGCAATTGAAATATATGTTGTTTTCAGATGATTTGGCTTCCTTTGTAGTGAGACCATCAAAGCTGTGTCTGCATCTATGTGACCTGAAGGACATGGTTTCTTATTTTCCAATGAACAAGATGAAGCAGTGCTGAATCCTCTCTTTGTAGGTAATCTGAGGCCACTGGGGACTAAGTGTCTCCCCGTGTGGACTGTGAAGCCATTAGGTCCTCCACCACTTTTTGTGGTGTTTTTCCTGCTGCATTGTGAGTTTGGTATTTGTTTCACGAAATACTAGGAGCTAAACTGAGACACAGTGCTGGAGTGAGTTGTGTCACGAGTGGTGGGTCAGGGTCTGCAAGAGAATTCACAAACTAGGCTTCTATCTCTCACAGCTTGCCCCATTGCCCCCTTGTCCATATCAACCTGATTCTTCATTTTCCTCTGAAAACTCTCCATATAACAAGATGCCTTTACATATAAGGGTCTGCTGGCTGCACCATGTCAGTTACAAGCCATTTGAATTCCAATGGTAGATCCACATGGCCCTACCACGGATGTTGTATCAAACCCCTCCCCACCACTGCTCTAGACCCACTACTCAACAGGCTCCAACTTACTGGCATCTCTGTTCTACATCATTTTCATGAAACTCAGAAAATCAAGGCACTGTCTGGTATACTCATGAACAGTAACAGGACATCCAATATTTCTCCAGTGCCACCTGGTCATAGGAATTTTAAAAATTTCATGGTATTTATCTATCCATTTCTCGAGCATGAAGTTGGAGGCACTGTGGATTTCAATTCATGCAGCAAACATTAAATGGTGAGGAAGCTCATTTCAATGAATTCTCTGGAGAACTCTCACAGGCAAGGCTTCCCAAAGAGTGGACAAAAGGTCACATTAGGCCAGGCCCATTGAGGTCTACAATGTGAGGTCCATGTGTGTTTTGACTCTCAACTATGGCTGCCATTTCTTTAACAATAAAATCATGTGTTTATCCTTGCTGAGATTCCCAGGCCTCTGTGGAAATCCACCCGGGGCCTAGGTCTCAGTTTCCAAGAGCGACTTTCATGCTTGGCCTATTAAAATCCCAACAAAATTCATGACAATGTTTCTCTGAGTTCAGTTCCAAAACCCAGTCTCTAAGGGGTATCACACCAGAGTTCAAGCCTACGTGTACCCAGTCATTTTTTCCAATGCCACACAAATGACCAAAATTAAAACCAAAACACTCCCACATGGCCCTCATCTTATTCCATATAGGGAATCATCTTAACCTCTGGCTGGAGGTTTCCATGAGGGGCGCAGCCCAAGACAGTGTCCAAAATCAGCTCGTTTGCCCCTCATTTGCCTAACGTCAGGGTAGCCTGGACACAGTTTCTGTGAACCAGGAGTGAACAAATAAGCCTGCCGTTAATACTTCTGTGTTCCTCCAATTTGACGCCTACTGATTTTAGATATCGATTCTTTAGGTGATTTAGAGTCATGCAAAAACACAAGCACCTCTGCAGGGCTTTGAAAAACTCATTTGACCCAAAGAATCCCTATTCTCATTTGATGGAGTGCAGGAACCTAACAGAGGAAGGCAAGAGACTTCATCCACAATGAATGATATTTTTTGCCATTTTGGTTTTGGAAGCTCACATGGGATCATTCTTAAGATCCATCAGGTGCTGAGAATCTAAGTCACAGCCACACACAGGTCCAAGAGGCTGATAAAGACACATCCCTTTCGAAAGCAATTAAGCAAGAGCCACAGGTGAGGCCCATTCATTTCCATTTGAAAACTGTTTTCTTCAGGCTTCACAAAGGGGTGGCCTGAGCAAAGACCTTCCTGACATTCAGTGCAACACAACAATAAGTAAGCAAAAGGCCCAAAGCAGGGTTTCTGCACTGAGACTATCCTGGTCACACTGATATCTGAGTTTTCTGAGATGCTCGCCATTCTCTTCAGCTATCCAGTACATGGTCATGTCACAGAGCTTGGAGGTGGTACATATTTAGGACACAAATCCATGAGCCTATTCTGGAGAGTGGCCAGAATTCAGGAAGAAAACAACAACTTAGAAAGATAGCAGGTGTTGCACATCGATAAGACAAGCTGCAGTCCATTCATATATTGGGCAGGATGAATTATGGGAAGATTTATACTAGACAGGACACATCCATTAATGCATTCTCTTTTCTAATGTGTACAACAACGGACACAGTGGGATACACAGAAACAGAAACACTCGCCGTGTCAAATGACTTACTAGAAACTGTCCAGTCCAATCCAAACAAACCGCCTTTCCTATCTATTCTCAGAACATGAGACAAAACAACAAACCCACACCCACTCCCACAAAGGCACCTCCTTCCCCCAAGTAGGTCTGTGACTATCCGGAGTGTCCTCTGATCAGTGGGCCATACAATGTTCCCCCGAAATGGCCTGTCTTCTCTCAGATTGTGTTTCCTTGACCAACTCTGTGAAGATGTCAGGAAAAAGTGGTTATCCACTACCTGTTTTCTCAGAAATGGTCCACCTTCAGAGCTCTCCTGACATTTGGCCATTCTCACATCATTAGGTACCAAGAAAATTGACTCTGTCCTTGGGAAATCCAAACAAGTGAGCCCACTGGGACTGGGACTGGGACTGCATCTGGGTGCCTGACTTCTTGGATACCAAGTTCAGAGAGTTCCATCACCAAGGAAATGAGGTATGTCACATTCTTTGGAACTGAATGAGGTCACTGCCTTGGCAACCACTTTGTCCTAACAGTTGCTTCCAAGGGTAACATAAGATGGAGGTTGCCCCTACTTCCTGTGACACTTTCATAAGGTAGAATGTATATCAACCATTGGCACCCGGGAACAACTCTCCACTAAGGCCTGGTTTGGTCCCTCTTCTCTACAATAAGAAGAGAGATGCAGATTCAGAAACATCCCTTCATTCTGACCAGGTTGTTTGCCATGGAAGATGACTTTTGCTCTCTCAGTTGCTTCATACCTGTGTACAACTTCTCCAGGTATCATTTTTGCATGGACATTTGAGGTTCTCATTAGGTGGAAGGTCCCCAACTTTCCTGTATTGTAAGAACCACTCCGTCCCTGCTCTTCTGTAAAATGATTGAGGGAACAGTGTATACTAGGGGTTAAAAACAGGTTTGATTTGGGTTACGAACGATTCTGTGCGATGAATAATGGTATTGGTAACCTGCAATATTTACAAGAATATAGAGGTGATATGTAAGTATGAAAAGAGAAATCTAGGTATGATTTGAAGCCCAGAAGGGTTTTGCCCTTGATTGGGATACTTAGCTTTGAATTATGTTCTGCAAAGATGTCTCAGATAATTCGATATACAATGGCATAGGACTTTGTACATTGGATGATTTAATTTAGAAGAGAACATCCAGTCAAAAAGGGATATTCAGTATGATTAGGAAGATAGTCGGTAGGTTTAGGAAGAAGAGTGAGTATAGGATTTGGACCAAAAGTTCTTTAGCAATACACTTTTGGTTATAGAGTGAATGTAAATGTCAGCTCATATGAAGAGTCAGTCACTATGTTGAACTGGGGAAAATATGTAGAAAAGCAGATATCAATAGAAACATTACGAAATCAGGCAAATTATAAAGTGAGTGATAGAATTGGACATTTTCAACAGGGTTGGGTTTGAATAAATAAATTAGGAAAAAACAAAAATGTAGTCACCAATAGGATTGACAATTGACAGCATTAGGCAACCTGGACACGGATGTTTTTAGAAATCCATGTTCACCTTCCATTTAGGATTTGGTACAATCATAAGTGTGACCTTTCCATTTTTGTCCAGAATATTACTGTGATAATGAGGTGACATGAGTATTTCTTTAACCATTTCTGGGAGCAATATATTGAAGATGTAAAATAAGAATCGGGGTACAAAGAGGTGTACCCTGTTTCTATGAACATAGAGAAAAAGCATGAATAGACCATACTGTGAATAAATAATATAACTTTTTTGAACTTGAAATAATGAATTGAACTGATATCTGAAAAATTAAAGGAAATCGTATATTGATATACAATCATTCATTCCAACCAGTGATATATATAATGGAAATATTAGTGTTTTGGTTTATCATGAAGAGTGTGTGAGGTTTGCTTAAAAATGATTATGGAAATTCAAAATAATGTGTATGGAAAGAAGTCTCATGAAAAGACCAGTCAAGAAACCCTGAGAATACATGTGTTCAGAAGCAAGAAGTGATTAAAGTTGAAACAAATGCCTATTAATTTGTGAACTTGTGGATGAAATGTATATCCTATGATGTGCAAAAACTGAAGAAACAATAATGTACCAGTGTCGAATACAAATGAATGACAAATTACATATCATGTCCCATAGGAGTCTACTTGCATTGATGTTAGACTGGGTCAGTTACTGTAGAATAATTAGGATTTGTATGCACCATTCACTGAAGTTAGTTTTCAGTACTAGGAAACAAATATGTATTTCAGGTGGATGAATATTTCTGATTATAATCTTGTGAAAAGTGGATTATAAATCCACATACATGAACATGAATGAATTTAGAGAGTGTATATTAGACATATATATTTCATATTTTGAAAAATTTGGAGAGTATATCTATATCTATATCTACACACACACACACACACACACAAACACACACAACACTCACAGACATTAAAAAGTGCCAATATACATGCGAATCGAAATTCATCAGTAAATATATATCATCCACAGATGCAAACATATTTATTTTACTGAACATGAGTTTATGTATAATGTTGTTCTACTCGGACGCTCTCCTATAGGTTGAATTTTCATTTCCAACAGCATTTAGGAGGAGTGAACTCTTCTCACAATTTGTATCTGCCAAGACAGCCACCTCACAAAAATGTACGTGTGATACCTGGTAGGATTCTATATATGCAAATAAATATACTTGTGTGAATAGGCTACAGAAAAGGGAAACAAGCATTCACATATTAAGTTTAAAAACACATGGAGAATATTTCCATTAAAATTTGACTAGATTTATATCTCCTAACTAATATAATGCAAATGTCACGTCCAACTATACAACATGTCTCCTCTGAAGTGCTTGTATTTCTATTGTGTTGGGTTAATTTTCCCCATTATATTAGGATGAATAGTCTGAGTCTACTTGGTATGGGTTAGTGTCAGGGATTCAGTACTTCGAATGGAAAATTGGAAAATGAATCCAATGTGTATGTAAATATATGCTGCACAAATATCCTCCCGCTCTCATCCAGAAGAATGCCTTGACATTACCTTCACCCCAAGTAAGACACAATTAGAGGAGAAGAGTTACAAAATCAGTGAATACATATCTGGAATGTAAAATGCTCAGGAGCTCACAACCTTGGAGGTGGTAGAGGAGTTTCCAAAACTAAGGGACAGGGTAAACACTCCACAAACATGGAGCTCTGCTGGCCTAAAAACTTTTTGATAAACTGCCTCTGAGCTTCCGCACTTGAATTATATATTGTTTTCAAGAGATTTGGCTTCCTTTGTAGTGAGACCATCAAAGCTGGGTCTACATCTATGTGACCTGGAGGACATGGTTTCTTATTTTCCAATGAACAAGATGAAGCAGTGCTGAATCCTCTCTTTGTAGGTAAACTGAGGCCACTGAAGACAAATTGTGTCCCCGTGTGGACACCGAAGCCATTTGGTCCTCCTCCACATTTTGTGGTTATTTTTCTGCTGCACTGTGAGTTTGGTATTTGTTTCCCGAAATACTAGGAGCTAAACTGGGACACAGTGCTGGAGGGAGTTCTGTCACGTATGGTGGGTCAGGGTCTACAAGAGAATGCACCAACTAGGCTTCTATCTCTCACTGCTTGCCCCATTGCCCCCATGTCCATATCAACCTGCTTCTTTATTTTCCTCTGAAAACTCTCCATATAACAAGATGCCTTTACATATAAGGGTCTGCTGGCTGCACCATGTCAGTTACAAGCCCTTTGGAATCCAATGGTAGATCCACATGGCCCTACCACGAATGTTGTATCAAACACCTCCCCACCACTGCTCTAGACCCACTACTCAGCAGGCTCCAACTTACTGGCATCTCTGTTCTACACCATTTTCATGAAACTCAGTAAGTCAAGGCACTGTCTGGTATACTCATAATCAGCAACAGGACATCCAATGTTTCTCCAGTGCCACCTGGTCATAGGAATTTCAAAAATTTCATGGTATTTATCTAGCCATTTTTCAAGCATGAAGTTGGAGGCAATGGGGGTTTCCATTCATTCAGAAAACATTAAATGGTGAGGAAGCTCATTTCAATGAATTCTCTGGAGAACTCTCACAGGCAAGGCTTCCCAAAGAGTGGAAAAAGGTCACATTAGGCCAGGCCCATTGAGGTCTACAATGTGAGGTCCATGTGTGTTTTGACTCTCAACTATGGCTGCCATTTCTTTAAGAATAAAATCATGTGATATCCTTGCTGAAATTCGCAGGCCTCTGTGGAAATCCACCCGGGGCCTAGGTCTCAGTTTCCAAGAGTGACTTTCATGCGTGGCCTCTTAAAATCCCAACAAAATTCATGGCAATGCTTCTCTGAGTTCAGTTCCAAAACCCAGTCTCTAAGGGGAATGACACCAGATTTCAAGCCCACGTACACCCAGTCATTTTTTCCAATGCCACACAAATGAACAAAATTAAAACCAAAACAAAAACCAAAACACTCCCACATGGCCCTCATCTTATTCCATATAGTCAAACATCTTAACCTCTGGCTGGAGGTTTCCATGAGGGGCGCAGCCCAAGACAGTGTCCAAAATCAGCTCGTTTGCCCCTCATTTGCCTAAAGTCAGGGTAGCCTGGAAACCGTTTCTGTGAATGAGGAGTGAACAAATAAGCCTGCCGTTAATACTTCTGTGTTTCTCCACTTTGAGGCCAACTGAATTTAGGTATCGATTCTTTAGGTGATTTCGAGTCATGCGAAAACACAAGCACCTCTTCAGGGCTTTGAAGAACTCATTTGACCCAAAGAATCCCTATTCTCATTTGATGGAGTGCAGGAACCTAACCGAGGAAAGCAAGAGACTTCATTCACAATGAATGATATTTTTTGCCATTTTGGGTTTGGAAGCTCACATGGGATCATTCTTAAGATCCATCAGGTGCTGAGAATCTAAGTCACAGCCACACACAGGTCCAAGATTCTGAAAAAGACACATCCCTTTCCAAAGCAATTAAGCAAAGAGCCACAGGGGAGGCCCATTCATTTCCATTTGAAAACTGTTTTCTTCAGGCTTCACAAAGGGGTGGCCTGAGGCAAAGACCTTCCAGACATTCAGTGCAACACAACAATAAGTAAGCAAAAGGCCCAAAGCAGGGTTTCTGCACTGAGACTTTTCTGGTCACACTGATATCTGAGTTTTCTGAGATGCTCGCCATTCTCTTCAGCTATCCAGTACGTGGCCATGTCACAGAGCTTGGAGGTGGTACCATTTTGGACACAAATCCATGAGCCTATTCTGGAGAGTGGCCAGCATTCGGGAAGAAAACAACAACTTAGAAAGATAGCAGATGTTGCACATCGATAAGACAAGCTGCAGTCCATTTATATATTGGCAGGATGAATTATGGGAAGATTTATACTAGACAGGACACATCCATTAATGCATTCTCTTTTCTAATGTCTACAACAATGGACACAGTGGAATACACAGAAACAGAAACACTAGCCGTGTCAAATGACTTACTAGAAACTGTCCACTCCAAACCAAACAAACCTACTTTCCTATCTATTCTCAGAACATGAGACAAAACAACAAACCCACACGCACTCCCACAAAGGCACCTCCTTCCCCCAAGTAGGTCTGTGACTATCTGGGGTGTCCTCTGACTGGTGGGCCATACTATGTTTTCCCGAAATGTCCTGTCTTCTCTCCGATCTTGTTTCCTTGAACAACTCTGTGAAGAAGTCAGGAAAAAGTGGTTAGCCACTACCTGTTTTCTCAGGAAAGGTCCATCTTCAGAGCTCTCCTGCCATTTGGCCTTCCTCACATCATTAGGTACCAAGAAAACTGACTCTGTCCTTGGTAAATCCAAACAAGTGAGCCCACTGGGACTGGGACTGGGACTGCCTCTGGCTCCCTGGCTTCTTGGATACCAAGTTCAGAGAGTTCCATCACCAAGGAACTGAGGTATGTCACATTCTTTGGAACTGAATGAGGTCACTGCCTTGGCAACCACTTTGTCCTAACAGTTGCTTCCAAGGGTAACATAAGATGGAGTTTGCCCCTACTTCCTCTGACACTTTCATAAGGTAGAATGTATATCAACCATTGGCACCCTGGAACAGCTCTCCACCCAGGCCTGGTTTGGTCCATGTTCTCTACAATAAGAAGAGAGAGGCCGATTCAGACACATCCCTTCATCCTGACCAGGTTGTTTGCCATGGAAGATGACTTTTGCTCTCTCAGGTGCTTCATACCTGCTTACAACTTCTCCAGGTATGATTTGTGCATGGACTTTTGAGGTTATCTTAATGTGGAAGGTCCCCAACTCTCCTGTATTGTAAGAACCACTCTGTCCCTGCTCTTCTGTAAAATGATTGAGGGAACAGTGTATACTGGGGGTTAAAAACAGGTTTGATTTTGGTTATGTATGACTCTGTGCGATGAATAATGGTATTGGGAACCTGAAATATTTACAAGAATATTGAGGTGAAATATAAGTATGAAAACACAAATCTAGGTATGATTTGAAGCCCAGAAGGGTTCTGCCGTTGATTGGGATACTGAACTTTGAATTATGTTCTGCAAATTTGTCTCAGATAATTTGATATACAATGGCATAGGACCTTGTACATTGGATGATTGAATTTAGAAGAGAACATCTAGTCAAAAAGGGATATTCAGTAGGATTAGGAAGATAGTCAGTAGGTTTTGGAAGAAGAGTGAGTATAGGATTTGGACCAAAAGTTCTTTAGCAATAGACTTTCAGTTATAGAGTGAAAGTATATTTCAGCACATATGAAGAGTCAGTCACTATGTTGAACTGGGGAAAATATGTAGAAAAACAGATATCAATAGAAACATTACGAAATCAGGAAAAGTATAAAGTGAGTGATAGAATTAGACATTTTCAACAGGTTTGAGTTTGAATATATAAACTAGGAAAAAACAAAAATGTAGTCACCAATAGGATTGACAATTGACAGCATTAGGCAACCTGGAAATGGATGTTTTTAGAAATCCATGTTCACTTTCCATTTAGGCTTTGGTACAATCATAAGTGTGACCTTTCCATTTTTTGTCCAGAATGTTACTGTGATAATGAGGTGACATGAGTAATTCTTTCACCATTTCTGGGAGCAATATATTGAAGATGTAAAATAGAATCGGGGGTAGAAAGAGGTGTACCCTGTTTCTATGAACATAGAGAAAAAGCATGAATAGACCATACTGTGAATAAATAATATAACTTTTTTGAACTTTAAATAATGAATTGAACTGATATCTGAAAAATTAAAGGAAGTCGTATATTGATATACAATCATTCATTCCAACCAGTTATATATCTAATGGAAATATTAATGTTTTGGTTTATCATAAAGAGTGTGTGAGTTTTGCTTCAAAATGATTATGGAAATTCAAAATAATGTGTTTGGAAAGAAGTCTCATGAAAAGACCATTCAAGAAACCCTGACAATACATGTGTTCTGAAGCAAGAAGTGATTAAAGTTGAAACAAATGCCTATTAATTTGTGAACTTGTGGATGAAATGTATATCCTATGATGTGCAAAAACTGAGGAAACAATAATGTAGCAGTGTCGAATACAAATGAATGACAAATTACATATCATGTCCCATAGGAGTCTACTTGAATTGATTTTAGACTGGGTCAGTTACTGTAGAATAATTAGGATTTGTATGCACAATTCACTGAAGTTAGTTTTCAGTACTAGGAAACAAATATGTATTTCAAGTGGATGAATATTTATGATTATAATCTTGTGAAAAGTTGATTACAATTCCACATACATGAACATGAATGAATTTAGAGAGTGTATATTAGACACATATATTCCATATTTTGAAAAATTTGGAGAGTATATCTATATCTATATCTACATCTATATATATATCTATATCTATCTATCTATCTATCTATCTATCTATATATATATATCTATATATATATATATATATATATATACACACACACACACGCACACACACACACACACACACACACACAACACTCACAGACATTAAAAAGTACCAATATATATGCCAATCAAAATTCATTAGTAAATATATATCATCCACAGATGCAATCATATTTATTTTACTGAACATGAGTTTATGTATAATGTTGTTGTACTAGGACGCTCTCCTATAGGTTGAATTTTCATTTCCAACAGCATTTAGGAGGAGTGAACTCTTCTCACAATTTGTATCTGCCAAGACAGCCACCTCACAAAAATGTACATGTGATACCTGGTAGGATTCTATATATGCATATAAATATACATGTGTGAATAGGCTACAGAAAAGGGAAACAAGAATTCACATATTTGTTAAGTTTAAAAACACATGGAGAATATTTCAATTAAAATTTGACTAGATTTATAACTCCTACCTTATATAATACAAATGTCAAGTCCACCTATACAACATGTCTCCTCTGAAGTGCTTGTATTTCTATTGTGTTGGGTTAATTTTCCCCATTATATTAGGATGAACTGTCTAAGTCTACCAGGTATGGGTTAGTGTCAGGGATTCAGTACTTCGAATGGAAAATTGGAAAATGAATCCAATGTGTATGTAAATATATGCTGCACAAATATCCTCCCGCTCTCATCCAGAAGAATGCCTTGACATCACCTTCACCCCAAGTAAGACACAATTAGAGGAGAGGAGTTACAAAATCAGTGAATACATATCTGGAATGGAAAATGCTCAGCAGTTCACAAACTTGGAGGTGGTAGAAAAGTTTCCAAAACTAAGGGACAGGGTAAACACTCCACAAACATGGAGCTCTGCTGGCCTAAAAACTTTTTGAGAAACTCCTCTGAGATTCCGCACTTGAAATATATGTTGTTTTCAGGAGATTTGGCTTCCTTTGTAGTGAGACTATGAGAGCTGGGTCTGCATCTATGTGACCTGGAGGACATGGTTTCTTATTTTCCAAAGAACTAGATGAAGCAGTGCTGAATCCTCTCTTCCTAGGTTAACTGATGCCACTGGAGACTAAGTGTCTCCCCGTGTGGACTGTGAAGCCATTTGGTCCTCCTCCACTTTTTGTGGTGTTTTTCCTGCTGCACTGTGAGTTTGGTATTTGTTTCACGAAATACTAGGAGCTAAACTGGGATACAGTGCTGGAGGGAGTTGTGTCACGTGTGGTTGGTCAGGGTCTGCAAGGGAATGCACCAACTAGGCTTCTATCTCTCACAGCTTGGCCCATTGCCCCCTTGTCCATATCAACCTGATTCTTCATTTTCCTCTGAGGACTCTCCATATAACAAGATGCCTTTACATATAAGGGTCTGCTGGCTGAACCATGTCACTTACAAGCCCTTTGGAATCCAATGGTAGATCCACATGGCCCTACCACGGATGTTTTATCAAACACCTCCCCACCACTGCTCTAGACCCACTACTCAGCAGGCTAAAACTTACTGGCATCTCTGTTCTACACCATTTTCATGAAACTCAGTAAATCAAGGCACTGTCTGGTATACTCATAATCAGCAACAGGACATCCAATGTTTCTCCAGTGCCACCTGGTCATAGGAATTTCAAAAATTTCATGGTATTTATCTAGCCATTTTTCAAGCATGAAGTTGGAGGCACTGTGGGTTTCAATTCATGCAGCAAACATTAAATGGTGAGGAAGCTCATTTCAATGAAATCTCTGGAGATGTCTAAAAGGCAAGGCTTCCCAAAGAGTGGACAAAAGGTCACATTAGGCCAGGCCCATTGAGGTCTACAATGTGAGGTCCATGTGTGTTTTGACTCTCAACTATGGCTGCCATTTCTTTAAGAATAAAATCATTTGATATCCTTGCTGAGTTTCCCAGGCCTCTGTGGAAATCCACCCGGGGCCTAGGTCTCAGTTTCCAAGAGCAACTTTCATGCGTGGCCTCTTAAAATCCCAACAAAATTCATGGCAATGCTTCTCTGAGTTCAGTTCCCAAACCCAGTCTCTAAGGGGAATCACACCAGAGTTCAAGCCCACGTGGACACAGTCATTTCTTCCAACTGTCACACAAATGACCAAAATTAAAACTGAATCACTCCCACATGGCCCTCATCTTATTCCATATAGTAACTCATCTTAACCTCTGGCTGGAGGTTTCCATGAGGGGCGCAGCCCAAGACAGTGTCCAAAATCAGCTCGTTTGCCCCTCATTTGCCTAAAGTCAGGGTGGCCTGGACACCGTTTCTGTGAACCAGCAATGATCAAATAAGCCTGCCGTTAATTCTTCTGTGTTTCTCCAATTTGAGGCCTACTGATTTCAGGAATACATTCTTTATGTGATTTAAAGTTATTCGAAAACCCAAGCACCTCTGCAGAGATTTGAAGAACTCATTTGACCCAAAGAATCCCTATTCTCACTTATGGAGTTCAGGATTTTAACAGAGGAAGGCAAGAGAATTCATCCACAATGAAAGATTTTTTGCCTTATGGTTTTGGATGCCCGCAGGGGATCATTTTTAGATTCATCAGGTGCTGAGAATCTAAGTCACAGCCACACACATGGCCAAGAGGCTGATTCAGACACATCCTTTCCCAAAGCAATGAAGCCAGAAGCCACAGGTGATGCCCATTCATTTCCATTTGAAAACTGTTTTCTTCAGTTTTCACAAAGGGGTGGCCTGAGGCAAAGACCTTCCTGACATTCAGTGCAACACAACAATAAGTCAGCAAAAGGCCCAAAGCAGGGTTTCTGCACTGAGACTTTCCTGGTCACACTGATATCTGAGTTTTCTGAGATGCTCGCCATTCTCTTCAGCTATCCAGTACATGGCCATGTCACAGAGCTTGGAGGTGGTACATATTTTGGACACAAAACCATGAGCCTATTCTGGAGAGTGTCTAGAATTCAGGAAGAAAACAGCAACGTAGAAAGATAGCAGGTGTTGCACATCGATAAGACAAGCTGCAGTCCATTCATATATTGGGCAGGATGAATTATGGGAAGATTTATACTAGACAGGACACCTCCATTAATGCATTCTTTTTAATGTCTACAACAACGGACACATTGGGATACACCGAAACAGAAACACTCGCCTGATCAAACAACTTACTAGAAACTGTCAACTCCAAACCAAACAAACAGCCTTTCCTACCTATTCTCAGAACATGAGACAAAACAACAAACCCACACCCACTCCCACAAAGGCACCTCCTTCCCCCAAGTAGGTCTGTGACTATCCGGAGTATCCTCTGACTGGGGGCCATACTATGTTCCCCCGAAATGTCCTGTCTTCTCTCAGATCTTGTTTCCTTGTTCAACTCTTTGTAGTTTTCAGGAAAAAGTGGTGAGCCACTACCTGCTTTCTCAGAAAAGGTCCATCTTCAGAGTTCTCTTGGCATTAGGCCATCCTCACATCAGTAGGTACCAAGAAAACTGACTCTGTCCTTGGTAAATCCAAACAAGTGAGCCCACTGGGACTGGGACTGGGACTGCCTCTGGGTGCCTGGCCTCTTGGATACAAATTTCAGAGAGTTCCATCACCAAGGAAATGAGGTATGTCACTTTCTTTGGAACTGAATGAGTCACTTCCTTGGCAACCACATTGTCCTAACTGTTGCTTCCAAGGGTCCCATGAGATGGAGGCTTCCCCTACTTCCTGTGACACTTTCACAAGGGAGAATGGTATATCAACCATAGGCACCCAGGAACAGCTCTCCACACAGGCCTGGTTTGGTCCATCTTCTCTACAATAAGAAGAGAGAGGCTGATTCAGACACATCCCTTCTTTCTGACCAAGATATTTGCCATGGAAGATGACTTTTGCTCTCTCAGGTCCTTCATACCTGCCTACAACTTCTCCAGGTATCATTTCTGCATGGACCTTTGAGGTTCTCATCAGGTGGAATATCCCCAACTTTCCTGTATTGTAAGAACCACTCTGTCCCTGCTCTTCTGTAAGATGATTGAGGGACCAGTGTATAATTGGGGTTAAAAACAGGTTTGATATGGGTTACGAATGATTCTGTGTGATGAATAATGGTATTGGGAACCTGCAATGCTTACAAAATGTAGATGTGAAATATAAGTATGAAAACAGAAATCTAGGTATGATTTGAAGCCCATAAGGGTTCTGCCCTTGATTGGGATACTTAGCTTTGAATTATGTTCTGCAAAGATGTCTCAGATAATTCGATATACAATGGCATAGGACCTTGTAAATTGGATGATTGAATTTAAAAGAGAGCACCCAGTCAAAAAGGGATATTCAGTAGGATTAGGAAGATAGTCGGTAGGTTTAGGAAGAAGAGTGAGTATAGGATTTGGACCAAAAGTTCTTTAGCAATAGACTTTCGGTTATAGAGTGAATGTAAATGTCAGCACATATGAAGAGTCAGTCACTATGTTGAACTGGGGAAAATATGTAGAAAAGCAGAGATCAATAGAAACATTACGAAATCAGGCAAACTATAAAGTGAGTGATAGAATTAGACATTTTCAACAGGATTGAGTTTGAATATATAAATTAGGAAAAAACAAAAATGTAGTCACCAATAGGATTGACAATTGACAGCATTAGGCAACCTGGACATGGATGTTTTTAGAAATCCATGTTCACTTTCTATTTAGGATTTGGTACAATCATAAGTGTGACCTTTCCATTTTTTGTCCAGAATATTACTGTGATAATGAGGTGACATGAGTAATTCTTTCACCATTTCTGGGAGCAATATATTGAAGATGTAAAATCAGAATCGGGGGTACAAAGAGGTGTACCATGTTTCTATGAACATAGAGAAAAAGCATGAATAGACCATACTGTGAATAAATAATATAACTTTTTTGAACTTTAAATAATGAATTGAACTGATATCTGAAAAATTAAAGGAAATCGTATATTGATATACAATCATTCATTCCAACCAGTTATATATCTAAACGAAATATTAGTGTTTTGGTTTATCATGAAGAGTGTGTGAGTTTTGCTTCAAAATGACTATGGAAATTCAAAATAATGTGTTTGGAAAGAAGTCTCATGAAAAGACCAGTCAAGAAACCCTGACAATACATGTGTTCTGAAGCAAGAAGTGATTAAAGTTGAAACAAATGCCTATTAATTGGTGAACTTGTGGATGAAATGTATATCCTATGATTTGCAAAAACTGAAGAAACAATAATGTACCAGTGTCGAATACAAATGAATGACAAATTACATATCATGTCCCATAGGAGTCTACTTGCATTGATGTTATACTGGGTTGGTTACTGTAGAATAATTAGGATATGTATGCACCATTCACTGAAGTTAGTTTTCAGTACTAGGAAACAAATATATATTTCAGGTGGATGAATATTTCTGATTATTATCTTGTGAAAAGTTGATTATAAATCCACATACATGAACATGAATGAATTTAGAGAGTGTTATTAGACATATATATTTCATATTTTGAAAAATTTGGGGAGTATATCTATATCTATATCTATATCTATATCTATATCCACACACACACACACACACACACACACACAACACTCACAGACATTAAAAATACCAATATAAATGCCAATCGAAATTGATCAGTAAATATATATGATCCACAGATGCAAAAATATTTATTTTGCTGAACATGAGTTTATGTATAATGTTGTTTTACTAGGACGCTCTCCTATAGGTTGAATTTTCATTTCCAACAGCATTTAGGAGGAGTGAACTCTTCTCACAATTTGTATCTGCCAAGACAGCCATCTCACAAAAATGTACGTGTGATACCTGCTAGGATTCTATATATGCATATATATATATACATGTGTGAATAGGCTAAAGAAAAGGGAAACAAGAATTCACATATTTGTTAAGTTTAAAAACACATGGAGAATATGTCCATTAAAATTTGAATTCATTTATAACTCCTACCTTATATAATGCAAATGTCAAGTCCAACTATAAAACATGTCTCCTCTGAAGTGCTTGTATTTCTATTGTGTTGGGTTAATTTTCCCCATTATATTAGGATGAATAGTCTGAGTCTACTAGGTATGGCTTAGTGTCAGGAATTCAGCATTTCGAATGGAAAATTGGAAAATGAATCCAATGTGTATGTAAATATATGCTGCACAAATATCCTCCCGCTCTCATCCAGAACAATGCCTTGACATTACCTTCACCCCAAGTAAGACACAATTAGAGGAGAAGAGTTACAAAATCAGTGAATACATATCTGGAATGGAAAATGATCAGGAATTCACAACCTTGGAGGTGGTAGAGGAGTTTGCAAAACTAAGGGACAGGGTAAACACTCCACAAACATGGAGCTCTGCTGGCCTAAAAACTTTTTGAGAAACTGCCTCTGAGCTTCTGTACTTGAAATATATGTTGTTTTCAGGAGATTTGTCTTCCTTTGTAGTGAGACCATCAAAGCTGGGTCTGCATCTATGTGACCTGGAGGACATGGTTTCTTATTTTCCAATGAACAAGATTAAGCAGTGCTGAATCCTCTCTTTGTAGGTAAACTGAGGCCACTGGGTACTAAGTGTCTCCCCGTGTGCACACTGAAGCCATTTGGTCCTCCTCCACTTTTTGTGGTGTTTTTGCTGCTGCACTGTGAGTTTGGTATTTGTTTCACGAAATACTAGGAGCTAATCTGGGACAGAGTGCTGGAGGGAGTTCTGTCACGTGTGGTGGGTCAGGGTCTGCTAGAGAATGCACCAAATAAGCTTCGATCTCTCACAGCTTGCCCCATTTCCCCCTTGTCCATATCAACCTGATTCGTAATTTTCCTCTGAAAACTCTGCATATAACAAGATGCTTTTACATATAAGGGTCTGCTGGCTGTACCACGTCAGTTACAAGCCATTTGGAATCCAATGGTAGATCCACATGGCCCTACCACGGATGTTTTATCAAACACCTCCCCACCACTGCTCTAGACCCACTACTCAGCAGGCTCCAACTTACTGCCATCCTATTCTACACCATTTTCATGAAACTCCGTAAATCAAGGCACTGTCTGGTATACTCATGATCAGCAACAGGACATCCAATGTTTCTCCAGTGCCACCTGGTCATAGAAATTTCAAAAATTTCACGGTATTTATCTAGCCATTTTTCAAGCATGAAGTTGGAGGCACTGTGGGTTTCAATTCATTCAGCAAACATTAAATGGTGAGGAAGCTCATTTCAATGAAATCTCTGGAGAACCCTCACAGGCAAGGCTTCCCAAAGAGTGAACAAAAGGTCACATTAGGCCAGGCCCATTGAGGTCTACAATGTGAGGTCCATGTTTGTTTTGACTCTAAACTATGGCTGCCATTTCTTTAAGAATAAAATCATGTGATATCCTTGCTGAGATTCCCAGGCCTCTGTGGAAATCCACCGGGGCCTAGGTCTCAGTTTCCAAGAGCAACTTTCATGCGTGGCCTCTTAAAATCCCAACAAAATTCATGCCAATGCTTCTCTGAGTTCTGTTTCAAATCCCAGTCTCTAAGGGGAATCACACCAGAGTTCAAGCCTACCTGGACCCAGTCATTTTTTCCAATGCCACACAAATGATCAAAATTAAAATCAAAACACTCCCACATGGCCCTCATCTTTTTCCATATAGTCAATCATCTTAACCTCTGGGTGGAGGTTTCCATGAGGGGCGCAGCCAAAGACAGTGTCCAAAATCAGCTCGTTTGCCCCTCATTTTCCTAAAGTCAGGGTAGCCTGGACACCGTTTCTGTGAACCAGGATTGAACAAATAAGCCTGCCGTTAATACTTCTGTGTTTCTCCAATTTGATGCCTACTGATTTTAGGTATCGATTCTTTAGGTGATTTCGAGTCATGCGAAAACACAAGCACCTCTGCAGGGCTTTGAAGAACTCATTTGACCCAAAGAATCCCTATTCTCATTTGATGGAGTGCAGGAACCTAACAGAGGAAGGAAAGAGACTTCATCCACAATGAATGATATTTTTGCCATTTTGGTTTTGGAAGCTCACATGGGATCATTCTTAAGATCCATCAGGTTCTGTGAATCTAAGTCACAGCCACACACAGGTCCAAGAGGCTGATAAAGACACATCCCTTTCCAAAGCAATTAAGCAAAGAGCCACAGGTGAAGCCCATTCATTTCCATTTGAAAACTGTTTTCTTCAGGCTTCACAAAGGAGTGGCCTGAGGCAAAGACCTTCCTGACATTGAGTGCAACACAACAATAAGTAAGCAAAAGGCCCAAAGCAGGGTTTCTGCACTGAGACTTTCCTGGTCACGCTGATATCTGAGTTGTCTGAGATTCTCGCCATTCTCTTCAGCTATCCAGTACATGGCCATGTCACAGAGCTTGGATTTGGTACATATTTTGGACACAAATCCATGAGCCTATTCTGGAAAGTGTCCAGAATTCAGAAAGAAAACAACAACTTAGAAAGATAGCAGGTGTTGCACATCGATAAGACAAGCTGCAGTCCTTTCATATATTGGGCAGGATGAATTATGGGAAGATTTATACTAGACAGGACACACCCATTAATGCATTCTCTTTTCTAATGTCTACAACAACGAACACAGGGGGATACACAGAAACAGAAAAACTCGCCGTGTCAAATGACTTACTAGAAACTGTCCATTCCAAACCAAACAAACCGCCTTTCCTATCTATTCTCAGAACATGAGACAAAACAACAAACCCACACCCACTCCCCCAAAGGCACCTCCTTCCCCCAAGTAGGTCTGTGACTATCCGGAGTGTCTTCTGACTGGTGGGCCATACTATGTTCCCCCAAAATGGACTGTCTTCTCTCAGATCTTGTTTCATTGACCAACTCTGTGAAGATGTCAGGAAAAAGTGGTTAGACACTACCTGTTTTCTCAGGAAAAATCCATCTTCACAGCTCTCCTGGCATTTGGCCATCCTCACATCATTAGGTACCAAGAAAACTGACTGTCCTTGGTAAATCCAAACAAGTGAGCCCACTGGGACTGGGACTTGGACTGCCTCTGGGTGCCTGGCTTCTTGGATACCAAGTTCAGAGAGTTCCATCACCAAGGAAATGAGGTATGTCACATTCTTTGGAACTGAATGAGGTCCCTGCCTTGGCACCCACTTTGTCCAAACAGTTGCTTCCAAGGGTAACATAAGATGGAGGTTGCCCCTACTTCCTGTGACACTTTCATAAGGTAGAATGTATATCAACAATTGGCACCCGGGAACAGCTCTCCACTCATGCCTGGTTTGGTCCATCATCTCTAAAATAAGAAGAGAGAGGCAGATTCAGACACATCCCTTCATCCTGACCAGGTTCTTTTCCATGGAAGAGGACTTTTGCTCTCTCTGGTGCTTCATACCTGCCTACAACTTCTCCAGGTATCATTTGTGCATGGACATTTGAGGTTCTCATCAGGTGGAAGGCCCCAACTTTCCTGTATTGTAAGAACCACTCTGTCCCTGCTCTTCTGTAAATTGATTGAGGGAACAGTGTATACTTGGGGTTAAAAACAGGTTTCATTTGGGTTAGGAATGATTCTGTGCGATGAATAATGGTATTGGAAACATGCAATATTTACAAGAATATAGAGTTGAAATATAAGTATGAAAACAGAAATCAAGGTATGATTTGAAGCCCAGAATAGTGTTGCCCTTGATTGGGATACTTAGCTTTGAATTATGTTCTGCAAAGTTGTCTCAGATAATTCGATACACAATGGCATAGGACCTTGTAAATTGGATGATTGAATTTAGAAGAGAACATCCAGTCAAAAAGGGATATTCAGTAGGATTAGGAAGATAGTCGGTAGGTTTAGGAAGAAGAGTGAGTATAGGATTTGGACCAAAAGTTCTTTAGCAATAGACTTTCGGTTATAGAGTGAATGTAAATGTCAACACATATGAAGAGTCAGTCAGTATGTTGAACTGGGGAAAATATGTAGAAAAGCCGATATCAATAGAAACATTACGAAATGAGGCAAAGTATAAAGTGAGTGATAGAATTAGACATTTTCAACAGGGTTGAGTTTGAATATATAAATTAGGAAAAAACAAATATGTAGTCACCAATAGAATTGACAATTGACAGCATTAGGCAACCTGGACATAGATGTTTTTAGAAATCCATGTTCACTTTCTATTTAGGCTTTGGTACAATCATAAGTGTGACCTTTCCATTTTTTGTCCAGAATATTACTGTGATAATGAGGTGACATGAGTATTTCTTTCACCATTTCTGGGAGCAACATATTGAAGATGTAAAATTAGAATTGGTTGTACAAAGAGGTGTACCCTGTTTGTATGAACATAGAGAAAAAGCATGAATTGACCATACTGTGAATAAATAATATAACTTTTTTGAACTTTAAATAATGCATTGAACTGATATCTGAAAAATTAAAGGAAATCGTATATTGATATACAATCATTAATTCCAACCAGTTATTTATCTAATGGAAATATTAGTGATTTCTTTTATCATGAAGAGTTTGTGAGTTTTGCTTCAAAATGATTATGGAAATTCAAAATAATGTGTTTGGTAAGAAGTCTCATGAAAAGACCAGTCAAGAAACCCTGACAATACATGTGTTCTGAAGCAAGAAGTGATTAAAGTTGAAACAAATGCCTATTAATTTGTGAACTTGTGGGTGAATTGTATATCCTATGATGTGCAAAAACTGAAGAAACAATAATGTACCAGTGTCGAATACAAATGAATGACAAATTACATATCATGTCCCATAGGAGTCTACTTGCATTGATGTTAGACTGGGTCAGTTACTGTAGAATAATTAGGATATGTATGCACCATTCACTGAAGTTAGTTTTCAGTACTAGGAAACAAATATGTATTTCAGGTGCATGAATATTACTGATTATAATCTTGTGAAAAGTTGATTATAAATCCACATACATGAACATGAATGAATTTAGAGAGTGTATATTAGACACATACATTTCATATTTTGAAAAATTTGGAGAGTATATCTATATCTATATCTATATCTACACACACACACACACACAAACACACACACACACAACACTCACAGGCATTAAAAAGTACCAATATAAATGCCAATCGAAATTCATCAGTAAATATATGTCATCCAGAAATGCAAAAATATTTATTTTACTGAATATGACTTTATGTATAACGTTGTTCGACTAGGACGGTCTCCTATAGGTTGAATTTTTATTTCCAACAGCATTTAGGAGGAGTGAACTCTTCTCACAATTTGTATCTGCTAAGACAGCCACCTCACAAAATGTACGTGTGATACCTGCTAGGATTCTATGTATGCATATATATATATACATGTGTGAATAGGCTAAAGAAAAGGGAAACAAGAATTCACATATTTGTTAAGTTTAAAAACACATGGAGAATATGTCCATTAAAATTTGAATACATTTATAACTCCTACCTTATATAATGCAAATGTCAAGTCCAACTATACAACATGTCTCCTCTGAAGTGCTTGTATTTCTATTGTGTTGGGTTATTTTCCCCATTATATTAGGATGAATAGTCTGAGTCTACTAGGTATGGCTTAGTGTCAGGAATTCAGCATTTCGAATGGAAAATTGGAAAATGAATCCAATGTGTATGTAAATATATGCTGCACAAATATCCTCCCACTCTCATCCAGAACAATGCCTTGACATTACCTTCACCCCAAGTAAGACACAATTAGAGGAAAAGAGTTACAAAATCAGTGAATACATATCTGGAATGTAAAATGCTCAGGAGTTCACAACCTTGGAGGTGGTAGAGGAGTTTGCAAAACTAAGGGACAGGGTAAACACTCCACAAATATGGAGCTCTGCTGGCCTAAAAACTTTTTGAGAAACTGCCTCTGAGCTTCCGCCCTTGAAATATATGTTGTTTTCAGGAGATTTGTCTTCCTTTGTAGGGAGACCATCAAAGCTGGGTCTGCATCTATGTGACCTGGAGGACATGGTTTCTTATTTTCCAATGAACAAGATGAAGCAGTGCTGAATCCACTCTTTGTAGGTAAACTGAGGCCACTGGGGACTAAGTTTCTCCCCATGTGGACTGTAAAGCCATTTGGTCCTCCTCCACTTTTTGTGGTTTTTTTTGCTGCTGCACTGTGAGTTTGGTATTTGTTTCACGAAATACTAGGAGCTAATCTGGGACAGAGTGCTGGAGGGAGTTCTGTCACGTGTGGTGGGTCAGGGTCTGCTAGAGAATGCACCAAATAAGCTTCGATCTCTCACAGCTTGCCCCATTTCCCCCTTGTCCATATCAACCTGATTCGTAATTTTCCTCTGAAAACTCTGCATATAACAAGATGCTTTTACATATAAGGGTCTGCTGGCTGTACCACGTCAGTTACAAGCCACTTGGAATCCAATGGTAGATCCACATGGCCCTACCACGGATGTTTTATCAAACACCTCCCCACCACTGCTCTAGACCCACTACTCAGCAGGCTCCAACTTACTGCCATCCTATTCTACACCATTTTCATGAAACTCCGTAAATCAAGGCACTGTCTGGTATACTCATGATCAGCAACAGGACATCCAATGTTTCTCCAGTGCCACCTGGTCATAGAAATTTCAAAAATTTCATGGTATTTATCTAGCCATTTTTCAAGCATGAAGTTGGAGGCACTGTGGGTTTCAATTCATTCAGCAAACATTAAATGGTGAGGAAGCTCATTTCAATGAAATCTCTGGAGAACTCTCACAGGCAAGGCTTTCCAAAGAGTGGTTAAAAGGTCACATTAGGCCAGGCCCATTGATGTCTACAATGTGAGGTCCATGTGTGTTTTGACTCTCAACTATGGCTGCCATGTCTTTAAGAATAAAATCATGTGATATCCTTGCTGAGATTCCCAGGCCTCTTTGGAAATCCACCCGGGGCCTAGGTCTCAATTTCCAAGAGCGACTTTCATGCGTGGCCTCTTGAAATTCTAACAAAATTTATGGCAATGCTTCTCTGAGTTCAGTTCTAAAACCCAGTCTCTAAGGGGAATCACACCAGAGTTCAAGCCCACGTGGACCCAGTCATTTTTTCCAATGCCACACAAATGACCAAAATTAAAACCGAAACACTCCCACATGACCCTCATCTTATTCCATATAGTAACTCATCTTAACCTCTGGCTGGAGGTTTCCATGAGGGGCACAGCCATAGACAGTGTCCAAAATCAGCTCGTTTTCCCCTGATTTGCCTAAAGTCAGGGTGGCCTGGACACCGTTTCTGTGAACCAGCAATGATCAAATAAGCCTGCCGTTAATTCTTCTGTGTTTCTTCAATTTGAGGCCTACTGATTTCAGGAATAGATTCTTTATGTGATTTAAAGTTATTCGAAAACCCAAACACCTCTGCAGAGATTTGAAGAACTCATTTGACTCAAAGAATCCCTATTCTCACTAGATGGAGTTCAGGAACCTAACAGAGGAAGGCAAGAGACTTCATCCACAATGAATGATTTTTTGCCCTTATGGTTTTGGATGCACGCATGGGATCATTCTTTAGATTCATCAGGTGCTGAGAATCTAAGTCACAGCCAAACACATGGCCAAGAGGCTGATTCAGACACATCCATTCTCAAAGCAATGAAGCCAGAAGCCACAGGTGATGCCCATTCATTTGTATTTGAAAACTGTTTTCTTCAGGTTTCACAAAGGGGTGGCCTGAGGCAAAGACCTTCCTGACATTCAGTGCAACACAACAATAAGTAAGCAAAAGGCCCAAAGCAGGGTTTCTGCACTGAGACTTTCCTGGTCACACTGATATCTGAGTTTTCTGAAATGCTCGCCATTCTCTTCAGCTATCCATTACATGGACATGTCACAGAGCTTGGAGGTGGTACATATTTTGGACACAAAACCATGAGCCTATGCTGGAGAGTGGCCAGAATTCAGGAAGAATACAGCATCTTAGAAAGATAGTAGGTGTTGCACATCGATAAGACAAGCTGCAGTCCATTCATATATTGGGCAGGATGAATTATGGGAAGACTTATACTAGACAGGACACATCAATTAATGCATCTCTTTTTAATGTCTACAACAACGGACACATTGGGATACACCGAAACAGAAACACTCGCCTTGTCAAACAACTTACTAGAAACTGTCCACTACAAACCAAACAAACCGCCTTTCCTACCTATTCTCAGAACATGAGACAAAACAACAAACCCACACCCACTCCCACAAAGGCACCTCCTTACCCCAAGTAGGTCTGTGACTATCCGGAGTTTCCTCTGACTGCGGGCCATACTATGTTCCCCCGAAATGTCCTGTCTTCTCTCAGATCTTGTTTCCTTGTTCAACTCTGTGTAGTTGTCAGGAAAAAGTGGTTAGCCACTACCTGCTTTCTCAGGAAAGGTCTCTCTTTAGAGTTCTCCTGGCATTAGGCCATCCTCACATCAGTAGGTACCAAGAAAACTGACTCTGTCCTTGGTAAATCCAAACAAGTGAGCCCACTGGGACTGGGACTGGGACTGCCTCTGGGTGCCTGGCTTCTTGGATAAAAATTTCAGAGAGTTCCATCACCAAGGAAATGAGGTATGTCACATTCTTTGGAACTGAATGAGGTCACTGCCTTGGCAACCACTTTGTCCTAACTGTTGCTTCCAAGGGTCCCATGAGATGGAGGCTTCCCCTACTTCCTGTGACACTTTCACAAGGTAGAATGGTATATCAACCATAGGCACCCAGGAACAGCTCTCCACACAGGCCTGGTTTGGTCCATCTTCTCTACAATAAAAAGAGAGAGGCTGATTCAGACACATCCCTTCATCCTGACCAGGTTATTTGCTATGGAAGATGACATTTGCTCACTCAGGTCCTTCATACCTGCCTACAACTTCTCCAGGTATCATTTCTGCATGGACCTTTGAGGTTCTCAGCAGGTGGAAGATCCCATAATTTCCTGTATTGTAAGAACCACTCTGTCCCTGCTTTTCTGTAAAATGAGATTGAGGGAACAGTGTGCGCTTAGGGTTAATAACAGGTTTGATTTGGGTTATGAATCATTCTGTGTGATGAATAATGGTATTGGGAACCTGTGATATTTACAAGAATATAGATGTGAAATAAAAGTATGAAAACAAAAATCTAGGTATGATTTGAAGCCCAGAATGGTTTTCCCCTTGATTGGGATTCTTAGCTTTGAATTATGTTCTGCAAAGATGTCTCAGATAATTCGATATACAAGGGAGTAGGACCTTGTACCTATGATGATTGAATTTAGAAGAGAACATCCAGGCAAAAAGTGATAATCGTTAGGATTAGGAAGATAGTCGATAGCTTTAGGAAGAAGAGTGAGTATAGGATTTGGACCAAATGTTCTTTACCAGTAGGGTTTCGGTTATGGAGTGAATGTAGATGTCAGTACATATGAAGAGTCAGTCACTATGGTGAACTGGGGAAAATATGTAGAAAAGCAGATATCAATAGAATCATTACAAAATCAGGCAAAGTATAAAGTGAGTGATAGAATTAGTCATTTTCAACAGGGTTGAGTTTGAATATATAAATTAGATGGAAACAAATATGTAGTCACCAACAGGATTGACAATTGATAGCATTAGGCAACCTGGACATGGATGTTTTTAGTAATCTATGTTCACTTTCCATTTAGGCTTTGGTACAATCATAAGAGTGACCTTTCCATTTTTTTGTCCAGAATATTACTGTGATAATGAGGTGACATGAGTATTTCTTTCACCATTTCTGGGAGCAATATATTGGATATTTAAAATTAGAATTGGGGGTACAAAGAGGTGTACCCTGTGTCTATGAACATAGAGATAAAGCATGAATAGAACATACTGTGACTAAATAATACAACTTTTTTGAACTTTAAATAATGAATTGAATTGATATCTGAAAAATTAAAGGAAATCATATATTGATACACAATCATTCATTCCAACCAGTTATATATCTCATGGAAATATTAGTGTTTTGGTTTATCATGAAGAGTGTGTGAGTTTTGCTTCAAAAGTGATTATGGAAATCTAAAATAATGTGTTTGGAAAGAAGTCTCATGAAAAGACCTGTCAAGAAACCCTGACAATACTTGTGTTCTGAAGCAAGAAGTGATTAAAGTTGAAACAAATGCCTATAAATTTGTGAACTTGTGGATGAAGTGTATAACCTAAAATGTGCAAAAACTGAAGAAATAATAATGTACCATTGTTGAATACATATGAACGTCAAATTACATATCATGTCCCATAGGAGTCTACTTGCATTGATGTTAGACTGGGTCAGTTTCTGTAGAATAATGAGGATTTGTATGCCCCATTCACTGAAGTTAGTTTTCAGTACTAGGAAACAATTATGTATTTCAGGTGGATGAATATTTCTGATTATAATCTTGTGAAAAGTTGATTATAAATCCACATACATGAACATGAATGAATTTAGAGGGTTTACATTAGACACATATATTTTATATTTTGAAACATCTGCAGAGTGTACAGATATATTATACACACACACAAAAAAAAAAAACACTCACATACATTTAATAGTAGCAATATATATGCGAATCGAAATTCATCAGTAAATATATATCATCCACAGATGCAAAAATATTTATTTTACTGAACATGAATTTATGCATAATGTTCTTCTACTAGGAAGGTCCCCTATAGGTTGAATTTTCACTTCCAACAGCGTTTAGGAGGAGTGAACTCTTCTCACAGTTTGTATATGCCAAGTCAGCCACCTCAAAAATGTACGTGTGATACCTGGTAGGATTCTATATGTGCATATAAATATACAAGTGTGAATAGGCTAAAGAGAAAGGGAAACAAGAATTCTCGTATTTTTTAAGTTTAAAAACTCAGGGAGAACTTCTTCGATTAAAAATTGACTAGATTTATAACTTTTACCTTATATAATGCAAAACGCAAGTCCAACTATACAACATGCCTCCAATGAACTGTTTGTATTTCTATAGGTTTGGCTTATTTTTCTCTATCATATTAGGATGAGTTGTCTGAGTCTAGTAGGTATGGGTTAGTGTCAGGGATTCAATATTTCAAAATGAAAATTGGAAAATGAATCCAATTTGTATGCATATATATGCTGCACAAATATCCTCCCACTCTCATCCAGAACAATGCCTTGACATTACCTTCACCCCAAGTAAGACAAAATTAGAGGAGAAGAGTTAGAAAATCAGTGAACACATATCTGGAATGGAAAATGCTCAGGAGTTCACAACCTTGGAGGTTGTAGAGGAGTTTCCAAAAGCAAGGGATAGGGTAAACACTCCACAAACATGGAGCTCTGCTGGCCTAAAAGCTTTTTGAGAAACTGCCTCTGAGATAGGGCACTTGAAATATATGTTGTTTTCAGGAGATTTGGCTTTCTTTGTAGTGAGACCATCAAAGCTGGGTCTGCATCTATGAGACCTGGAAGACATTGTTTCTGATATTTCAATGAACATGAGGCAGCAGTGCTGATATTTTTCTTTTTAAGTAAACTGTGGCCTCTGGGGTCTAAGTGTCTCCCCGTTGAACTGTGAAGCCATTTGGCCCTCCTACACTTTTTGTGGGGTTTTTGCTGCTGCACTGGTAGTTTGGTATTTGCTTCATAAAATAGAAGGAGTTCAACTGGGACACAGTGCAGGAGGGAGTTCTATCACGTGTGGTGGGTCAGGGACAGCATAAAAATGCACCAACCAATCTTCTATCCCTCAAAGCTTGCCCCATTGCATCCTTGTCCATAGCAACCTGATTCTGAACATTGCCCTGAATCCTCTCCATATAACAAGATGCCTTTACTTATAAGGGTCTGCTGGCTGCACCATGTAAGCCACAAGCCATTTGTAAGCCAATGGAAGATCCAAATTGCTCCAACACAGAAGTTTTATCACACTCCTGCCCACCACAACTCTAGGCCCACTTCTCAGGAGGCTGCAACTTACTGGGACCTCTGTTCTACACCATTTTCATAAAACCCAGTCAAGCAAGGCACTGTCAGGTACATCCATGATCAGCAGCAGGACATCCAAAGGTTCTCTAGTGCAACCTAGTCGTGGGAATTTCAAAAAATTCACGGTATTTATCTAGAAATTTTTCAAGGATGAAGTTGGAGGCACTGTGGGTTTCAATTTATTCAGGAACCATTAAATGGAGAGAAAGATTATTTCAATGAAAGCTCTGGAGAACCCTCACAGGCAAGGCTTCTCAAAGAGTGGACAAAAGGTCACATTTAGCCAGGCCCATTGAGGTCTACAATGTGAGGTCCATGTGTGTTTTGACTCTCAAATATGGCTGCCAAGTCTTTCGAATGAAATCATGTGATACCTTGGCTGAGATTCCCAGTTCTCTGTGCAAAGCCACTCTGGCGCTAGTTCTCAGTTTCCAAGGGTGACTCTCATACATGGCCTCTTTAATCCCAACACAATACATGGCAATACTTTTCTGAGGTCAGATTCTGAACTCAGTCTCTAAGGGGAATCACACCAAAGTTCAAGCCCAGGTAGACCCAGTTATGTCTTCCAACTGCCACACAAATATCCACAATTAAATCCAAAACACTCCCACATGTCACTCATCTTTTCTAAATACACACTCATCATAACCTCTGGCTGGAGGTTTCCATGAGGGGTGAGGCCCAAGACAGTGTCCAAAATAACCACCCTTGCCCCTCATTTGCCTAAAATCAGGATGGCCTGGACATCCTCCCAGTGAACCAGGAGTGATCAAATTGGCCGGCCATTAAGATGGCACTGCTTCTCCAATTTGAAGCCTACTGACTGTGGGGCTTAGAGTCTTTATGTGATTTGGAGTCATGAGAAAAATCAAGCACTTATGGGCTATCCTCTGCAGGGTTTTGAGGAACACATTTGAACCAAATGATCACTATTCTCACTTGATGAAGGTCAGGAACCTTACAGAGGAATGTGAGAGACTTCATCCAAAATGAATGCTCTTTTGTCCATTTTGGTTTTGGATGCACACATGGGATCTTTCTTTAGATCCATCAGGTGCTAAAAATCTAAGCCGCAGCCTCACACAGGGCCAAAAAGCTGATTCAGACACATCCCTTTCCAAAGCAATTAAGCAAAGAGCCAGAGGTGATGCCCTTTCATTTCTGTTTGAAAACTATTTCTTTTGGCTCTACAAAGGTGTGGCCTGAGGCAAAGATGTTCCGGACATTCAGGGCAACAGAACAATTGGTAAGCAAAAGGCCCAAAGCAGGGTTTCTCCATTAGAATTTTCTGGTCACACTCATATCTGAGTTTTCTGAGATGCTCCCATTCCCTTCAGCTATCCAGTACATGGCCAAGTCTCAGAGCTTGGAGGTGGTACATATTTTGGACACAAAAAAATGAGCCTATTCTGGAAATTGGCCAGGATTCAGGAAGAAAACAGGAACTTAGCAAGATTGTAGGAGTTGCCCACGCATAAGTCAAGCCACAGTCCATTCATAAATTGGGCAAGATGAATCTTGGGAAGCTTTCTACTAGTCAGAACACATACAATGATTCATTCTCTTTTCTAATGTCTAAAACCCCGGACACAGTGGGATACACAGACATAGAGACACTGGCCTTGTCAAACGACTTACCAGAAACAGTTCACTCCAAAACAAATAAACTGCCTTTCCTACCTATTCTCAGAACATGAGACAAAACCTCAAACCTACACCCACACACACAAAGGCAGCTCCTTCCCACAAGTAGGTCTGTGACTATCAGGAGTGTCCTCTGACTGGTGGGCCATACTATGTTCTGATGAAATCGCCTGTCCTGTGTCAGATATGGTCTCATTGGCCCAATCTGTGAAGTTGTCACTAGCCAGCTGTGAGCCACTACCTGCTTTCTCAGGAAAGGCCTCTCTTCAGAGCTTTCCTGACATTTGTCCATCCTCACATCAGTAGGTACTCAGAAAGACTGACTCTGTCCTTGTTAAATCCAAACATGTGAGACCACTGGGACTGGGAATGGGACTGGCTCTGCGTGCCTGGCTTCCCGGATCCCAAGTTCAGAGAGTTTCATCACCAAGGAAGTGAGGTGAGATTAATCTCTTCAGGAATTTAATGAGGTCACTGCCTTGGCAACCACTTTGTCCTAACAGTTGCTTCCAATAGTACTATGAGATGGAGGCAGCCCTTACTTCCTGTGACACTTTCAAAAGTTAGAATGGTATATCAACCATAGGCACCCAGGAACAGCTCTCCACACATGCCTGGTATGGTCCATCTTCTCTACATTAAGAAGAGAGAGGCTTATTCAGACAAAACCCTTCATCTTGGAAAGGTTGTTTGAGATGGAAGATAACTTTTTCTCTCTCAGGTCCTTCATAGCTGCCTAATCTTCTCCAGGGATCAAACCTGCATGGACCTTTGAGGTTCTCAGCAGGAGGCAGATCCCCTACATTCCTGTATTGTAAGACGAACTCTGTCCCTGCTCTTCTGTAAAGTTAGGTTGAGGGAAGAGTGTATGGTTAGGGTTATTAACATGTTTGATTTGGATTACGAATCCTTCTGCAGGATGATTAATAGTATTGGGAACCTGTGATATTTATAAGATTATAGAGGTGAAATATAAGTATGAAAACAGAAATGTTGGTAAGATTTGAAGCCCAGAAGGGCATTAGGCCCTTGATTGGGATACTTAGCTTTTAATTACGTTCTACACAGATGTCTCAGATAAATTGATAATCAATGGCATAGGACCTTATACCTTGGATGTTTGATTTTAGAAGAGAACATCCACTCAAATTGAGATAGTCGGTGGGATTAGGAAGATAGTCGGTAGGTTTATAAAAAAAGAGTGAGTATAAAAATTGGACAAAAAGTTCTGTAGCATTAGGGTTTCGGTTATAGAGTGAATATAAATGTCAGCACATGTGAAGAGTCAGTCACAATGATTAACTGGGGAAAATATGTAGGAAGGAAAATATCAATAGAGACATTACGAAATGAGGCAATTATATAGTGAGTGATAGGATTAGACATTTTCAACAGGGTTGAGATTGAATACATAATCTTAGGAAGAAACAAATATGTAGTCACCAATAGGAATGACATTTGAAAGCATTAGGCAACCTGGACATGGATGTTTTTAGTAAGCCATGTTCACTTTCAATTTAGGATTTGGTACAATCATAAGTGTGACCTTTGCATTTTGTGCCCAGAAAATTATTGTGATCAAATATATATGTAGATCATATGATGTGTGTATTTCTTCCACCATTTCTGGGAGCAATATTTGAGGACACATAAATTAGTATTGTGGGTACCAAGTGGTGTACCCTGTGTCAATGAATATAGAGATAATGCATGAATAGACCATAGTGTGAATAAATAATATAACTTTTTTCTCTTTAAATAATGGATTGAATTGATATCTTAAAATATATAGGAAATCATATATTGACATACAATCATTCACTCCAACCAGTTACATATATAATGGTAATCTTAGGGTTATTGTTTATCATGAAGTGTGTGTGAGGTTTGTTTCAAAAGTGTTTATGGAAATCGAAAATAATGTGTTTGGAAAGAAGTCTCATGAAAAGACCAGTCAAGAAATATGGAGGAATCCATGTGTTCTGAAGCTGGAATTGATTGAAAGTGAAACAAATGCCTATAACTTTCCTAAATTGTGGATGAAATATATATCCTGTGATGTGCATAAAGTGATGAAATAGTAATGTACCAGTGTTGAATAAAAATGAAGGTCAAAGTACACATCATGTCCCATAGGAATCTACTTGCATTGATGTTAAACTGGGTCAGTTACTGTAGAAATATTAGGATTGCATGCATTATTCACCATAGTTAGTTTTATTTCATTTTTATTTATGGTTGTTCAAAACATTACATAGTTGTTGTTATAACATATTTCACACTTTGATTCAAGTGCGTTATAAACTCCCATTTTTACCCCGTGTACAGATTACAGAATCACATCAGTTACACATCTATTGATTCACATATTGCCATACTAGTGTCTATTGAATTCTGCTGCCTTTCCTATCCTCTACTATCCCCCCTCCCCTCCCCGCCCCTCCCCTCTTCTCTCTCTACCCCCTCTACTGTAATAAATTTGTCCCCCTTGTATTATTTTTCTCTTTCCCCTCACTTTCTCTTGTATGTAATTTTGTATAACCCTGAGGGTCTCCTTCCAATTCCATGCAATTTTCCTTCTCTCTCCCTTTCCTTTCCACCTCTCATCCCGCTTTAATGTTAATCATCTTGTCATGCTCTTCGTCTCTCCTCTGTTCTTAGTTACTCTCCTTATATCAAAGATGACATTTGGCATTTGTTTTTTAAGGATTGGTTAGCTTCACTTAGCATAATCTTCTCTAATGCCATCCATTTCCCTCCAAATTCTATGATTTTTTTTTATTTTTCAATGCAGAGTAATACTCCATTGTGTATAAATGCCACAGTATTTTATCGATTCTTTCATTGAAGGTTATCTAAGTTGGTTTCACAGTCTTGCTGTTGTGAATTGTTCTGCTATGAACATCGATGTAGCAGTGTCCCTGTAGCATGCTGTTTTTAGGTCTTTAGTGAATAGACTGAGTAGGGGAATAGCTGGGTCAAATGGTGATTCCATTTCCAGCTTTCCAAGAAATTTTCATACTGCTTTCCAAATTGGCTGCACCAATTTGCAGTCCCACCAGCAATGTAGAAGTGTACCTGTTTCCCCACATCATTGCCAGAACTTGTTGTTTGACTTCATAATGGCTGCCAATCTTACTGGAGTGAGATGGTATCTTAGGGTGGTTTCGATTTGCATTTCTCTGACTGCTGGAGATGGTGAGCATTTTTTCATGTACTTGTTGATTGATTGTAAGTCCTCATCTGATAAGTGTCTGTTGAGGTCCTCAGCCCATTTGTTGATTGGGTTATTTGTTATCTTATTGTCTAATTTTTTGAGTTTTTTGTATACTCTGGATATTAGGGCTCTATCTGAAGTGTGAGGAGTAAAGATTTCTTCCCAGGATGTAGGCTCCCTATTTACCTCTCTTATTGTTTCTTTTGCTGAGAAAAAACTTTTTAGTTTGAGTAAGTCCCATTTGTTGATTCTAGTTATTAACTCTTGTGCTATGGGTGTCCTATTGTGGAATTTGGAGCCCGACCCCACAGTATGTACATCGTAAGCAAATTTTTCTTCTATCAGACACTGTGTCTCTGATTTGATATCAAGCTCCTTGATCCATTTTGAGTTAACTTTTGTGCATGGCAAGAGAAAGGGATTCAGTTTCAATTTGTTACATATGGATTTCCAGTTTTCCCAACATCATTTGTTGAAGATGCTATCCTTCCTCCATTGCATGCTTTTAGCCCCTTTATCAAATATAAGATAGTTGTAGTTTTGTGGATTGGTTTCTGTGTCCTCTATTCAGTACCATTGGTCCACAAGCCTGTTTTGTTACCAGTACCATGCTATTGTTGTTACTATTGCTCTGTAGTATAGTGTGAAGTCTGGTATCGCTCTACCGCCTGATTCACACTTCCTGCCTAGCATTGTTTTTGCTATTCTGGAACTTTTATTTTTCCATATGTATTTCATGATTGCTTTCTTTATTTCTACAAGAAATGCCTTTGGGATTTGATTGGCATTGCATTAAACCTATAGAGAAATTTTGGTAATATCACCATTTTGATGATGTTAGTTCTGCCTTTCCATGAACAGGGTATATTTTTACATCTTCTAAGATCTTCTTATATTTCTCTCTTTAGGGTTGTGTAGTTTTCATTGTATGAGACTTTCCCCTCTTTTTTTAGGTTGATTCCCATCTTTTTTTTTTTAGGATATTGTGAATGGAGTGGTTGTTCTCATTTCCATTTCAGAGGATTTGTCCCTGATATAGAGGAATGCCTTTGATTTATGCGTGTTGATTTTATATCCTGCCACTTTGCTGCATTCATTTATTAGCTCTATTAGTTTCTTTGTAGACCCTTTTGGGTCTGCTAGGTATAGAATCATGTCATCTGCAATAGTAATAATTTAAGTTGTTCTTTTCCTATTTTTATGCCTTTAATTTCTTCCGTCTGTCTAATTGCTCTGGCCAGTGTTTCGAGAACTGTATTGAACAGAAGTAGTGAGAGAGGGCATCCCATTCTTGTTCCAGATTTTAGAGGGAATGCCTTCAATTTTTCTAGATTCAGAATGATGCTAGCTTGAGGATTAGCATAGATTGCTTTTACAATATTGAGGTATGATCCTGTTATTCCTAGTTTTTCTAGAGTTTTGAACATAAAGGGATGCTGTACTTTGTCGAATGCTTTTTGTGCATCTATCGAGATGATCATATGGTTCTTATTTTTAAGTCTATTGATGTGGTGAATAACATTTATTGATTTTCGTATATTGAACAAGCCTTGTATTCCATGGATGAATCCTACTTGATCATGGTGCACAATTTTTTTAATATGTTTTTGTATCTGATTCACCAGAATTTAATTAGGGATTATTGCATTTAGATTCCTTAGGGATATTGGTCTGTAGTTTTCTTTGTTTGAAGTGTTTATGTCTGGTGTAGAAATCAGGGTGATATTGGCCTGGTAGAATGAATTTGGAAGATCTCCCTCTTTTTCAATTTCCTGAAATAGCTTGAAAAGTATTGGTATTAGTTCATATTTAAAGGGTTTGTAAAACTCTGCTGTATACCCATACTGTCCTGGTCTTTTCTTAGTTGGTAATCTTTGGATGGTTTCTTCTATTTCCTCAATTGATACTGGTCTGTTTAGGTTGTCTATATCCTCCTCACTCAATCTGGACAGATCATATGACTTAAGAAATTTTTCGATGCTTTCACTATCTTCTATTATATTGGAGTATAACGAATCAAATTAATTTCTGATTATCTTCTGTATTTCAGAAATATCTGCTGTGATTGCCAGGGGGTGACAAATAACTTGTGTAGATTGATACAGCAGGAATGGAAGCCGTTTATTGTAGCATCTGAGCGATATTTATACATTTTATATAGCTTATCTAATTAGCATAAAATAGATCCAGCAGTGAACCAATAAGGAATCTCCACACTTAATGGCTTGCTTTTGTTACTTCACAAACCACTCTCTATGGCATTTTTCCAGGCGCCATCCAGACTTGTTTACAGACCCTAACATTTCTCTGGCAAAATACCAGGTGCCATCCTGACTTGTTTATATACCTTAACATGTGATGTTGCCCTTTTCATCCCGTATGCTAGTAATTTGAGTTTTCTCTCTTCTTCTCTTCATTAGCATGGCTAAGGGTCTGTCGATTTTATTTATTTTTTCAAAGAACCAACTTTTAGTTTTCTCAATTTTTTCAATTGTTTCTTTTGTTTCGATTTCATTAATTTCAGCTTTGATTTTAATTAAATCTTACCTTCTACTTATTTTGCTGTTGTTTTCCTCTTCTTTTTCTAGGATTCTGAGATGAAGTATGACATCATTTATTTGTTTTGTTTTTTTTTTTTTCTTTTTTTAAGGAATGAAATCCAAGCAATGAATTTTCCTCTTAGAACGGATTTCAGTGTGTCCCATAGATTCTGATATGTTGTGCCTGTGTTTTCATTTATCTCTAAGAATTTTTTAATTTCCTCCTTGATGTCTTCTATAACCCATTGATCATTCAGTAACCTATTGTTCATTCTCCAAGTGATGCATGATTTTTCCTTCCTTCGTTTATCATTGATTTTTAGTTTATATTAGATTATGATCAGATAAGATGCATGGTATTATCTCTACTTCTTTATATTGTCTAAGAATTGCCCTGTGACATAATATATGATCTATTTTTGAGAAGGATCCATGTGCTGCTGAGGAAAAATGTAACTGCTTGATGTTGAGGAGTATATTCGATATATGTCAATTAAGTCTAGGTTATTAATTGTGTTATTGAGTTCTATAGTTTTCTATTTCAACTTTTGTTTGGAAGACCTGTCCAGTGGTGAGAGAGGTGTGTTGAAGTCTCCCATGATTATTGTATGGTGGTCTATTAGACTCTTGATCTTGAAAAAAGTTTGTTTGATGGACATAGCTGCACCATTGTTTGGGGCATATATATATTTATAATGGTTATGTCTTGTTGGTGTATGGTTCTCTTGAGCAGTATGTAGTGTCCCTCTTTATCCCTTTTGATTAACTTTGGCTTGAAATCTATTTTATTTGATATGAGTATGGACACTCCTGCTTGTTTCCGAAGTCCATATAAGTGATATGATTTTTCCCAACCTTTCACCTTCAGTCTATGTATGTCTTTTCCTATCAAATGCGTCTCCTGTAGGCAGCATATTATTGGGTCTTGTGTTGTGATCCATTCTACTAGCCTGTGTCTCTTAATTGGTGAGTTTAAGCCATTAACATTTACGGTTATTATTGAGATAATGGTTGTTCTTCCAGCCCTATTTGTTTATTTATGTTATTAAACATGGATTGTTTTCTACATTGATTATTTCCCCCTTTTACTGTACTACCTCCCACTGTTGGTTTTTATTGTTATTTTCCATTTCCTCTTCCTGTAATATTTTGCCGATGATGTTTTGAAGAGATGGTTTTCTAGCTACAATTTATTTTAACTTTTTTTTTAACATAGAAGGTTATGATTTTATCTTCCATCCTGATGCTTAATTTCACTGGATACACAATTCTTGGTTGGAATCCATTTTCTTTCAGTGTTTGAAAAATGTTAATCCAGGATCTTCTAGCTTTCAGAGTCTGTGTTGAAAGATCAGCTGTTATCCTGATTGGTTTACCCCTAAATGTAATCTGCTTTTTCTTTCTCTTGTAGCATTTAAAATTCTCTCCTTATTGTGTACGTTGGGCATCTTCATTATAATGTGTCTAGGTGTGGATCTCTTATGATTTTGCACATTCGGCGTCCTGTAGGCTTCTAGGACTTGGGAGTCAGTCTGATTCTTCAAGTCTGGGAAGTTTTCTCGTATTATTTCATTGAATACATTGCTCATTGCTTTGGTTTGGACCTCTATACCTTCCTGTATTCCAATGACTCTTAAGTTTGGTCTCTTTATGTTATCCCGTATTTCTTGGATATTCTGTTGATGGTTTCTTAACAGTCTTGCTGAGCTGTCTATGTTCTTTTCAAGTTGGAATACTTTGTCTTCATTGTCTGATGTTCTATCTTCTAAGTGTTCTACTCTGCTGGTAGTATTCTCAATTGAGTTTTTAAGTTGGTTTATTGCTTTCTGCATTTCTAGGATTTCTGTTTGTTATTTTTTACAACCTCTATCTCCCTGTATAGCTGATCTTTTGCTTCTTGGATTTGTTTATGTAATTCATTGTCGAAGTGATTTTTCATTGTCTGATTTTGCTGTCTAATGTCTTCCTTGAGACTCCAGATCATCTGAAGCATGTATATCCTGAGTTCTTTATCTGACATTCCATTTACTGCAGCTATTACCTCTTCTAAAGTTGTGCTGACCTGCATTGCTTGTGGTCCTTTTTTCCTTGTCTTATCATACTACTCGCTTTTCTTTCTGCTTGGTGAAACTGTTGTGATTTTGAAATTTTCCTCCTATATATTTATATTGCTCTTGTATAGTTGCAAAGTCTCCCTTGCATGGGCGCAGGGGGGCTGTGCTGCTCCTCCAATTAGGGTGATCTAACTACCTTGCTGACGGGCCGCTGGGCTTGTTTTCCTGATCGGTTGCAGGTCTGCCTACCATGCAGGCGTGGGAGGCGGCTCTGCTCTGCCCCTCCTCCAATTGGTGTCACGTGTCTACCAGGCCCGTGGACCCCTGGGGTGTTCTGCCGATCAGTCGCAGGTCTGCCTACCTTGTAGGTGCTGGCGGCGGCTCTGCTCTGCCCCTACTCCAATTGGGGTGACGTGACTACCATGCAGGTGTGTTGCTGGGCCTGTTCCGCCAGTTTGTCGCAGGTCTGCCTACCTTGCGGGCACGGGCAACGGATCTGCTCTGCTCCTATTCCAAATGGGGTGAAGTGTCTGCCGCTCCGGCAGGGCGATGGGCCTCTTCTGCCAGTCAGGTGCAGGTGTGCCTACCTTGCGGGTGCGGGTGATGGCTCTGCTCTGCCACTACTCCATTTGGGGGGTCGTGACTACCATGCCGGCAGGTTGTTGGGCCTGTTCTGGGTGCGGGCGAAGGCTCTGCTCTGCCCCTACTAATATTGGGGTGACCTGACTACCATGCCGGTGGGCCACTGGGATTGTACTAGGTGAGGGAGAAGGCTCTGCTCTGCAACTATTCCAATTCGGGTGATTTGACTACCACGCCTGCGGGTCACTGGGCCTGTTCTGGGCAAGGGCGGCGGCTCTGCTCTGCCTCTATTCCAATTGGGGTGACGTGACTACCATGCAGGTGTGTCGCTGGGCCTGTTCCGGGCGTGGGCGGAGGCTCTGCTCTGCCCCTCTGGCTTGATGACAAAGTGAGAGAGACCCGGGTGTTTGTGACTCACTTTCTTTACCAGGAGACCAACTGTTTCTGTCACCGATGGTATCAATGAAGTTATCTCCTCTGCTGCTTTCTGATGACATCAGATCTCTGCCATGTTGGTATCCCATGCAAAAGGCAGCATTTTGTTCCCTTTGCTGGGTGACTAAAGCAATGGGTGAGTTCTGACCGGCACTCACAAGCCCCGTCTCAATCCTATTGCACTCCCTATGAAGGCTCGGTTGATATTTACCTCCACAGTACTCAGCAAGACCCGGACCGAGAAGCAGTTTCCGCAGGTTCTTTAGCCCAGGGCCAGATCAGTTCCGGGAGGCGGAATTCGGCCGCTCTGGGCTCGGTGTATGTTCTAATAGAAGCAGGCTCCAAGACGCAGTTTCTGCGGGTTCTCTAGCACTGAGCCTGAGTAATTTGTCTGCAAGACAAAGGTGAATGGCATCCTGAAATTACCGGTTCTATAGCTGAATAAGCTGCGATCAGTCGAAAACAGGGATGGTGACGTCACCTCTCCAAGATGGTGGCTGCTGGGTTCCTCTGTGGTCTGACTGGTGCGGAGAAACGAGTTGGACTGCATGCTTCCCCGTCTCAAACCCAGAATTCAGCACTGAGCACAGTGATTGCATACCTGGCAGGAGCCCACAGTATCTGCACCACTGTATATTTGCGTTGCTATCTCGTCGTTTCCCAGCACGCACCACAGACTCTAGCCACGGAGCGATTTCCTGAATAAGCCACATGACCTTCTGTGAGGACAAATCACTCGCGTTTGAGTTCCCGTAGCTGATCCTCGTGAGATGGAAATTAGTACACTAGGTTTTGGAGAACCACAATTTTGCTGGAAATTTCTAACAAGATAGGTTTTAGCCATTCTAACTCGTCATTCTCCCGCACAGTGATGCTGTATATGGGGGTGATGCACTCCCTTCGCAGCCATCATATGATCCCCTGAAGTTAGTTTTCAGTACTAGGAAACAAATAAGTATTTCAGGTGGATGAATATTTCTGAGAAAAATCGTTTGAAAAGTTGATTATAAATCCACATACATGAATATGAATGAATTTAGGGAGTGTATAATAAGAAAAATATACTTCATATTTTGAAAAATCTGCAGAGTGAAAAAAAATATATATATATATGTATATATATACATACACACAGAGACATTAAAAAAGTAGCATTATGTATGCCAATCGAAATTCACCATGAAATATATATCATCCACAGATCCAAAAATATTCATTTTAATGAACATGGATTTATGTCGTTCAACTAAGAAGCTCACCCGTATCTTGAATTTTCGGTTCCAACAGCATTTAGTAGGAGTGATCTCTTCTCACAATTTGTATCTGCCAAGCCAGCCACCTCACAAAATGTACGAGTTATACCAGGTAGAATTCGATATGTGCATATAAAAATACATGTGATGAATAGGCTACAGAGAAAGGGAGACAGTTATTCACATATTTGTTAACTTTTAAAACACATGGAGGACTATTTCAATTAAAATTCGCTAGATTTATAACACCTACCATTTATCATACGAAAGGCAAGTCCAACTATATACCATGCCTCCTGTGAACCTCTTGTATTTCTATTCTGTTTGGGTTATTTTTCTCCATAATATTAGGATTAGAAGTCAAAGTCTATTAGGGTATGTGTTAGTGTCAGGGATTCAGTATTTCGATAGGAAAATTTGAAAATGTATCCAATGTATATGCAAATATGTGCTACACAAAAAACTTCCCACTCTCATTCATAACAATGCCTTGACATTACCTTCGCCCCACATAAGACACAATTAGAGGAGAGGAGTTAGAAAATCTGTGAATACATATGTGGAATGGAAAATGCTCAGGAGTTCACAAATTTGGAGGTGGTAGAGGAGTTTCCAAAAGTAAGGGACAGGGTAAACACTCCACAAACATGAAGTACTGCCAGCCTGACATCTGGAGAAACTGCCTCTAAGGTTGGGCAATGAAATATATGCTGTTGTCAGGAGCATTAGCTTCATTTGGACTGAGACCATCAAAGCTGGGTCTTCATCTATGTGACATGAATGACATTGTTTCTTATTTTCCAATGAACATGAGGCATCAGTGCTGAATTTTCTATTTGTATGTAACTTGTGGCCACTGGGGTCTAAGTGTCTCCCCGTGTGGACTGTAAATCCATTTGGTCATCCTCCACTATTCGTGGTGTTTCTTGCTGCTGCACTGGGAGTTTGGAATTTGCTTCATGAAATACAAGGAGTTCAACAGGGACACAGTGCTGAAGTGAGTTCTGTCAATTGTGGTGGGTCGGGTTCTGCAGGAGAATGCACCAACCAGGCTTCTATCCCACATTGCTTGCCCCATTGACCATAGCAACCTGATTCTGAACATTGCAGTGAAACCTCTCCATATAACAATATGCAAGACAATGGCAGATCCACATGGCCCAACACAGATGTTTTATCACACACCTGCCAACCACTGCTCTAGGACAACTACTCAACAGGATCCAACTTACTGGCATCTCTGTTCTACACCATTTTCATAAAACCAAGTCAATCAAGGCACTGTCTTACATACTCATGATCAGCAACAGGACATCCAAATGTTCTCCAGTGCCACCCAGTCATGGGAATTTCAAAAATTTTTATGGTATTTATCTAGCCAATTTTCAAGGAAGAAGTTGGAGGCACTGTGGGTTTCAATTTATTCAGGAACCATTAAATGGTGAGCAAGTTCATTTCAATGAAAACTCTGGAGAATTCTCACAGGCAAGGCTTCCCAAAGAGTGGCCAAAATGTCAGATTAAGCCAGGCCCATTGAGGTCTACAATGTGAGGTCCATGTGTGTTTTGACTCTCAAAAATGGCTGCCAAGTCTTTAAGAATAAAATCATGTGATATCATGGCTGAGATTCCCTGTGATCTGTGGAAAGTCAACTTGGGCCTAGATGTCTTTCCAAGGGCAACTCTCATGCATGGCCATCTAAAATCCCAACACAATTCATGGCAATACTTCTCTGAGATCAGTACCACAACTCAGTCTCTAAGGGGAATCACACCAGGGTGCAAGCCCACGTGGACCTAGTCATCTCTTCAAACCACCATTCAAATGTCCACAATTAAATCCCAAACACTCCCACATGGCCCAAATATTCTTCCATATATACACTCATCATAACCTGTGGCTGGAGGTTTCCATGAGGGGAGCAGCCCACGTCAGTGTCCAAAATAAGCTTCCTGCACCTCATTTGCCTAAAGTCAGGGTGGCATGGACACCCTTCCTGTAAACCAGAAGTTATCAAATAGGCCTTCCTTTAATACTGCTTAGCTTCTCCAACTTGAGGCCTACTGACTTTGAGGTTTAGATTCTTTAAGTGAATTGGAGTCATGAGAAAAACAAGCACCTATGGGCTAGCCTCTGCTGGGTTTTGAAGAACTCATTTGACCCAAAGGATCCCTGTTCTCACTTGATGGATGTCAGGAACCTACCAGAGGAAGGCAAGAGAGTTAATCAACAATATCTGATCTTTTTGCCATTTTGGTTTTCGATGCATGCATGGGATGTATCTTTAGATCCATCAGGTGCTGAGAATCTAAGCCTCAGCCTCACACAGGGCCAAGAGACTGATTCAGACATATCCCTTTTCAAAGCAATTAAGCATGGATCCACACGTGATGCCCATTCATTTGCATTTGAAAACTGTTTTCTTCAGGCTTCACAAAGTGGTGGCTTGAGGCAAAGTTCTTCCTGACATTCAGGGCAACAGAACAATAGGTAAGCAAAAGGACCAAAGCAGGGTTTCTCCACTGAGACTTTCCTGGTCAACTGATATCTGAGATTTCTGAGATGCTAGCCATTCCCTTCAACTATCTAGTACATGGCCATGTCACAGATATTGGAGGTGGTACATATCTTGGACACAAAACCATGATACTACTCTGGAGTGTTGCCAGAATTGAAGGAGAAAACAGGAAATTAAGAAGCTAGTAGGTGTTGCCCATCCATAAGGCAAGCCTGATTCCACTCATATATTGGGCACAATGAATGCTGGCAAGCTTTCTAGTAGACAGGAAACATCCATTGATGCCTTCTCTCTTCTAATGTCTACAATCATGAACACAGTGGGATACACAGACACTCGCCTTGTCAAAGGACTTACTAAAAGTAGTCCACTCCAAACCAAACAAACTGCCTTTCCCACCTATTCTGAGAACTTGAGACAAAACCACAAAATCACACCCACACCCACAAAGGCACCTCCTTCCCCCAAGTAGGTCTGTGACTCTCCGGAGTGTCCTCTGACTGGTGGGCCATACTATGTTTCCCCAAAATGACCTCTCCTGTCTCAGTTCTGGTCTGCTTGGCCAACTCTGTGAAGTTGTCAAGAGCCAGTGGTGAGACACTACCTGCTTTCTGAGGAAAAGCCCCTCTTCAAAGGTTTCCTGGCATTTGGCCATCCTCACATCTGTAGGTTCAAAGAAAGACTGACTCTGTCCTTGGTAAATCCAAACATATGAGACCACTGGGACTGGGACAGGGACTGTGTCTGGGTTCCTGGCTTCCTGGATCCCAAGTTCAGAGAGTTTCATCACCAAGGAAGTGAGGTGAGGTCACTTCCTTCAGGATCTGAATTACATCACTGCCTTGGCAACCACTTTGCCCTAACAGTTGCTTCCAAAAGTCCCTTTAGGTGGAGGCTGCCCCTGTTTTCCTGTAACACTTTCACAAGTTAGAATGTTATATCAATCATAAGCACCCTGGAACAGCTCTCCACACAGAACTGGTTTGGTCCATCTTGTATACATTAAGAAGAGAGAGTGATTCAGACACAACCCTTCAACCCGACCAGGATGACTGCCATGGAAGATGACTTTTGCTTTCTGAGGTATTTCATAGCTGCCTTCATCTTCACCAGGGATCATTTCTGCATGAACATTTGAGGTTCTCAGCAGGTGAAGATACCCTACATTCCTGTATTTTAAAACCAACTCTGTCCCTGCTCTTCGGTAAAGTTAGTGTATGGTTAGGGTTCATTATATGTTTGATTTGGGTTAGGAATCATTCTGCAGGATGAATAAAGGGATTGGGTACCTGCGATATTTATAAGAATATATAAGTGAAATATATGTATGAAAACGGAAATCTAAGAAAGATTTGAAGCCCAGAAGGGCATTGGGCCCTTGATTGGGATGCATAGTGTTGAATTACGTTCTGTACAATTGTCTCAGTTAAATCGATATACAATGGCATAGGACCTTGTACCTTGGATGATTGAATGTAGAAGAGAACATCCAGTAAAAAAGGGATAGTCGGTAGGATTAGAAAGATAGTCGGTAGGTTTAGGAAGAAGAGTGAGAATATGATTTGGAATAAAAAGCTTCTTTAGCAATAGGGTTTCGTTTAGAGAGTGAATGTAAATGTCAGCACATGTGAAGAGTAAGCCAAAATGATGAACTGGGGAAAATATGTAGGAAAGCAGGTATCAATAGAGACATAACGAAATCAGGCAAAGTATAAATGAGTGATAGGATTAGACATTTTCAACAGGGTTGAGTTTGAATATATAATCATAGGAAAAAACAAATATGTTGTCACCAATGGGATTGACATTTGAGAGCATTAGGCAACCTGGACACGGATGTTATTACTTATCCATGTTCACTTTCCTTTTAGGCTTTGGTACAATCATAAGTGTGACCTTTACATTTTTTTTTGTTCAGAATATTTCGGTGGTAAAATGTATATGTAGATCAGGTAACATGAGTATTTCTTTCACCATGTCTGGGAGCAATATTTTGAAGATATATACATTAGTATTAGGGGTACAAAGAGGTGTACCCTGTGTCTATGAATATAGAGATAATGCATGAATAGACGATAATATGAATAAATAATGTATCTGGTTCCACTTTAAATAATGGATTGAATTGAAATCTGAAAATATATAAGAAATCTTATATTGATATATAATCATTCATTTCAACCAGTTATATATCTAATGGTAATATTAGGATTATGGTTTATCATGAAGGGTTTTTGAGTTTTGCTTTATAAGTGATGATGTTAAACGAAAATAATGTGTTTGGAAAGAAGTCTCATGAAAAGACCAGTCAAGAAACATAGAAGAATCATGTGTTCTGAATCAGAAAGTGATTGATCGTGAAACAAATGCCTATAAATTTTCTAACTTTTGAATGAAATATATATCCTATGATGTGCATAAACTGAAGACATCGTAACGTATAAGTGTTGAATATAAATGAAAATCAAAATACACATCATGTCCCCTAAGAATATACTTGCATTGATGTTAAACTAGCTCAGTAACTGTAGAAATATTAGGTTTTGTTTGCACCTTTCACTGAATTTAGTTTTCAGTACTAGAAAACAAATATGTATTTCAGGTGGATGATTATTTCTGAGAATAATCTTGTGGAAAGTTGATTATAAATACACATATATGAATATGAATGAATTTAGGGAGTGTATAATAAGACACATATATTTCATATTTTAAAAAATCTGGAGAGTGTATATATATATATATACACTCTCATACATACACACTCACATGCACAGATATAAAAAAGTAGCAATTCAGGAAATCCATCATGAAGGCAGGCATGGAAAAATCAAGTCTCTGACCTCTTCAGCTGCGCGGGCATCGGGAGTCGTAAACTGTCTAAATGCTGTTTGCTCAGAATCACTAGGCAATGTTGACCTAATGTGGATCTGGTGCGAACATTCTGGGCCCCTCAGAACACACACCGAGCCTGGATCGGCTGCATTCAACCTCCGGTTTGCCTGGTTCTCGTGACTCAGCACTAAGATCCCTCTGAAATAACTGTTCGGCCCTTCTGAACTTTCAGAGGTAAAAGCCAACCAAGCCTTCAAAGGCAGTGGCCACAGGATTGAAACGGCGCTTGGGAGAGACAGTCAGGACCCACCCGTTGCGTTGGTTACCTTGCAAAGGGAACAAACGGTCACCATTTGCATGGGATACCACCATAGCATAGAAATGATGTCACGGGCAGAGGAGATAACTTCATTGAAACCAGCGTGACAGGTGTGTAATCCCCTAGCCATCTCTCTCAACACAGCGGGGAAACCTTAAGGGCCCCTCCCAGCTCTGCCGTAAGGGCCTCTCCCAGCTCTCCCGTGAGCGCGATAGCCAGACCTAGGGAATCAGGATTGGCTCGGGACTAGCGGCGTGGAATTCCGGGCTCCTGATCCCACAAGTGCTGACAATTGAGGTCTCTTACACCACGTACCGGTGGCGTGGCTCCCAGAGGGCAAGAAAATTCGCTGGGGGTCCTCAGCCCCAAGCTCTACAAACTTAGGGTCTGAGGGAGGCAAACAGGGAGAGTGTGCACAGGTGTTCATGAAAACAGGGCTGCCAGGAGTAGAGTTCTGGCTTGTAACCACTATTGTGGTGAGCGTCACAGGTGATCAGGGCATGGCTTGAGGAAGCACAAGAGAAGGCCCTAGGCACTCAGGATTGGAGATCCGCCAAGTCTGGGAGGAAGAGCTGCTGCACAGTGATTGGTTCCCACTTATTCAGAGGAGGAGCTTGGCCCAGTGCACACAGCTCCACATACTGAAAGAGAAGTTAATTGAACTCTATGACTGCATGTATTATTATTATTTTTTTAATTTATATTTTTTATATTTCTTTCATTTTCATTTTTGTTGTTGTTGTTCTTTAACTTTTTTAATGTTTTTATTTTTTTATTTTTTATTTTATCATTATTATTATTAATATTATTTTAAATTTTAATTTTCATTTTTTAATTATAATTATTATTTAAATTTTTTTTCTTTCTTTATTTTCTATTTTTTTCTTTTGTCTTTTCATTTCTTTTCAATTTTCTTATTCTCCCTTCCTTGAATTCTACCTGTCTACTCTCATTCTCTTTAGTGACTTCTTCCCTTCCCTTCTAATATCTTTCCTCCCAAGCATCAAATAAATTTATAAGAGTAAGCAGTAACTCAGCAGTCAAACAAAACAAGAAGTAACATGAGCAGCATAAAAAAGCAAGGAAGAAAAGGAGTACAAACAATGATGGACAGCCTAAATATTCAGAAGGACCTAGAGTCATCAGAAAAATGGTCATATAAAGAACTCAAGAAATACCTTAGACAGATGGAATGGAACCTTAAAGAGGATACGAGACATCAAAACCAAACAGTGAAAGAACACATTGAAAATGAATTACATAAACAGATATAAAAAGAAATTAAGCATCTTAATTAGGAGATAGAGATTATAAAAAAAATCAAACAATAATTCTAGAAATGAAGGAAATGATAAAACAAATTAAAAACTCAATTGAGAGTATCACTAACAGAGTGGAGCAAGTAGAAGACAGAATGTCAGATAATGAAGACAAAATATATCATCTTGAAAAAAGTCTAGCCAACAAAGAAATGCTGGTAAAAAGTCATGAGAAAAACATCCAAGAGATATGGGATAACATAAGAAAAAAAAAAAAACTAATGAGTCATCTGGATAGAGGAAGGTACAGAGATTCAAACCAAGGGAATGAGTAACCTGCTGTATGAAATAATTACAGAAAACTTTCCAGAAATAAAAATGGAAACGGATAAAAAAAATTGTAGATGCTTACAGGACACCGAGCACACAAAATCACAGTAGACCAATACCAAGACACATTGTTATGAAGATATCCAATATACAGAACAAAGAGAAAATATTAAAAGCTACAAGAGAAAGGAGGCAGATTACAATCAGGGGTAAACCAAAAATGTTAACAACAGATTTTTCATCACAGACTCTGAAAGTGAGAAGATCCTGGAACAACGTATTTCAAACACTTAAAAACAATGGATGCCAACCAAGAAATCTGTATTCAGCAAAATTAAGCTTCAGGTAAGACAACGAAATAAAAACATTTCGTGATAAACAAAAGCTAAAAGAACTTGCAGCCAGAAAACCAGCATTGCAAAGCATCTTAAGGAAAACACTACACGAGGAAAAAATGAATATCAACAAAGAAAACCATCAGTGGGAAGTGCCTCATTAATGACAGAGGGCGGGGGAAAAGTTAATCATGGATAAACAAACTAAATTAAAAAAAAGATAAATAATCAAAGACGGGTGGCAATACAAACCATATATCAATACTAACTCTAAACTTTAATGGCTTAAACTCTCCAATAAAGTGACATAGACTTGTAACGTGGATTAAAAAGAACAAATCCAACAATATGTTGCTTCCAGGAGACACATCTGAATGGAAAAGACATACACAGGCTGAAGGTGAAAGGTTGGGAAAATTTATACCATGCACACGGTCCTTGTAAGCAAGCAGGGGTGGCCATCCTCATATGGAATAAAATCGACTTCAAGACTAATTTAATCAAAAGGGATAAGGAAGGACATTATATACTGTTGAAAGGAACCATTCACCAACAAGACATAACAATTATCAATATTTATGCAGCAAATAATGGTGCTGCAACATTTATAAAACAAATTCTCCTCAAGTTCAAGAATCAAATAGACCACAACACAATAATTATGGGAGACTTCAACTCACCTCTCTCACCATTGGACAGATCCTCCAAACAAAAGTTGAATAAAGAAAATATAGAATTCAATATCACAATCAATACCCTAGACTTAACTGACATATATAGAATATATCAACCATCATCAAGTGGATATACTTTTTTCTCACCAGCACATGGATCCTTCTCAAAAATAGACCATATATTATGCCATAGGGCAACACTCAGTAAATATAAAGGGGTGGAGATAATACCATGAATTTTTTTCTGATCACAATGGAATGAAACTGGAAACCAACGGTAAAAGAAGGAAGGAAAAATCCTACATCACATGGAAAATGAACAATATGTTACTGAATGATCAATGGGTTACAGAAGACATAAAGGAGGAAATCAAAAAATTCTTAGAGATAAATGAAAATACAGACACAACATATCAGATTCAATGGGACACAATGAAACAAGATTCAAGAGGCAAATTCATCGCCTGGAGGTCATTCCTCAAAAAAAGAAAAAAACAAAAACAACAAATAAATGAGCTCTCACTTAATCTCAAAGCCCTAGAAAAGGAAGAGCAAAACAACAGCAAATGTAGCAGAAGGCAAGAAATTATTAAAATCAGAGAGTAAATCACGAAATTGAAACAAAAGAAACTATTAAAAAATTACCAAAACTAATAGTTGGTTCTTTGAAAAAATAAATAAGATTGACAGACCCTTAGCCATGCTAACGAGGAGAAGAAGAGAGAGAACTCAAATCACTAACATACGGGATGAAAAAGGCAATATCACAACAGATGCTACATAAATACAGAAGACAATTAGAAATTATTTCGAAAACCTATATTGCAATAAAATAGAAAATAGTGAAGACATTGATACATTTGTTAAGTCATATGATTTGCCTAGACTGAGTCAGGAGGATACACACAATTTGAACAGACCAATATCAATCGATGAAATAGAAGAGGCAATCAAACTACTACCAACCAAGAAATGCCCAGGATCGGATGGGTATACAGCGGAGTTTTACAAAACCTTTAAAGAAGAATTAATACCAATACTTTTCAAGTTATTCAGAAAATAGAAAAACAGGGAGCTCTGCCAAATTCATTCTATGAGGCCAACATCACCCTGCTTCTGAAACCAGACTAAGACACCTCAATGAAAGAAAACAACAGACCAATATCTCTGATGAACCTAGATGCAAAAATTTTCATTAAAATTCTGGTGATTTGGATACAAAGGCACATCAAAAAAATTGTGCACCATGATCAACTAGGATTCATCCCTGGGATGCAAGGAGGGTTCAATATATGGAAATCAATAAATGTTATTCACAACATCAATAGACTTAAAAATAAGAACCATAAGATGATCTTGATAGATGCAGAAAAACCATTAGAAAAAGTAGAGCATTCCTTTACGTTCAAAACATTAGAAAAACTAGGGATAAAAGGAACATGCCTCGACATTGTAAAAACTATCTATGTTAAGCCTCAGGCTATTATCATTCTGAATGGAGAAAAATTGAAGGCATTCTTTCTAAAATTTGGAACAAGACAGGGATGTCCTCTATCACCACTTGTATTCAATATAGTTCTCGAAAAACTGGCCAGAGCAATTAGAAAGTTGAAAGACATTAAAGACATAAAAATAGGAAAAAAAGAACTTAAATTATCACTATTTGAAGATGACATGATTCTATACATAGAAGACCCAAAAGGGTCTACAGAAAAAAACTACTAGAACTAATAAATGAATTCAGCAATGTGGCTGGAAATGAAATCAACATGCATAAATCAAAGGCATTTCTGTATATCAGCGACAAAACTTCTGAAATGAAAATGAGGAAAAACACTGCATTCACAATATCCTCATAAAAAATTAAATACTTGGGAATCAACCTAACAAAAGAGGTGAAAGATTTATACAATGCAAACTACAGAACCCTAAAAAGAGAAGTAGAATAAGATCTTAGAAGATTGAAAAATATACCCTGTTCATGGATAGGCAGAACTAACATCATCAAAATGGCGATATTACTAAAAAGTTGTCTGTAGGTTTAATGAAATGCCAATCTAAATCCCAAATGAATTTTTTGTAGAAATAGATAAACCAATCATGAAATTCATATGGAAAAATAAACGACCCAGAATAGCAAAAGCAATTCTAAGCAGGAAGTGTGAATCAGGCGGTATAGCGATACCAGATTTCAAACTATATTACAGAGCAATAATAACAAAAACAGCATGGTACTGGTACCAAAACAGGCGGGTGGACCAATGGTACAGAATGGAGGACACAGAGACTAATCCAAAAAGCTACAACTATCTTATATTTGATAAAGGAGCTAAAAGCTTGCAATGGAGGAAGGATAGCATCTTCAACCAATCGTGCCGGGAAAACTGAAAATCCATATGCAACAAAATGAAACTGAATCCCTTTCTCTCGCCATGCACAAAAGTTAACTCAAAGTGGATCAAGGAGCTAGATTCAAATCAGAGACTCTGCATCTGATAGAAGAAAAAGTTGGTTCCGATCTACATATTGTATGGTCAGGCTCCAAATTCCTTAATAGGACACCCATAGCACAAGAGTTAATAACAAGAATCAACAAATGGGAGTTACTTAAACTGAAAATTTTTTTCTCAGAAAGAGAAACAATAAGAGAGGTAAATATGGAGCCTAGATCATGGGAACAAATTTTTACTCCTCACCCTTCAGATGGAGCCCTAATATCCAGAGTATACAAAGTATACAAAGAACTCAAATAATTAGACCATAAGATAACAAATAACCTAATGGGCCAAGGACCTGAACAGACACTTCTCAGAGGAGGACATAGAATCAATCAACAAGTACATAAAAAAATGCTCTCCATTTCTTGCAGTCAGAGAAATGCAAATCAAAACCACCCTAAAATACCATGTCAATCCAGTGAGATTGGCAGCCATTATGAAGTCAAACAACAACAAGTGCTGGCGACGATGTGGGGAAAAGGGTACTCTTGTACATTGCTGATGGGACTGAAACTGGTGCAGCCAATTTGGAAAGCAGTATGGAGATTCCTGGGAAGGCCGGAATGGAAGCACCATTTGACCCAGCTATTGCCCTTCTCGCACTATTCCCTGAAGACCTTAAAAGAGCGTACTACAGGGATACTGCCAATCGATGTTCATAGCAGCACAATTCACAATTGCTACACTGTGGAACCAACCCAGATTACCTTCAATAGATGAATGGATAAAAAAAAAAAGTTTTTTTTTTATATACTATGGAGGATTACACAGCACTAAAAAATGACAAAATAATGGAATTTGCAGGGAAATGCATGGCACTAGAGCAGATTATGCTTAGTGAAGCTAGCCAATCCCAAAAAAACAAATACCAAATGACTTCTTTGATATAATGAGAGCAACTAAGAACAGAGCAGAGAGGAAGAGCATGAAGAAAAGATTAACATTAAGCAGAGACATGAGGTGGGACGGAAAGGTAGAGAAAAGAGAAATTGCATGGTAATGGAGGGAGACCCTTATTGTTACAAAAAAATACATATAAGAGGTTGTGAGTGTAATGGAAAAATAAACAATAAGTGAAATGAATTACAGTAGGTAGCGTAGAGAGAGAAGATGGGAAGAGAGCGGAGGGGGGATAGTAGGGCATAGTAAAGGTAGCAGAATACAACAGTAACTAATAAGACATTATGTAAAAATATGGATGTGTAACTGATGTGATTCTGCATTCTATATTTGGAGTAAAAATGGGAGTTCATAACCCACTTGAATCTAATGTATGAAATATGATATGTCAAGAGCTTTGTAATGTTTTGAGCAACCAATAAAAGAAAAAAAAGGTAGCAATATATATGCCAATCGAAAATCTTCATCAAATATATATAATCCAAAGATCGAAAAATATTCATTTTACTGAAATGGATTTATGTATAATGTTATTCAACTAGGAAGCTCACCCGTAGGTTGAATTTTCAGTTCCAACAGCGTTTAGGAGGAGTGATCTCTTCTCACAATTTGCATCTGCCAATTCAGCCACCTCACATGTGTGTAAAAGTGATATCAGGTAGGATTCTATATGTGCATATAAAAATACATGTGCTGAATAGGCTACAGAGAAAGGGAGACAGGGATTCACATATTTGTTAATTTTAAAAACACATCTAGAACTATTTCAACAGAAAATTGACTAGATTTAAAACTCCTACATTATATAATGCAAAAAGCAATTCCAACTATACACCATGCCTCCTCTGAACTGCTTGTATTTCTATTCTTTTTGGGTTATTTTTCACCATCATTTTAGGATTATTAGTCAGAGACTAGTAGGGTACAGGTTAGTGTCAGGGATTAAGTATTTCAAATGGAAAATTGGAAAATGAATCCAATGTGTATGTAAATATGTGCTACACAAAAATCTTCCCACTCACATCCAGAACAATGCCTTGACATTACCTTCGCCCCAAGTAAGACACAATTAGAGTTGAAAAGTGTAAAAATCTAGGAATACATACATGGAATGGAATATGCTCGGGAGTTCACAACTTTTGAGGTGGTAGAGGAGTTTCCAAAAGTAAAGGACAGGGTAAACACTCCACAAACAAGGAGCTCTGCTGGCCTAAGAATTCTTGGGAAATGGCCTCTGAGGTTGGGATCCTGAAATATATGTTGCTGTCATGAGCTTTAGCTTCCTTCGTAGTGAGACCATCAAAGCTGGGTCTGCATCTATGTGACCAGGAAGAGATGGTTTCTTATATTCCAATGAACATGAGGCACCAGTGCTCAATTCTCTCTTTGTAGGTAAACTGTGGCCACTGGATTCTAAGTGTCTCCCAGTGGGGACTGTGAAGACATTTGGTCATCCTCCACTTTTCATGGTGTTTTTTGCTGCTGCACTGGGAATTTGGTATTTGCTTCACAAAATATAAGAAGTTCATTTGGGATACAGTGCTGGAGGGAGTTCTGTCACTTTTGGTGGGTCAGGGTCTGCAGGAGAATGCACCAACCAGGCTTCTATCCCACAGAGCTTGCCCCAGTAACCATAGTAAACTTATTCTGAACAATGCCCTTAAAACTCTCCATATAACAGGATGCCTTTACATATAAGGGTCTCATGTCTGCACTATATCAGTCACAAGCCATTTGGAAGCCAATGGCAGATCCACATAGCCCCTCCATGATGTTTTTTCACACACCTTCCCACCACTGCTCTAGGCCCACTACTCAGCAGGCTCCAAATTACTGGCATCTCGTGTTCTACATCATTTTCATGAAACCCAGTTAAACAAGGCACTGTCTGGTATACACATGATAAGCAACAGAACATCAAATTTTCTGCAGTTCCACCTGGTCATGGGAATTTAAAAAATTTCATGGTATTTATTTAGCAATTTTTCAAAAATGAAGTTAGAGGCACTGTGGGTCTCAATTCATTCAGGAACCATTAAGTGTGAGAAAGTTCATTTCAATGAAAGCTCTGGAGAACTCTCAAAGTCAAGGCTTCTCAAAGAGTTACCAAATGGTCACATAAAGCCAGGCCAATTCACGTCTACAATGTGAGGTCCATGTATGTTTTGACTCTCATCTATGGCTGCCAAGTCTTTCAGAATAAAATCATGTGATATCCTGGCTGAGATTCCCAGGCCTCTGTGGAAAGCCACCCTGGGCATAGATCTCAGTTTCCAAGAGTGAGTCTTATGTGTGTCCTCCTAAAATCCCAACACAATTCATGGCTATACTTCTCTGAGGTCAATTCCAGAATGCAGTCTCTAAGGGGAATCACACCAGAGTTCAAGCCCAGGTGGACCCAGTCATCCCTTCCAACCACCACAAAAATTACCACAATTAAAATCAAAACACTCCCACAGGGCCATCATCTTCTTCCATGTAGACACTCATCATAACCTCTAGCTGGAGGTTTCTATGAGCCCAAGGTAGTGTCCAAAATAAGCTCACTTGCCCCTTATTTGCCTAAAATCATGGTGGCCTGGACACTCTTCCTGTGAACCAGGAGTGATCAAATATTCCTGCTGTTAAAGTGTTCCACTTCTCCAATTTCAGCCTACTGGCTGTAGGGAATAGATTCTTTATGTGATTTGGATTCATGAGAAAATCCAAGCACATATGGGCTAGCCTCTGCAGGGATTTCAAGAACTCATTTGACCCAAAGGATCCCTATTCTCACTTGATGGAGTTCAGGAACCTAAAACAAGAAGGCAAAAATATTCATCCACAATGACTGCTCTTTTGGACATTTTAGTTTTGGAAGAATATGGGATCTTTCTTTAGATCCATCAGGTGCTGAGAATCTAAGCCACAACCTCATACAAGGACAAGAGGCTGATTCAGACACATCCCATTCCAAAGAAATTAAGCAAAGAGCCACAGGTGGGGTCCATTCATTTCCATATGAAAACAGTGTTTTTCAGGCTACACAAAGGGGTGGCCTGAGGCAAAGACCTTTCTGACATTTAGGGTAATAGAAATAGAATTAAGCAAATGGCCCAAGAAGGGTTTCTCCACTGAGACTTTACTGCACACACTGATATCTGAGTTTTCTGAGATGATCTCATTCCCTTCAGCTATCCAGAACATGGCCATGTCACAGAGCCTTGTGGTGTTACATATCTGGGAAACAAAACCATGAGTCTATTCTGGAGAGTGGCCAGAATTCACGTAGAAAACAGGAACTTTAGAAGATAGTAGATGTTGCCCATCCATAAGGCAAGCTGCAGTGCATTCATCAATTGCGCAGTATGAATTGCGGAAGCTTTCAACTAGAGACAACACATCCATTGGTGCATTCTCTTTTCTAATGTCTACAACCATGGATACAGTGGGATACTCAGACATAGAAACACTCACAATGTAAAACGACTTACTAGAAACAGTCCACTCCAAACCAAACAAACCACCTTTCCTACCTATTCTCAGAACATGAGAAAAAACCACAAACTCACACCTACAACGGCAAAGGCACTTCCTTCCCCCAAATAGGTCTGTGACTATCCGGAGTGTCTTCTGACTGGTGGGCCATATTATGTTCCCCCAAAATGGCTTGTCCTGTTTCACATCTGGTCTCAATGTCCAACTCCGTGAAGTTGTAAGGAGCCAGCAGTGAGCCACTGCCTGCTTTCTCAGGAAAGGCCCCTCTTCAGAGCTCTGCTGGCATTTGGCCATCCTCACATCAGCAGGTACCAAGAAAGACTGACTATGTCTTTGGGAAAAGCAAACAAGTTAGCCCACTGGGTCTGGAGTGGGACTGGCTCTGGGTGCCTGGCTTCCTGGATCCCAAGTTCAGAGAATTCCATCAACAAGGAAGTGAAGTGAGGTCACTTCTTTCAGGAACTGAATATGGTCACTGCCTTGGTAACCACTTTGTCCTAACAGTTGCTTCCAAGGTTCCCATGAGATAGAGGCTGCCCCAACATCCTGTGACACATTCAGAAGTTATAATGGTATATCAACCATAGGCACCCTGGAACAGCTCTCCACAGAGGCCTGGTTTGGTCCATCTTCTCTACATTAAGAAGAGAGAGGCTGATTCAGACACATCAATTCATCCTGACCAGGTTGTTTGCATGGAAGATGACTATTGCTCTCTCAGGTCCTACATAGCTGCCTACATCTTCTCCAAGGATCATTTCTTCATGTATCTTTGAGGTTCTAAGCAGGTGGAAGATCTTCTACATTTCTATATTGTAAGACCCACTCTGTCGCTGCTCTTAAGTTAGTTATATTGAGGGAACAGTGTATGGTTAGGGTTAATAACAAGTTCGATTTGGGTTACGAATCATTCTGCGGGATGAATAATGGTATTGGCAACCTGCGATATTTACAAGAGTATACATGTGAAATATAAGTATGAAAGCAGAAATCTAGGTAAGATTTGAAGCCCAGAAGGGCATTGGGGACTTGAGTGGGATACTTAACTTTGAGTTATGTGCTGCACAGATGTCTCAGATAAATCAATATACACTGGCATCGGACCTTGTACCTTGGATGATTGAATGTTGAAGAGAGCATCCAGTCAAAAACCGATAGTCGGTAGGATTAGGAAGGTAGTTGGTAGATTTAGAAAGAAGAGTGAGCATAGGATTTGGACCAAAAGTTCTTCAGCAATAGGGTTTCGGGTAGAGAGTGTATGTAAATGTCAGCACATGTGAAGAGTCAGTCACAATGATGAACTGGGGAAAACATGTAGGAAAGCAGATATCAATAGAGACATTAGGAAATCAAGCAAAGTATAAAGTGTGTGATAGGGTTAGACATTTTCAACAGGTTTGAAGTTGAATATATAATCTTAGGAAGAAACAAATATGTAGTCACCAATAGGATTGATATTTGAGAGCATTAGGCAACCTGGACATGGATGATTTTAGTAATGGATGCTATCTTTTCATTTAGGCTTTGGTACAATTGTAAGTGTGACCTTTGCTTTTTGTGTCCGGAATATTTCTGTGATAAAATGTCTATGTAGATCAGGTGACATGAGTATTTCTTCCACCATTTCTGAGAGCAATATTTTGAAGATTTATAAATTCGTATGGGGGTACAAATAGGTGTACCCTGTTTCTATTAATATAGACATAATGCATGAATAGACAATACTGTGAATAAATAATATAACTAGATCCACTTTAAATAATGGATTGAATGGATATCTGAAAATATATAAGAAATGTTATATTGATATACAATCATTAATTCCAACCAGTTATATATCTAATGATTATCTTATGGTTATGGTTAATCATGAAGGGTGTGTGAGTTTTTCTTCAAAATTGATTATGGAAATCGAAAACAATATATTTGGAAAAAAAGTCTCATGAATAGACCAGTCAAGAAACATAGAGAAATACATGTGTTCTGGAGCAGGAAGTGACTGAAAGTGAAACAAATGCCTATAAATTTGCTAACTAGTGAATGAAATATATATGCTAAGATGTGCATAAACTGAAGAAATAGTAATGTACCAGTGTGGAATAAAAATTAACGTCAAAATACACATCGTGTCTCATAGGAACCAACATGCATTGATGTTCAACTGGGTCAGTTAATGTAGACATATTAGAATTTGTATGCACCTTTCACTGAAGTTAGTTCTCAGTACTAGGAAACAAATATGTATTTCAGGTGTTTGAGTATTTCTAAGAATAATCTTGTGAAAAGTTGATTATTAATCCACATACATGAACATGAATGAATTTAGGGAGTGTATATAAGACACATAATTTTCATATTTTTAAAAATCTGGAGAGTATACACACACACACACACACAAACACAGAAATTAAAAAATAGCAATATATATGCCAATCGAAATTCATCATGAAATATATATCATAAAGATGCAAAAACATTCATTTTACTGAACATGGGTTTATGTATAATGTTGTTCCACTGGGAAGCTCACCCATAGGTTGAATTTTCAGTTCTAACAGCGTTTAGGACGAGTGATCACTTCTCACAATTTGTATCTGCCAAGTCATGTAACTCAAAAGAATGTACGTGTGATACCGTGTAGGATTCTATTTGTGCATATAAAAATACATGTGCTGAATAGGCTCCAGAAAATGGGAGACAGTAATTCACATATTTGTTAACTTTCAAAACACATGGAGAACTATTTCAATTAAAAATTGACTAGATTCATAATACCTACCCTTTATCATGCAAAAGGCAAGTCCAACCCTGAACTGCATGTATTTATGTACTGTTTGGGTTATTTTTCTCGATCATATTAGAATTAGTAGTCAGAGTCTATTAGAATATGGGTTAGTGTCAGGGATTCAAAATTTTGAATGGAAAAATAGGAAAATTAATCCAATGTGTATGCAAGTATGTGCTAAAACAAATCTTCTGACTCTCATCCAGAACAATGCCTTGAAATTATCTTCGCCCCAAGTAAGACACAATTAGAGAAGAAAAGTTGCAAAATCTGTGATTACATTTCTGGAATGGAAAATGCTCAGGAGTGCACAAACTTGGAGGTGGTATAGGAGTTTCCAAAAGTAAGAACACGGTACACACTCCACAAACATGGAGCTCTGCATGCCTAAAACTTTTAGAGAAACTGCCACTGAGGTTGAGCAATGATATATAGGTTTTTGTCAGGAGTTAAGCTTCCTTTGTAGTGATACCCTCAAAGCTGGGTCTGCATCTATGTGACCTGGAGGACAAAGTTTCTTATTTTCCAATGAACACAAGGCAGCACTGCTGAATTCTCTCTTTGTAGATAAACTGTAGCCCCTGGGGGTTTATTTTCTCCCCGTGTGGACTGTGAAACAATTTGGTCATCCTCCACTTTTCGTGGTGTTTCTTGCTGCTGCACTTGGAGTTTGGTACATGCTTCACGAAATACAAGGAGTTCAACTGGGAACCAGTGCTGGAGAGAGTTCTGTCACGTGTGGTGGGTTATGGTCTGCAAGAAAATGCACAAACCAGGCTTCTATCTCTCAAAGATTGCTCCCTTGTCCATAGCAACCTGATTCTGAACATTGCCCTGAAACCTCGCCATAGAACAAGATGCCTTTACATATAAGGGTCTGAAGTCTGCACTATGTCAGTCACAAGCCATTTGGAAGCCAATGGCAGATCCACATGGACCCACCATGATATTTTATCACACACCTGCCCACCACTGCTCTACGCCCACTACTCAGCAGGCTACAAATTACTGGCATCTCTGTTCTAAACAATTTTCAGAAAACCCTGTCAATCAAGGAACTGTCTGGTACACTCATAATAAGCAATAGGAAATCGAATGTTTCTGGAGTGCCACCTGGTCATGGGAATTTCAAAAATTTCATCGTATTTATCTAGCCATTTTTCAAGGATGACATTGGATGCACTGTGAATTTCAATTATTCAGGAACCATTAAATGTTGAGAAAGCTCAATTCAAAGAAAATTCTGGAGAACTCTCACAGGCAAGGCTTTCCAAAGAGTGGACAAAAGGTCACTTGAAGCCAGGACCATTGAGGTGTACAATGTGAGGTCCTATGTGTTTTGACTCTCAACTATGGCTGCCAAGTCTTTCAGAATAAAATCATGTGATATCCAGGCTTAGATTCCCAGTTCTTTGTGGAAAGCCACCCTGGTCCTAGATCTCAGGTTCCAAGGGCGACTCTCATGCGTGGCCTCCTAAAATCCCAACACAATTCATGGCAATACTTCTCTGAGGTCAGTTTCAGAACTCAGTCTCTAAGGGGAAACACACCAGGGTTCAATCCCTGGTGACCCAGTCATCTCTTCCAACCGCCACACAAATGACCAGAATTAAAACCAAAACACTCACACATGCCCCTCATCTTCTTCCATATAGACAGTAATCATAACCTTGGCTGGAAGTTTCCATGAGGCACACAGCACAAGACAATGTCAAAATAAACTCCCTTGCCCTTCATTTGTCTAAAGTCAGTGTTTCTGGACACTGTTCCTGTGAACCAGGGCTGATCAAAGATGCCTGCCATTATTACTGTTCCACTTCTCCAATTTGAGGCATAGTGACTGTCAGGTATAGTTTCTTTATGTGATTTGGAGTCATGAGAAAACCCAAGCACCTATGGGCTAGCCTCTGCAGGGCTTGAAGGACTCAGTTGACCCAAAGGATCCCTCTTCTCACTTGATGGAGATCAGGAACCTTACAGAGGAAAGCAAGAGACTTCATCCACAATGATTGCTCTTTTGGCCATTTTGGAATTGGATGCACACATGGGATCTTTCTTTAGATCCATCAGGGCTGAGAATCTGAGCCATGGACTCACACTGCACTAAGAGGTGGATTCAGACATATTCCTTTGCAAAGCAATTAAGCAAAGATCCACAGGTGATGCCCATTTATTTCCATTTGAAAACTGATATTTTCAGGCTTTGGAAAGGTGTGGCCTTAGGCAAAGACCTTCCTTACATTCAGGGCAACAGAACAATAGAAAAGCAAATTCCCAAAGCAGAGTTTCTCCACTGAGACTTTCCTGGTCACACTGGTATCTGAGTTTTCTGTGATACTCACCATTCCCTTCAGCTATCCAGTACATGGCCATGTCCCAGATTGTGGAGGAGATACATATCTTGAACACAAAACCATGAGCCTATGGGAGAGTGGCCAGAATTCAGGAAGAAATCAGGAATGTAGAAAGGTAGTAGGTGTTGCCCATCTATAAGGTAAGCTGCAGTCCATTCATAAATTGGACAAGATGAATGCTGTGAAGATTTCTACTAGACAGGACACATCCTTTGATGCATTCTCTTTTCTATTGTCTACAACCACGGACACAGTGGGATACACAGAATCACTCACCTTCTCAAAGCACTTACTAGAAACAGGCCACTCCAAATTAAACAAACCGACTTTCCTACATATTCTTAGAAGATGAGACAAAATCACTAACACACAAACACACCCAAAAAGGCACCTTCTTTCCCCAAGTAGGTCTGTGACTATCCGGAGCATCCTCTGACTGGTGGACCATACTATGTTCCCCTGAAATGGGCTGTCGTATGTCAGATCTGGTCTCCTTGGCCAAAACTGTGAAGTTGTCAGGAGCCAGCGGTGAGCCACTGCCTGCTTTATCAAAAAAAAAAAAAGCCCCTCTTCAGAGCTTTCCTGGCATTTGTCCATCTTCAATTCAGTAGTTGCCAAGAAAGACTGACTCTGTCCTTGGTTAATCCAAACATGTGAGACCACTGCAACTGGGACTGGGCCTGCCTCAGAGTGCCTGGCTTCCTGGATCCAAAGTTCAGAGTGTTACATCAACAAGAAAGTGACGTAGGTCACTTCCTCTAGAACTGAATGAGGTCACTGCCTTGGCAACCACTTTGTCCTAACAGTTGCTTCGAAGGGTCCATGAGATGGAGGCTGCCCCTACTTCCTTTGACACTTTCACAAGTTAAAATGGAATATCAACCATAGGCACCCGGGAACAGCTCTCCACACAGGCCTGGTTTGGTCCATCTTCTCTACATTAAGAAGAGAGAGACTGCTTCAGACACATCCCTTCATCCTTACCTGGTTGTTTGTCATGGAAGATGACTTTTGATCTCTCAGGTCCTTCATAGCTGCCTATATCTTCTTCAGGGATAATTTCTGCATGGACCTTTGAGGTTCTCTGCAGGTTGAAGATCTCCTACATTCCTGTATTGTAAGACCAACTCTGTCCCTGCTCTTCTATAAAGGTAGATTGAGGGAATCGTGTATGTTTAGGGTTAATAACATGTTTGATTTGGGTTAGGATCATTCTGCTGGATGAATAATGGTATTGGAAACCTGCGATATTTATAAGATTATAGAGGTGGAATATATGTATGAAAACAGAAACCTCAGTAAGATTTAAAGCCCAGAAAGTCATTGGGTCCTTGATTGGGATAGTTAGCTTTGAATTATGTTCTGTGCAGATGTCTCAGATAAATCTATACACAATGGCATAGGATCTTGTACCTTAGATGATTGAATGTTGAGGAGAACATTCATTCAAAAAGGGAGAGTTGGTAAGATTACGAAGAGAGTTGGTAAGATTAGAAAAAAGTGTGAGTATAGGATTTGGACAAAAAGTTCTTTAGCAATAGGGTTTTGGGTAGAGAGAAAATGTAAATGTCAGCACATGTGAAGAGTCAGTTACAATGATGAACTGGGGAAAATATGTAGGAAAGCAGATATCAATAGAGACATAAGGAAATCAGGCAAAGTATAAAATGAGTGATACCAATAGACATTTTCAACAGGCTTGAGATTGAATATATAATCTTAGGAAGAAACAAATATGTAGTCACCAATAGGATTGACATTTGAGAGCATTAGGCAACCTGGACATGGGTGATTTTCATAATCCATACTCACATTCCATTTAGGCTTTGGTACAATCGTAAGTGTGACTTTGCATTTTGTGGCCAGAATATTACTGTGATAAAATGTATATGTAGATCAGGTGACATGAGTATTTCTACCACCATTTCTTGGAGCAATATTTTGAAGAGGTGTAAATTAGTATTGGGGGTACATAGAGGTGTACCATGTGTGTATGAATATAGACATAATGCATGAATAGTCCATACTGCGAATAAATAATACAACTGGTTCAAACTTTAGAAATTGGAATAAATTGATATCTGAAAATACACAGGGAATCATATATTGATATACATACATTCATTCCAACCATTTATACATCCAATGGTAATATTACGGTTGTGGTTCATCATAAAGAGTGTGTGAATTTTGCTTCAAAATTGATAATGGAAATCGACAGTAATGTGTGTGGAAAGAAGTCTCATGAAATGACCAGTCAAAAACAAAGAGGAATACATATGTTCTGAAGCAGGAAGTGATAGAATGTGTTACAAATTTCTTTAAATTTATGAAGTTGTGGCTGAAATGTATATTCTATGATGTACAAAAACTGAAGAAATAGTAATGTACCAGTATTGTATAAAAATGAACGCCAAAATACACATCATGTCCCATAGGAATCTACTTGCATTGATGTTAAAGTGGATCAGTTACTGTAAAAATATAAGGATTTGTTTGCACCATTTACTGAAGTGAGTTTTCAATACTATAAAACAAATATGTATTTCAGATGGATAAATATTTCTGAAAATAATCTTATGAAAAGTTGAATATAAAACCACATACATGAACATGAATGAATTTAGGGAGTGTATAATAAGATACATATATTTCATATTTTGACAAATCTAGAGTGTATATATATATATATATATATATATATATATATATATATATATATATATACAAAATACACACAGAGACATTAAAAAGTAGCAATATATATGCCGATTAAAATTCATCGTGAAATATATATCATCCACAGATCCAAAAATATTAATTTTACTGAACATGGATTTATGTATAATGTTTTTTAACTAAGAAGCTCACTCATAATTTGAATTATCAGTTCCAAAAGCGTTTAGGAGGAGTGATTTCTTCTCACACTTTGTATCTGCCAAGTTAGCCACCTCTCAAGAATACAGGTGTGATACCAGGTAGGATTCTATATGTTCATATAAAAATACATGTGCTGAATTGGCTACAGAAAAAGGGAGACAGGAATTCACATATGTGTTAACTTTAAAAACACATGCAGAACTCTTTCAACAAAAAATTGACAAGATTTACAACTCCAACCCTATATCATGCAAATAGGAAGACCAACTATACACCATGCCTCCTATGAAGTGCTAGTATTTCTATTCTGTTTGGGTTATTTTTCTCCATTATATTAGAATTAGTAGTCAGAATCTAGTAGGGTATGGGTTAGTGTCAAGGATTCAGTATTTCGAATGGAAAATTGAAAAATGAATCCAATGTGTATGTAAATATGTGCTACACAAAAATCTTCCCACTCTCATTCAGAACAATGCCTTGACAATACCTTCGCCCCAAGTAAGACACAATTAGAGGAGAAGATTTAGAAAACCTGTGAACAAATATCTGGAATGGAATATGCTCAGGAGCCCACAACCTTGGAAGTGGCAGAGGAGTTTCCAAAGGTAAGGGAAAGGGTAAACACTCCACAAACATGGAGGTCTGCTGGCATAGAGACTTCTTGAGAAACTGCCTGTGAGATTGGGCACTTGAAAAATATGTTGTTGTCAGGAGATTTAGCTTCCTTTCTAGTGAGACCATAAAAGCTTGGTCTGCATCTATGAGACCTGGAGGACATGCTTTCTTGTTTCCCAATGAACATGAGGCAGCAGTGCTAAATTCTCTTTTTAGGTAAACTGGGGCCACTGGGGGCTAAAGGTCTCCCCATGTGCACTGTGAAGCCATATGGTCATCCTCCATTTTCATGGTGTTTCTTCCTGCTGCACTGGGAGTTTGGTATTTGCTTCACGAAATAAAAGGAGTTCAATTGGGTGACAGTGCAAGAGGGAGTTCTGTCATGTGTGGTGGGTCAGGTTCTGCAGGAGGATACAAGAACCAGGATTCTATCCCACATAGCTTGCCCCCTTGACCATAGCAACCTGATTCTGAACAATGTCCTGAAAACTCTCCATATAACAAGTTGCCTTTACATGGAAGGTTCTGCTGGCCGCACCATGTCAGTCACAAGCCATTTGGATGCCAATGGAAGATCCACATGGCCCCACCACAGATGTTTTATCACATACCTGCCCACCACTGCTCTAGGCCAACTACTCAACAGAGTCCAACTTACTGGTATCTCTGTTCTACACCATTTACATGAAACCCAGTCAATCAAGGCACTGTCTGGTATATTCATGATCAGTAACAGGACATCCAAATGTTCTCCAGTGCCACCTGGTGATGGGAATTTCAAAAATTTTATGGTATTTTTCTAGCCATTTTTCAAGGATGAAGTTTGAGGCACTGTGAGTTTCAATTCTTTCAGGAACCATTAAATTTTTAGGAAGCTAATTTCAATGAAAGCTCTGGAGAACACTCACAGGTAAGGCTTCCCAAAGAGTGGCCAAAAGATCACATGATATTATTCCCATTGAGGTCTACAATGTGAGGTCCATATGAGTTTTGACTCTCAACTCTGGGTGCCAAATCTTTCAGAATAAAATCATGTGGTATCCTGGCTGAGAGGCCTAGTGCTCTGTGGAAAGCCATCCTGGGCCTAGAACTTAGTTTCCAAGGGCGACACTCATGCCTGGCTTCCTTAAATCTCAACGCTATTCATAGCAATACTTCTCTGAGGTCAGTTTGAGAACTCAGATTCTAAGGGAATCACACCAGAGTTCAAGAACATGTGGACCAAGTCATCTCTTCCAACCGCCACCCAAATGACCACAATTTAAAACAAAACACTCCAACGTGGCGCTCAACTTTTTCCATATAGACACTCATAATGACCTCTGGCAAAAGTTTTCCATGAGGGGCACAGCCCAAGACCGTGTCCAAAATAAGCTCTCTTGCACCTAATTTGCCTAAAGTCAGGGTGGCCTGGACACCCTTCTTGTGAACCAGGAGAGATCAAATAGGCCTCCCATTAATACTGCTTCGCTTCTTCAATTTGAGGCCAACTGACTGTGGGGTTTGGATTCCTTATGTGAATTGGAGTCTTGAGAAAACCCAGGCAACTATGGGCTAGCCTCTGCAGGGCTTTGAAGAACTCATTTGAACCAAAGGATCCCTATTCTGACTTGATGGAGGTCAGGAAAGTTACAGAAGAGGCGAGAGACTTCATCCACAAGGACTGCTTTTTTGGCCATTTTGGTTTTGGATGTACACCTGGGATCTTTCTTTAGATCCATCAGGAGCTGAGAATCTAAGCCACACCCTCACACAAGGCAAATAGGCTGATTCAGACACATCCATTCCAAAGCAATTAAGCAAAGAGCCACAGGTAATGCCCATTCATTTCCATTTGGAAACTGTTTTCTTCAGGCTTCACAAAGTGGTGGACTGAGGAAAAGACCTTCCTGACATTCAGGGCAACAGAAGAATTGGTAAACAAAAGGCCCCAAGCAGGGTTTCTTCACTGAGACTTTCCTGGTCACACTGATATCTGAGTTTTCTTAGATGCTCCCCATTCCCTTCAGCTATTTAGTACATGGTCATGTCACAGAGCTTCAAGGTTGTACATATCTTAAACACAAAACCATGAGCCTATTCTGGAGAGTGGCGAGAATTCAGGAAGAAAACAGGACCTTAGGTAGATAGCAGGTGTTGCACATCAATAAGGCAAGCTGCAGTCCATTCATAAATAGGGCAGGATGAATGCTGGGAAGCTTTCTACTAGATAGGACATATTCATTGATGCATTCTCCTTTCTAATGTCTACAACCACGGACATAGTGGGATACACAGACATAGAAACACTCACCTTGTCAAACGACTTAGTAGAAACAGTTCACTCCAAACAAAACAAACCACCTTTCATACCTATTCTCAGAACATGAGACAAAACCACAAACCCACACCCACACCACAAAGGCACCTCCTTCCCCCATGTAGGTCTGTGACTATCCGGAGTGTCCTCTGACTGGTGGGCCATACTATGTTCTCTGGAAATGGCCTGTTCTGTCTCAAATCTGGTCTTTTGGCCAACTCTGTGAAGTTGTCAGGGGCCAGCGGTGAGCCACTGCCTGCTTTCTCAGGAAATGCCCCTATTCATAGCTTTCCTTGCATTTGGCCATCCTCACATCAGTAGGTTCCAAGAAAGACTGAGTCTGTCCTTGGTAAATCAAAATAAGTTTGACCACTGGGGCTTGGACTGGGACTGGCTCTTTGTGCCTGGCTTCCTGGATTCCAAGTTCAGAGAGTTCCATCACCAAGGAAGTTAGGTGAGGTCACTTCATTTAGGAACGGAATGAGGTCACTGCCTTGGCAACAACTTTGTCCTAACAGTTGCTTCCAAGGTTCCCATGAGAAGGAGGCTGCCCCTACTTACTGTGACACTTTCACAAGTTACAGTGGTATGTCAACCATAGGCATGCAGGAGCAGCTCAACAAATGCCTGCTTTGGTCCATCTTCTATACATTAAGAAGAGAGTGCCTGATTCAGACACATCCCTTCATCCTGAGCAGGTTGTTTGCCATGGAAGACTTTTGCTGTCTCAGGTCCTTCATAGTTGCCTACATCTTCTCCAGGGATCATTTCTGCATGGACCTTTGAGTTTCTCAGCAGGTGGAAGATCCTCTATATTCCTGTATTTTAAGACCAACTCTGTCCCCACTTTTCTGTAAAATTAGATTGAGAGAACAGTGTATGGTTAGGTTTAATAACATGTTCGATTTGGTTTAGAAAGGAAACTACACGGTTGAGCAAACAGGGTCCTACCGTTAGCAATAATATGAGGATTATAAATGGACCGGCCATGGCAGATAAAAGCATAGTTAACCAGGTTGACTATGTGAACAAAGAATCAAACCTCCCTTCTGGGGCCTCTGTCTCTCTTTGACGCTCTTCAAGTCGTTTTCTTAATTTACTCATAGATTCTTTTACAACTCCAGTATTGTCGGCATAAAAACAACATTCTTCCCTCAATGCAAGCAAAAAGGCAACTTTCTCTCATGAAGAGGAGGTCCAACACTCGCCTGCTCTGTAAAACAACTTCAGAGAGAGAGAGGTTAAAATACCTGTAAAGCTGTGATGTCGGTTTTTAATGTCTTTAAGCTTTGGTCTATTTCTGCTTCTAATTGTGTCTTTGTTGTGTCTCATGGACTAGGGCAGTTGTTCCTATGCCCACCCCTTCAGCAATTATTATTCCTCATAGGATGGCCAAAGTGAGGGATACAGGTTCCCGGTGGAACCGGGTGATATGCCCCCCTATTTGAACTTTAAATGAACCTACGTCATGATAGAGCAGTCTGAAAAACATCTGCATGATTACATAATTAATCACATCTATTGACCATTTTATGTAAACATAAATAATGTTAAAGTGTATAGAATTATACTGTTTTAGGAATGGACAAGAAAATGCACCTAAGATAGCACCAAAGTGAGGAAAACATTCTTATTTGGTTGCATCCGGATTTAGAGGGCATTGCTTCTGTTGTAATCAATTAATCCCCTGAACCCCAAGTTTTGGTAGTTTTAGAATTTGTACCCAACATGTAAGGGAAGGGGCTCAGAAGTTCACAGTCTGCAGAAATTCACAAAAATTAGTTTTTGTTTCTGTTTTTTTTTTTCCTCTGTTCTGGGCAAGTTAACTTTTCAAGGACACCTTGGAAGGGGAGAGCTTTTTTGTCTCTTTTTTTCTCCCTGCCAGCTGTCACCATGGAGACCAGTTGCTAACTTTTTTATCTTAGAAATGTAGGCATCTAGGTGAAGCCCCAGCTCAAGGCCAGAGGCCTTGTTCACATATTTTGTGAAAAACTGGAAAGGCAGTGTCTAGCTTAGGGGTGGTGATTTTTCCAGCCAGTGGCCAAGTAGAACAGGGCAACACGAAAAGTGGAAGTTTATGTACATTGAACTCTTTCAGAGGGACTCTTTTGCTGAAAGACCTAAAGTAAGCCTTGGTGAAGACTTCTGGAGAAGGTCATTTAAGACATTTCTGTGGACCTGGTACAGAGGGGGAAGACGGGGTAGTCGAGGCTGAGAGCAGCTCCGTGGATCTAAGAATGAGAAAAGAGAGATGTAAAAGAAAAATGGTAAAGGGTTTGGGATTTTCCTAGAACAAAACTTGAGCATTAGAACAGGTATAGCAGAGGGGAAGATGGGAGTAAATATTCCAAAAAGCCTTTGAGGGACTTTAAATTCTTAGAAACCTCTTTTCAGTGATGACAAAGCAACTTTAAATGCCATTTTCATTACATCGTGGATAGGGGTCTGAGGGCTCTTCTCAGCTGGTTTGAGCTTTGGATTAGCTTGCTAGAGGACTTGGTGGGACCTAGTGCAGGCCCTGACAGGAAAAGAGAGGAGTGAGTGGGTGAAGGGGTACCTCGGTACCTGCTACCTCAGCAACGGGGCAATGTTCTGAGAACCAGCGGAGGTTTGGGTTTTTGATTTAGTAATTGGAGAGGAGAAATCAGGTTGCTAAGATGGGAGTGATAGCAGAGAGTCTAGAGCAGAAGGCTGAGGGTGAGAAACTATTGGAGAAGCATAGTACAGGATGTGAGAAAAAGAGGAAAAATGATTCCACATAGGGAAATTTCCCCCTTTTGAGAACTTGCCGAAGTTAAAAATGTCACTCAGAATTTGAGGATCTAGAGAACCCTCTGGGGGCCATAGTATTTGGTTGTCTAATTGGTAATATGGCCAATGCTGTGTACTGAATTTGATGAGGAGTTTGGGTTCCACCAGGCAGCCCCTGTATGCTCACATTCCCTTGACTTACACAAGAAGTCGGCTTCTCCCCCACACAGCCGTGGCTGTTTGTGGCTTTGATAGTCCGCCAGGCAAACATAGTAATCTAGGCTAGTAAAACCTGAATCTGTCTCGCGTGTCCCTGCATCCATAATATTTGTTTCCATTATCTATGGTACAGAAGAGATTTAATGGGATTTTAGTGGGATCCTCTTCATCAGGGATATCTCAATAGGAAAGACCTATACCGACCTGACAAATGTCTGGGTGGAGAGATGGCCACCAGGTCTCTATGGGGCCTGTATGCAAGATAGACTATACTTCTTGTCTAGTAGGATTTGTGATCAGCCATTGCTGCTGAACGGGGTGATGAGGGTTAGAACTACTGGTGGCCAAGGGGAGAGTCTATAGTCTTATCCACATAGCGAATACGCAATTTGAAATGGTTAACACGCTTTTCCAGTTTCCAACAAGAGTCTGGACACAGCGAAGGCTTGAGATGAGAGGCATGGATCCAAAAAGTGATTCCGTCTACTTTAACGCTTTAGGTTTTATAAGTAGCACCTGGTATGTTTCTTTCCAGTGGGGTTCCAGGGATGACACCTGATGTTGTCTTATGTAGACGAAGTCTCTTACATGATATTGATTTAGAGTCCCCTCCTCCCCTGGTTGGTAGGCAGTGGCCAGCTGTTTCCACAGTTATCGCTGAGTTCTTTCAATGACTTTAAGTCTGTCAAGCAAGGGGGTGTGGAAGTGATCGTTAAGCCTTAGAGTTGGGGTTAGGTCCCTTATTGGATGATGGGAATCATAGAGAATTTCATAGGGGGTGAGGTTACACAAAGAAAGAGAGGGAATATTTCTCGCATGAAACAGTGCATAAGGCAGGAGCATAATCCAATCTTTTATTCCGGGCTCTAAGCTTAATTTTGTGAAGGTCTCTTTAATGGTTCTATTTATTTTTTCTACCTGTCCTGAGCTCTGGTGTATATAAGCATAATGTAACTTAAAATTAATCCACAGGGTCCCAGTTAACACCTGACTTACCTGGGCCATGAACACCAGTCCATTATCAGACCCTATTACCTTAGGCAGACCGTATCTTGGAAAAATATCTTTCAGAATCTTCTTGAAAATCATTTGTGCAGTTTTTTTTTTTTTTTTTTGTGTGTGTGTATGTGTGGAAGGCTTCAGTCCATCCTGAAAATGTATCTACAAAGACTAGGAGGTATTTAAGTCCATACCTTGCTGGCTTAATTTCACTATTGTCCACTTCCCAAAATTGTCGTTTTCTGGTTCCTCATAGGTGCTTTCCTCTAGGAAACTGGAAGGGTAAGCATTAACCAATTGACGGACTCGACAGGCTTTTGTTACCCGTTCAGTTATTTTCTTTCGCTGTGAGTCGGTTAGTGGAAAACTCTGTTCTTAATCCTACAGGAATGCCTGCTGTTTCATTGAACCAAGGTGAGTGAGTTGGTGTACATTTTTAACGTAGTGTAGGGCTTTCTGTAATTGCAGCCTGAGCTCAGTGAAGTTGAGGTGTTCAGTGTCAGTGTCCATAGATATTATAAAAAACTTCCTGGTGATCAGGGGTCCATTGGAATTGGGCATCTCCCTCTAACACCGGGTATAAAGGAGCAGCTAAAAACGCAAACCCAGGTATCCATAACCTGCAAAAGTCAGCAGTCCCAAGAAACTCTCTGAGTTGTCTCCTGTTAGATGGGGGTGGTATCTAGGCAATGGTTTGTTTTCTGGGCTCAGTGAGCCATCGTTTACTGCCCCTAAGGAAACAGCCCAGTAAGATTACTTCATGCCAGCAAATTTGGGCCTTTTTGGCCGAAACTCTATACCCGAGTTGAGCAAGCTCATATAATAGTGCTTGGGTCCCAGACTCACAGTTTTCCTTGGTGTTGGCTGCCAGTAGCAGGTCATTCACGTATTGAAGCTGGGTGACTTTGGGGTGCGTAGTTCTGAAATTGCTGAGATGTCTGTGGAGGGCTTCATCAAAGAGAGTGGGGGAGTTTTTGAACCCCAGTGGGAGTCTAGTCCAAGTTAGTTGACCAGACGTTCAGGTTTCTGGGTCTACCCACCCGAAAGCAAACAGCAACTGACTATCTTTATGCAGAGGCAAGCAAAAGAAAGCATCTTTTAAGTCCAGAACAGTATACCATTTCCGCTCAGGGTTCAGAGTGCTAAGCAGATTGTACGGATTTGGTACCGTGGGGTGAATGTCCTGCACTCTGTTGTTGATCTCTCTTAGGTATTTAACAGGGCGATTGTCCCGGTTCCTGGCTTTTTTTTCTAGTAGCAGGGGAGTGTTCATGGCCAATTGACAGGGCCTTAGGACGCCTAAGGTCAGATATTTCTGAATATGGGGCCTTATCTCATCTTTAGCTTTTTTTGCTTAGAGGATATTATTTGACATTAATTGGGGAGGCTGAGGTTTTTAACTCCACTGTTATTGGAGGTTGTTTCACGGCCAGGCCTAACCCAGCAGTTTTTGCCCAGGCATCTGCGTAATCTGTTATCCATTTCTGGCGTAGCTTGCCTGTTTGATCAGTCTTGGGGGATGTGAAGAGTGGATGTTCATCTTCTACTAATTTAGTTAAAGCTGTGACTATAGGAGTTTATACTAAAGGATTTAGAAATTTCATTTGGTAGCCTTCAGGGTTAAAAGTTATTAAGGCCAAGAGCTTGGTGAGCAGATCTCTGCCCATCAATGGGTCCAGGCATTCCTGGATTACTAGGAAGGAGTGATGGATTTTTCCTTTTCCTAGGTCCATGGTCCTCTTAGTAGTCTAAGCCCGATATTTACTGCCATTAGCCCTTTGAACTACAGACCTTTTATTTGATAGAGGGCCCAATGGGGCCTTAAGGGCTTCGTATACTGCTCCTGTATTCATTTCAAAGTTTACTGGGGTCCGCTACACTTAAAAAGTTACCCTGAGCTAGGGGAAGTGATCTGAGCCCCAACTTTCTTAGTCATGCACCAGAGTCACAATGGCTGGCTGGCGTGGCTGTCTCTTTATAGGGCACTTTTTGGCCCAGTGTCCTTTTTTTTTTACAGTAGGCACATTGATCTGAGGCCAGGGGTGGCCTCTTGCATGGCCCCAGGTAACCCTTACTGTCACCTTACGTCTTAATTTCTGGCCTCTTTCTTGTTGTGACAAGGATCTTGGTCAATCCCTTAGTCTGTCTTTTGCTTCTCTCATTCTTCCTTTGCTCCCTTTCTTTCTCCCTGTTTCTCTCTTATAGTATACTTTCTCAGCTTCTCTGACTAAATCTCTCTTTTAAATTTTTTTAATATCCATGGCAGCTTGCCCAATTAAGGCCATTGTTACAGATGAATTTTGATCCGCTGCCTGAGGATCGAAAGGAGTATATCTTTTATATGCCTCCATAATTCTTTCTAGAAACAAAGAGGGAGATTCATCAGGCCTTTGAATAATTTCTCTTACCATGGCCAAATTAGTTGGTTACCTAGCAGCCCCTTGGAGACCTGCTATTAGAGCCAGGCAATAATTGGACAGATGCTCTTTATCTTCAAAGGTGTTGGGGTTCCAGTTGGGTTGGTTTAAGGGTAAGCTCGCTTTGATTATGTTGGGAAGTTGTGTTGGTCGCCAATCAGGTCCGAGGATATTTTTTTTTTTAGCTTCTTGGAGGTTTTTCTCTTATTCCTCTGTCATAAAGAAAGTCCCTAGGAGTTGTTGGCAGTTATCCCAAGTAGGCAGGTGTAAAAACGTTGGCGAGTTCTCTGAGTTCTTTTAGCCGGGCCAGCTTCCTCCAGGGAAGGAGGGGCTCTGTGTGCCACGGGACTGTCATCTGGATGGCGCTGGGCCATCCTAGCTTCTTTGAATGGTGGAGAGGCTGAGTCAGCAGCAGGGGAATCACTTAGAGGGTGTTGGCAGTTGGGGGATGAAGGCAGAGGATAAGGAGGGGGAGGAGAGTCCAGTAGAGTCTTGAGACTCAGGGAGAACAGAGGGTGCAGGAGGAGGAGCAGAGAGTTAAAGAGATAGAATCATGGGGGAAGGAGTAGGAGTCCGTGCAGGGACAAGGAAAGGCTTCACCCTTGGAGGAGGAGATTTGCAGAGGTCCTGACAAGTTAAGATATATGGCTGTTGATCTGGACGTCTACGTGGCCCCGGCTAAAAGACAATATCTCGAACTTTTCAAATTAGTGCGAAGTAGAAAGATCCTTCTAGGGGACATCTGACTACAAAGTTGGGTCATTCTGAGACACAGAATCTGCAAGATCCGGCGTTTTACTGAAAAAGAAAGATTCTGAACCCTTAAGCAGACTTTGGTCTAGTGATCAAGGGTCATGAACAGAGGCATTGAAGTGCTCTGTCCCATAATGAAATATACACAGACAATAAAAGCAATGACACAAGACACAGACAAGACAAGACAATAAAGACAGGCAATGGACGTCCAATACTGAGACCATGACTGAGTAGCTGGCAAAACATGATGGGCTGGCAATACCGAATCCGAAACAAAATATCACTGAATAAAGGAGACTATTGTTCCTCGATTTCATGAGTTCATCCCCCAGGGACATGGCCTGTGGCTCTGTTACATGTGTGTCAGCCACCATGGGAGAGAGCTCACGCTCTTTACCAATAGCCATTTTGTGAAACCCTAACCTGAATCCTGAAACCAGAAAGAGGGGCCTTATTTATCCCCAGAGGAGCCCGTTGGGGGGTCTTTCATCTGCGGCTGCCGGATCTCACTGGGGCCACCAGATGTAAAGATCGGGCGAGGGTGGGTGGAAGAGACCACCAAGAGACTGTCTCATGCAACAGCAAAGGCTTTATTGGGAGTCCGGCATGCAAGGGCTCAGAGCTCACTTGAATAGAGCAGAGAGCCCTGAGAACAGCTTAAGAAGTGCTTATATATTTTCCTTGGAGAGGGCAGGAAGGAAAGTTTATTGATGGGTAAGTGCGAGTGGGCGGTTTGCGTGCAACTGGTTGACCGAGTACATTCTGCAGTTTGGCAGTTGGGGACAGCACATTCTGGGAACAAGAATAGCAAACAGTTCTCAAGATTTCAACAGTGTTTTGTTAAGCATACAGAAAATCAAGAAGTGACAAGTACCTATTTTATTAACCTTTCAATATAAGTATGAAAACAGAAATCTAGGTAAGATTTGAAGCCCAGAAGTTCATTGGGCCCTTGATTGGTATACTTAGCGTTGAATTACATTCTGTAGTGATGTCCCAGAAATATGGATATACAATGGCATAGGACCTTATACCTTCTCGGAGGTCAATTCCAAAACACAGACTCTAAGGGGAATCACACCGAAGTTCAAGCCAAGGTGGACCCAATTATCTCTTCCAACCGCCACACAAATGACCACAATTAAAACCAAAACACTCCCACATGGCACTCATCTTCTTCCATATAGACACTCACCATAACTTCTGGCAAGAGGATTCCATGAGAGGTGCAGCACAAGACAGTGTCCCAAATAAGCTCCCTTTCCCCTCATTTGCCAATAGTCAGGGTGGCCTGGACACCCTCCCTGTGAACCAGGAGTTATCAAATATGTCTGCCATTAATACAGCTCTGTTCTCCAATTTGAGGCCTACTGACTGTGGGGTTTAGATTCTTTATTTGAATTGGATTCATAAGAAAACCCAAGAACCTATGGGCTAGCATCTGCAGGGCTTTGAAGAACTCATTTGACTCAAAGGATCCCTATTCTCACTTGATGTAGGTAAGGAACCTTACAGAAGAATGTGAGGCACTTCATCCACAGTAACTGATTTTTGGCCAATTTGATTTTGGATTCACACATGGGATCGTTCTTTAGATCCATCAGGTGCTGAGAATCTAAGCCACAGGCTCACACAGGACCAAGAGGCTGATTCAGACACATCCCTTTACAAAGCAATTAAGCAAAGAGCCACAGGTGGTGCCCATTCATTTCCGTTTGAAAACTGTTTTCTTCAGGATTCACAAAGGCGTGGCCTCAGGCAAAGAACTTACTGACATTCAGGGCAACAGAAAAATAGGCAATCAAAAGGCCCATTGCAGGGGTTCTCCACTGAGACTTTCCTGGTCACATCGATATCTGAGTTTTCTGAGATGCTTGCCAATCCCTTCAGCTATCCAGTACATGTCCATGTCACAGTGCTTGGAGGTGGTACATATTGTGGACTCAAAAGCATGAGCCTATTTTGGAGAGTGGCTAGATTTCAGGAAGAAAACAGGAACTTAGAAAGATAGCAGGTGTTGCCCATCGATATGGCAAGCCCTAGTGCATTCATAAATTGGGCAGGATGAATGCTGGGAAACTTTCTACTAGACAGGAAACATCCATTGATGCATTCTCTTTTTCTAATGTCTACAACCACGGACACAGTGGGATACACAGACATAGAAACACTCGCCTTGTCAAACAACTTACTAGAAACAGTTCACTCCAAACCAAACAAACCGACTTTCCTACCTCTTCTCAGAACATGGGGCAAAACCACAAACACACATCCACACCCAAAAAGGCACCTCCTTCCCCCAAATAGGTCTCTCACTATCCGGAGTGTCCTCTGACTGCTCGGCCATACTATGTTCCCCAGATATGGCCTATCCTGTCTCAGATCTGGTCTCCATATCCAACTCTGTGAAGTGGTCAGGAGCCAGCTGTGAGCCACTACCTGCTTTTTTAGGAAAGGCCCCTCTTCAGAGTACTCCTGGCATTTGGCCATCCTCACATCAGTAGGTACCAAGAAAGACTGACTCTGTCCTTGTTAAATTGAAGCAAGTGAGACCACTAGGACTGGGACTGGGACTGACTCTGTGTGCCTGGCTTCCTGCATCCCAAGTTCAGAGAGTTCCATTACCAAGGAAGTGAGGTGAGGTTGCATCCTTCAGGAACTGAATGAGGTCACTGCCTTGGCAACCACTTTTTCCAAACAGTTGCTTTCAAGCGTACCATGAGAAGGAGGCTTACCCTACTTTCTGTGGCACTTTCACAAATTAGAATGGTATATCAACCATAGGCACCAAGAAACAGCTCTCCACACAGGCCTGATTTGGTCCATCTTCTCTATATTAGGAAAAGAGCCTTTAGTCCAGGGAGCACTGCAGTGAACCTCTGCACTAAAACTATTAGCAAGCACCTGGTGGAGGAGTCCTCCATATGTAAGTGGGGCTTTTATAACATCTGATATCCGGTTAAGGGAGATCTCTTCTGATGACAGAGATGTGGCCTGGGGAGGCTCACATATACTCCTTTCCAGGAGAGTAACCAGAATCGTTCTGTCCTCTGTTCTGTTCTGTAGGGAATTCCTCTGGAACTGTAGAGAGGGGCCGACGGGCACGCATGCACTCCTACCCTGGAGCTATAGCAAGATGTTGCACTGTTCCACTGTTTTTCTGTTTAGGCGCATGGTTTCTGTTTTTTGTGTTTTGTTTTGTGTTCTATTTTTTTGATTGTTTGTTTGTTTTTGTTCATTTTGTTGTGTGATTTCAGTGGTAAAAACTTAAGGATTTTGGACGTAAAAATAGGTAATAAAGAGAGTAAGCCTGACACCCCTTTGGACTGTGTTTTAGGGAACTGCGATGAACTTTACTCGCCTTTGTTAAGCAGGATGATAGAAGCTCCTTGCTGGCTGCCTGGAGCACACCCATTGCAGAGGGCAATGCTTGGTGGGGACCTAAGAACTGAGCATCTCCGAGGTTAACAAGTGAAACTCCTTTAAAACCCCTTGTCACTCCAGATCAAGAGAGTCACAACCTTTGGCAGAGTCCCCTGTGTTTCTCCTTTGTTCGCAAAGCAATAAACCTCCCTTTTTCTTTTTCTCAAAACTCAGTCCTCATTATTAAATTGGTATTAATTGGCGTCAAGTTGAGGAATCGAACTTTAATTTACAAATTTGGTACCCGCCCTCCACCCCGGAACTTTGTGAGAGCTGTCTACTGAAATATTAGGAGATGAAGCATGCTTGGTGTGGAACTGAACAAGAGGAGCTAATCCTGTAAGTAAAAGGAGGGACTGAGGGACTCCCAGCAGCTGCCAAAGCCCTGTTGATTCAGGGAATTACCTCCTTCCTCCCCGCACTGTAAGAATTATGCCACCTCTGTCTTGTTAAAAAAGAGAAAAAGAAAAAGGGGACACTAAATGCAGTGAAGTCACCATGGAGACACTTTATTTTACATTTCAGGTTTCCCCTCTGTTAAAACATGTGGTCCCCCCCCTGTGGATATCTATGGTGCACACTGGTGTAGGAGATTTTTCTCTTATCTGCTCTGGTTTAAACGGTTCTCTCTGACAGCCATAGTCTGAACCTCCTTTCTGTCTGTCTTGTGTCTTTGTATCTGGCCCTTTAAGACATGTGCAATAATGTGTTGATATTATAAATTGTTTCTTGGGAATGATCTTAGCTGAATGTGTGTCTAAATGATGATGTTTTATTTTAACAATCTGGTATCTGAATGGGTTTTTGAAGCATTGCAGAATCTTGCAGTTAAAAGTCGGGTTTAGGTAATTGTTTAGTTTATGATTTCAGATAATTCATGCCAGAGAACTTAAATACTTAGTATGGAAAACTGAAGAACTCTACTCCCAAGTTGGCAAGTAAATTCCCAATCATACAGTCTTTTTTTCAACAATTTTGAATTGGATAGCCTCGGAAAATGTCACTGTGTGTACCACTGCATTAATTTGGACAAGGATAGTAAATCATAGAATGGTATCTGTTGACAAAACAAGATGTAAAGATATAAAATTTTGTGAATTGTATCTTAAATTTGTATCATAATTTTCAACATCCGAACCTCAAAATTATGGTTAAAATGCCTTAGGCCTGAGGTGTCTGCTCAGAATAGCAGTTTTTCCTGCTCCTTCCAGACCTCAGCCATGATTTATATTGAAATGTAAATGAAAGAAGCCTGAAAGCTTAGTAGGAGACTGATTTGAGGCCTAAGGGAAAAAAAGGTAAATTGTATGATATTTACTAATTACTAGCCAGTCACTTTTTCTAGGACTCTTTTTTTTTCCTTAGATACTTTTTTTTTGAGCTCATGATTTTGAGCATACAGACCTAGGTTAATGTTTTTCAGATCAGTTCTATCTTTGACCAACTGTAGACTTTTTGAAACATTGCAATGGAGATTTCACCTGAGAAAAGCTACAAGGCCTTTACTATTATTATGTGTGCACACTTTTGTTATGTGTTGTATGTCCACATATACATATGTCCGTATATCATATATATGATACACAAATTAACATATACAAGGAGCGCTCATAAAAAAGCGCTCATTAAAAGAAATTTAAATAGGAGATCCAAAGATCTTTAATTCACGTGATTTAAATGTTTCAATTTAAATTGGATAAACAGATAAAAATCAATGTCTTTAAATTTAAGCTTACAATTTTTTTAGGTGTTCAAAAATCTAATAAAATATTAATATCTACAAAATGTCTAATATGCCTTTGTTCTAGGACCTTTCCTTCAACATAAAAATGGTTTACACTGTCAACACATTTCTCTAATATTTTGATAAATAAGTAAAGTAAATTTGATATGGGATTGCTCATTCATGAGTACTTTTCTTAGATATCTGATTGATTTACTAAGGTCTGAATAAGTTCTTATTAAAGTCTGTATAAGAATATAAAAATAAGTCATGTGTTAATGAGACAAAAATTTCTTAAAACATAAGTTTACCCATAACGTTGTGTTTATTAAGTTTTATTTTCTCCAGAGCAAGCAACCATAAAAATTAAACAACTGATTAAATAAGAACTGTTATTTTAGAGCACTGTACTGCCATTGCTTTAAAAGCTAAACTTGGTTAATGTAGAAACATCAATGTAATTGTGATGCTATCAATGTTTTCATATCTTATAGGTATGCAAGTCTGTAAGGTAGAAACTTTAAAAGAGCATTATATCAAGCTGGTGCTCTGAAGTTGTATGGTAAAAAATATATTGGGGATTTATTTACCTGTTATCAATAAGATATGTAAACTTTTATGTTACTTTTTACATTGGGGAACAATTTAAATGTATTTTTTAGTTAATGAGAGCCTAATCGATGTAAAGGTTAAAAACTTTCAGCCTTTCTTTAATTCATGTTTTAAATGTGATATCATATGGTGTTAGCTAATGTTCATGTGACCTCAAACAATTTATGTAAACTTTGTCAAATGATATTTAAAAATAAGAATTAGCTTTAGAACTAAAATACTTAAGATTTATAAAGAGCCCTGCCTTAGCTGAGATAAGGCTCTGTGTCCCATCTTACTACATGTGAGAATGACTACGAAACCAGTAGGTTAGATAATATTTCTTTAAAGTTATGTTAAAAAGTTGGTTTTTTTTAAGGTCAATATTCCTAGGATCTCAAACAGGGGATATAATGTATAACTCAGCCAAAAAATTCAGGGTAGCTGTTACACAAGCTAAGTATTTTTACTTTTGTTAATTTTATTTTGAAATTTTCTTATAAGTGATCTAAAGATTCTCTGTTACTGTTTTACAAACGTGTTGCTTTAAGAACACAACATGGGTTTATTCAATATAATAAGTCATTACTTACAATACAGACAGAATAATACAGATCCCAATTAATAAAAAGATAATTATATAGTTATAGACATTAAAGCCCAGTACTCTTAATATAAGGCTGTTAAAATTTATTTGCTGGATGTTTAAGATTAGGATTTAAAATTAAAGTTAAATGAAAAGAGCCAAGAAAACCAATATTTGGCTTTTGCCCTATGAGTCAGTCTGAATCCAGGGAACAGGGGACTTCTCTAAAGAGCTTTGAAACTCTGAGCCACATAACCTCCTCCTGATCAGGGAGATTAATGAGACCACTGGAGAACAGAAAGCCAATCAGTGTATTTGTAACGAAGAGGAGAGTCATGAAAGAAAGGAGACATCCCTGATGCTTCCGAGGGAAGCCAAATGGTCAAGCAAGATCTGGACCCACCTAGCGCAAATGGCACTAGCAGAACTGAGAATCTGCTCTCAAGTTTCCCCAGAATTGACTCCCATAAAAGGTCAGCTGACTGTTAACAATAGATGGAAACAAAAGTCAGTTTGACTGCTTCATCTTAAACACTTAGCAAAGACAGTTAAGAACAAAATACATCCATTCCTGGGCATTTTAAATTATAATAATAATAATAATAATAATAATAATAATAATAATAATAATAATAATATAATGTTAAGGTATGCACTTTATGTTTGCCTCCCAAAATAAGTAAGACTGGTGGCTACAAAGAAGAATTCTCAGAGAGGAATGCCTGATACTTATAAAAAGAGACTATCAAGAAGACCTGCCACAGGGAGAAGTTTTCAGTTTAAGGCCTACAGATATTCCTAACCTACACAGGTTGGCTTGGTGTTTGCTAGTACAATTATCCAGCCCTGAGTAATAGAATTAAAGGTTTCTCAAAGAGACACAGAGGTCATAATAGTAAAAGGATTTTACAAGATCAGATGACATTAAATAATTAAACTGTATCTTATGGGGAGGGACAAGTGTAACAGTAAAAGTTAAATATTAAATTGACAGTCCTGATAACTGGGGATATTAAAGACTGGTGAGGGAACTTCTATACAGTGACATGTTCCAGGTGCTGCAACATTTATTCAGTACTCATGGTTTTTGTTTCTCTCATAGAAGAACCCATCCCCAGATGACTTTACAACCTGTTCTTCCCCAATCAGATTTCAAACCGAACTGACTTCTAAAAGGCAACTCATGTCCCTCAACTGACTTCTAAAAGACAACTCATGTCCCTCATCCCATGCCCACTCACGTCACCCTGTCTCAGGTCAGAAGAAGAAAAAATGAGTGACACCACTCTTCTTATAACAATGGAGAGAAAGATAAATAGACTATCAATATAAGTAATTAATTAAGTCAGGTAAAATCAGGGAGATCGGTTTTGGGTGAGTTCTAAAAATTTGGAGACTCTTACCTGAGGGATTAAAATTTCCTCAGTGCTCTTCCCGTAATCTATCAAAGATTTGAAGGGGACACAAAGAAAAGGCGGGAATGATAGACCCAACCTGATCTTTAATTTAAATTGGGAGCCATCTTGCCAAAAAGCCATGAAAAGATAATTTTGGCTTTACCATAAATTACTTCAAATTCTAAACCTGCTTGGAATGCCTGCCCATGCCTTGAACTCACCCATGCCCGGCTCTCTGACCAGATAGCAGCCCTCTCTGAAACTTTAGTGACACATCATAAATATTTGCCTTCTCTGGCCAGACAACAACCCTCTCTGAGGCTCTAATGGTCTTCATGAACTCTGATGTAGGGACAGCAAAAAAAATGTAGACTGCCATTGGTGTGATGTTTGTCAGAGTTCTGTTATCTGTAAACCCCCTTTTGTGTAATTTTCTGGGCTATTAAGCTGCCTGTAGGAAAGCTGGGGTTGCTGTCTTTTTCCCGCCGTTTTGTGAGGGAGAGGTAGCACAGCCAGTGGAAATAATAAGCTTAATTTAATTTGATTTTAATTAGAGTCAGTGGTCTTTTCTTGTGTCCTGGTCTAACAGGTAAACACTCCAAAAACATGGAGCTCTGCCAGCCTAAACACTTCTTGAGAAACTTCCTCTGAGTTTGGGCACTTGAAATATATGTTGTTGTAAGGAGCTTTAGCTTCCTTTCTAGTGATACCATCAAAGCTGAGTCTGCATCTATGTGACCTGGAGGACATGGTTTCTTGTATTCTAATGAACATGAGGCAGCAGTGCTGAATTTTCTCTTTGTAGGTAAACTGTGGCCACTGGATACTAAGTGTCTCCCCGTTTGGACTGTGAAGCCATTTGGTCATCCTCCACTTTGTGGTGTTTCTTGCTGCTGTACTGGGAGTTTGGTATATGCTTTATGAAATACAATGTGTTCAACTGAAACCCAGGGTTGAAGAAAGTTCTGTCACTTGTGGTGGGTCAGGGTCTGAAGGAGAATGCACCAACCAGGCTTTTATCTCACAGAGCTTGCCCCCTTGTCCATAGAAATCTGACTCTGAACTTAGCCCAGAAACCTCTCCATATAAAATGATGCCTTTACATAGAAGGGTCTGCTGGCTGCACCATGTCAGTCACAAACCATTTGGAAGGCAATGGCAAATCCTCATTGCCACACCACAGATGTATTATCACACACCCACCCACCACTGCAATAGGCCCACTTCTCAGCAGGCTCCAACTTACTGGCATCTTTGTTCTACACCATTTTCATGAAACCCGGTCAATCATGGCATTCTCTGGTACACTCAAGATCAGCAACAAGACATCTAAAGGTTCTCCAGTGCCACCTGGTTAAGGGAATTTCAAAGATTTCATTGTATTTATCTAGCCATTTTTCATGGATGAAGTTGGAGGCACTGTGGGTTTCAGTTCATTCAGGAAATATTAAATGGTGAGGAAGCTGTTTTCAATGAATTCTCTGGAGAAATCTCACAGGCAAGTCTTCTCATAGAGTGGTCAAAAGGTCACATGAAGCCAGGCCCATTGAGGTCTTTAATGTGACGTCCATGGGTGTTCTGACTGTCAACTATGGCTGCCAAATCTTTCAGAATAAAATCATGTGATATCCTAGCTGAGATTCCAAGGCTCTGTGGAAAGCCACCCTTGTATTTGATCTCAGTTTCCAAGGGAGAATCCCATGCGTGGCCTCCTAAAATCTGAACACAGTTTATGGCAATATTTCTCTGAGATCAGTTCGAGAACTCAGACTATAAGTGGAATCACACCAGAGTTCAAGCCCAGATAGACCCAGTCATCACTTCCAACCACCAAACAAATGACCACAATTAAAACCAAAGCACTCCCACAAGGCCCTCATCTTCTTCCATATAGACACTCATCATAACCTGTGGTTCGAGGTTTCCATGAGGGGCTCAGCCCAATACAGTGTACAAAATAACCTCCCTTGCCCGTCATTTGCCTAAAGTCAGGGTTGCCTGGACACCCTTTCTGAGAACCAGGAGTTATCAAATGAGCCTGCCGTAAATACTGCTCTGATTCTCCAATTTGAGGCCTACTGACTCTCGGGTATAGATTCTTTATGTAAATTGGAATCATGAGAAAACCCAAGCACCTATGGGCTATCCTCTGCAGGGTTTGAAGAACTCATTTGACAAAAAGGATCCCTATTTTCACTTGATGGAGATCAGTAATCTTACAGAGGAAGGCGAGAGACTTCGTCCACAATGACTGCTTTTTTGGCCATTTTGGTTTTGGAAGCACACATGTAATTGTTCGTTAGATCCATCAGGTGCTGAAAATCTATTCAACAACCTCAAACATGGCCAAGAGTCTGATGCAGACACATCCCTTTCCAAAGCAATTAAGCAAAGATCTACAGGTGATGCCCATTAATTTCAATTGAAAACCGTTTTCTTCAGGCTTCAAAAAGGGGTGGCCTGAGGCAAAGACCTTTCTGACATTCAGGGCAACAGAACAATAGGTAAGCAAATGGCCCAAGGCAGGGTTTCTAAAATGATATCTGAGTTTTCTGAGATGATCCCATTCCCTTCAGCTATCCAGTACATAGCCATGTCACAGAGCTTGGAGGTGGTTCATGTCTTGGAAACAAAACCATGAGCCTATTCTGGAGAGTGGCCAGAATTCAAGAAGAAAACAGGAATTTAGGAAGACAGTGGTTGTTGCCCATCCATTAGGCAAGAAAAAATCCATTCATAAATTGGGCAGGATGAATGTTGTGAATCTTTCTTCTATTCAGGACACATCCATTGATGCATTCTCTTTTCTAATGTCTACAACCACGGACACAGTGGGATAAACAGACATAAAAACACTCGCATTGTCAAAAGACTTACTAGAAACAGTCCACTCCAATCCTAACAAACCGACTTTCCTACCTATTCTCAGATCATGAGACAAAACCACAAACTCACACCCACACCCAAAAAGTCACCTCCTTCCCCCAAGTAGGTCTATGACTATCCGGAGTGTCCTCTGACTGATGGGCCATAGTATGTTACTCCAAAATGGACTGTCCTATGTCAGATGTGGACTCCTTGGCCAACACTGTGAAGTTGTAAGGTGCCAGTGGTGAGACACTACCTGCTTACTCAGGAAAGTCCCCTCTTCAGACCTTCCTGGCATTTGGCCATCCTCACATCAGTAGTTACCAAGAAAGACTGATTCTGTCCTTGGTAAATCCAAATATGTGAGGCCACTGGGACTGGGACTGGGACTGCCTCTGGGTGCCTGTCTTCCTGGATCCCTAGTTCAGAGAGTTCCATCACCAAGAAAGTGATGTAGGTCACTTCCTTCAGGAACTGAATGAGGTCACTGCCTTGGCAACCACTTTGTCCTAATAGTTGCTTCCAAGTGTCCCAATTGATGGAGGCTGCCCCTACTTCCTGTGACACTTTCACAAGTTTGAATGGTATATCAAACATAGGCACCCGGGAACAGCTCTCCACACAGGCCTGGTATTGTCCATCTTCTCTACATTAAGAAAAGAGAGACTGCTTCAGACACACCCCTTCATCCTGACCAGGTTGTTTGTCGTGGAAGATGACTTTTGCTCTCTCAGGTCCTTCATAGCTTCCTATAGCTTCCCCAGGGTTCATTTCTGCATGGACCTTTTCATTTCTCAGCAGGTGGAAGATTTCTTACATTCCTGTATTGTAAGACCAACTCTGTCCCTGCTTTTCTGTAAAGTTAGATTGAGGGAACAGAGTATGGTTAGGGTTAATAACATGTTTGATTTGGCTTAGGAATCATTCTGCTGGATGAATAATGTTATTGGGAACCTGCAATATTTATTAGAATATATAGAGGGGAAATATATTTATGAAAACCGAAATCTAGGTAAGATTTGAAGCCCAGAAGGGCTTTGGATCCTTGATTGGGATACTTAGGTTTGAATTATGTTCTGCACATGTGTCTATACACAATGGCATAGGACCTTGTACCTTGGATGATTGAATGTCAAAGAGAACATCCAGTCAAAAAAGGATAGTTCGTAGGATTAGGAAGATAGTTGGTAGGATTAGGAAAAAGAGTGAGTATATGATTTGGACAAAAAGTTCTTTAGCAATAGGGTTTTGGGTAGAGAGAAAATGTAAATGTCAGCACATGTGAAGAGTCAGTCACAATGATGAACTGGGGAAAATATGTAGGAAAGCAGATATCAATAGAGACATTAGAAAATCAGCAAATGATAAAGTGATTGATAGGATTAGACATTTTTGACAGGCTTGAGTTTGAATAAATAATCTTAGGAAGAAACAAATATGTAGTCACCAATAGGATTGACATTTGAGAGCATTAGGCAACCTGGACATGGGTGATTTTCATAATCCATACTCATATTCCATTTAGGCTTTGGTACAGTCATAAGTGTGACTTTGCATTTTGTAGCCAGAATATTACTGTGATAAAATGTATATGTAGATCAGGTGACATGAGTATTTGTTGCACCATTTCTGAGAGCAATATTTTGAAGAGATATAAATTAGTATTGGGGGCACAAATAGGTGTACCATGTGTGTATGAATATAGAGAGAATGCATGAATAGACCATACTGTGAATAAATAATATAACTGTTTCCAAATTTAGAAATTGGAATAAATTGATATCCCAAAATACACAGGAAATCTTATATTGATATACATACATTCATTCCAACCAGTTATATATCTAATGGTAATATTAGGGTTGTAGTTTATCATAAAATGTGTGTGAGTTTTGCTTCAAAATTGATTATGGAAATCGAAAATAATGTGTTTGGAAAGAAGTCTCATGAAATAACCAGTCAAAAACAAGGAGGAATACATGTGTTCTGAAGCAGGAAGTGATTGAATGTGTTACAAATGTCTTTCAATTTGTGAACTTGTGGATGAAATGTATATTCTACGATGTATAAAAACTGAAGAAATAGTAATGTACCAGTGTTGAATTAAAATGAACATCAAAATACACATCATGTCCCATAGAAATCTACTTTCATTGATGTTAAATTGGGTCAGTTACTGTAGAAATATAAGGCATTGTTTGCACCATTCACTGAAGTGAGTTTTCAGTACTAGGAAATAAATATGTATTTCAGGTGGATGAATATTTCTAAAAACAATCTTATGAAAAGTTGATTATAAAAGCACATACATGAACATGAGTGAATTATTTAGGGAGTGTATAATAAGACACATATATTTCATATTTTGAAAATATATATATCACACAGATACATTAGAAAGTAGCAATATATATGCCAATCAAAATTCATCATGAAATATATATCATTCACAGATCCAAAAATATTAATTTTACTGAACATGGATTTATGTATAATGTTTTTCAACTAAGAAGCTCACTCATAGTTTGAATTTTCAGTTCCAAAAACATTTAGGAGGAGTCATCTCTTCTCATACTTTGTATCTCCCAAGTTAGCCACCTCACAAAAATGTACGTGTGATACCAGGTAGGATTTTATATGTGCATATAAAAATACATGTGCTGAATTGGCTACAGAAAAAGGGAGACAGAAATTCACATATGTGTTAACTTTAAAAACACATGGAGAACCATTTCAACAAAAAATTAACAAGATTTATAACTCTTACCCTATATCATGCAAAAGGCAAGACCAACTATACGCCATGCCTCCTCTCAACCGCTTGTATTTCTATTCTGTTTGGGTTATTTTTCTCCATCATATTAGGATTAGTAGTCAGAGTCTAGTAGGGTATGTGTTAGTGTCAGGGATTCAGTATTTTGAATGGAAAATTGAAAAATGAATCCAATGTGTATGTAAATATGTGCTACACCAAAATCTTCCCACTCTCATCCAGAACAATGCCTTGACAACACCTACGGCCCAAGTATGACACAATCAGAGGAGAAAAGTTAGAAAATCCGTGAATACATATCTAGAATGGAATATGATCAGAAGTTCACAACCTTGGAAGTGGTAGAGGAGTTTCCAAAAGTAAGGGACAGGGTAAACCCTCCAAAAACTTGAAGGTCTGCTGGCCTAGAGACTTCTTGAGAAACTGCCTGTGAGGTTGGGCACTTGAAATATATGTTGTTGTCAGGAGCTTTAGCTTCTTTTCTAGTGAGACCATAAAAGCTGGGTCTGCATCAATGTGACCTGGAGGACATGGTTTCTTATTTTCCAATGAACATGAGATAGCAGTGCTGAATTTTCCATTGTAGGTAAACTGTGGCCCCTGGGGGCTGAATGTCTCCCTGTGTGGACGTTGAATCCATATAGTCATCCTCTATTTTCATGGTGTTTCTTGTTGCTGCACTGGGAGTTTGGTATTTGCTTCATGAAATACAAGGAGTTCAACGGGGACACAGTGCAGGAGGGATTTCTGTCACGTGTGGTGGGTCAGGGTCTGCAGGAGAATACAAGAACCAGGCCTCTATCCCACATAGCTTGCCCCGTTGACCATAGCAACCTGATTCTGAACAATGTCCTGAAACCTCTCTATGTAACAAGGTGCCTTTACATATAAGGGTCTGCTGGCTTCACCATGTCAGTCACAAGCCATTTGGAATCCAATGAAAGATCTACATGGCCCCACCACAGATGTTTTATCACACACCTGCCCACCATTGCTCTAGGCCCACTACTCAGCAGGATCCAACTTTCTGGCATCTCTGTTAAACACCATTTTCATGAAAACCAGTCAATCAAGGCACTGTCTGGTATACTCATTGTTGGGAAAAGTATAAACGGCAGCCATACCCCAGAGAAAAACCCCAACATGGTGCCTAAGGACTTCTTCTTCCTACCTTCTTTTTTCTACAGTGGTGCCAAATGTTCCCACCCGTGTGAACTCTCCCGCTGGTGCCAATTTGAAATCTCGCTGGTGGGGAACCTTAGCCCCAATAAGAACTAATTCCTGGGCTACAGAGCTGATTTCTGAAAGAACTAACCAATAAACGGTTTGCCTGCCATTTATCTAAGCCCTTCCATCTTCCCCTTAGTTCTATATAAGCACACAGCTTTTTGCAATAAAATTGGAATTCTCCCAGCGAAGTGCCTTTGCGTGGGAAGTTCTTTCATTCTGGTGCCCCATGTGAGGATATGGGTGAGCTCTTTCTAACAAGAGCCCCGTCCCCTGCTCCCCCGGAGACAGCCAGCTTCCTGCACCCACCACAGATCTGATATATGTAAGCCTCCCCTGACCCTGGCTCTGCAACTCCCTTCGGGCTACCACTGGTTTTGTGACCTTGATCTTCCGGCCCACTCTCGACGCCCTGTAGGGGGCAGGAAATTCCTGCCACTAAGACCTTTACTGGTCGCAGTGGACCCTCTGGTGATCCGTTTTCCTTTGGGGCGTGAGGCTTCTGAGTTTACACAAGAGGCTCTGTGGTTTTTTCTCCTCTGCTGGCTAGAGTTGCTGTTTGCTGCGGGGCTGCTGTGTCTGGCTGAAGCTGCCTCTCTGCTCGGGGAAAACTGAACTCCCGTCCTGGAACTACATTCTGCCGGAACCGGAGTTCTGTTTTCATTACTGACTTTTTCCGCTGCGTTCAAAAACTTTCCTGACATCAGGTTGCCCGTGGCTCCGAACCCATTGGGTCTCACAGATCGCACTTCACTGGTGACGCCCAGGTAGTGCCCTCTGTATTTCCTCATGACGGCTGGTCATTTTGGGGACGCCCACCTGACCCCCGTTCGCCCTGAGCTTCCTGAAAGCCGTTCCAGCCCGGGTTTTCTCTTTGTCTCTGTCCCTTACTCTTATCTCTCTCTCTCTCTCTCTCTCTCTCTCTCTCTCTCTCTCTCTCTCTCTCTCTCTCAGTCTGTCTGTCTTCCTTCTCTCCCTGTGACTATGGGCACCTCTTCATCTGTACCTGAAGCCTCACCTCTCAAATGTCTACTAAAAAATCTGGCCACACTCTCCCTCACACCAGACATCAAGCCCAAACTTCTAATCAAATTCTGTACCCAAGATTGGCCTACATATCCACTGGATAATGGCAATCATTGGCCTCCAGAAGGCTCCTTACATCCAAACTTCATCTGCGACCTTTTTAACTACTGCCAGCATCTGAAAAAGTGGAGTGAGATTCCCTGCATTTAAGGTTTTAGCCTTCTCACACAGCACCCTGTCGCTGCTCCTCCTGCCCTCCCTCTCAGGTCCTCCTTGTTTGCAAACCCTTCTCTTCCCCTACATCTACTCCTGACTTCACAGATTCTTCCTCATTCAACCCAGCAGATGAACCCCCACCTTATCCCCCAGTCCTATCTGCCCCTTCTCTCCCACTATACCCTCCTCTTCCTCTGCCTGATTCCAGGGATCCTCAGCCTTCCATTTCATCCTCCTCCCCTCCGCCCTCTTCTGCCTGCTCCACCTCCTCCTCTTCCAAACAGACACTCCCTGCCCCTCCCTCTCCTTCCTGTCCGCCTCCTGCCTCTTTCAGTCCTCCTGTTACCAGGTCTAAGGGACTCCTTCCCACCCCCAAGACAATCGCACCCCTTTGTGAGGTAGCTGGTCCCGAGGGTGTCATCAGAGTCCAAGTGCCCTTCTCCATGTCGGACATTACTCAGCTAGAGAGGAAGTTAGGCTCATTCACCACTGACCCCACCACTTACATTCGTGAGTTTCAATGGGTCCTGCAAGCATATAGTCTCACTCATCATGACATCTACATGCTCTTGGCCAATACACTTCTCTCTGAGGAAAGTCAATGGGTCTGGGAGCTAGCCCAAGCCCATGCTGATGAAAATCATAGGACCAATCCTAACCACCCCACAGGCCCTCATGCTGTCCCAGAGCAGGATCCCCTATGGGATTACAACACCCCTGAAGGCTTACAGTCTAGTGACCTTTTTACATCCTGCCTCTTGGCGGGCCTGAAAAAGGCCATCCGCAAGGCTGTTAACTTTAAAAAGGTGCAGGAGGTCATTCAAAGGAAGGAGGAAACACCTTCAGAATTCCTGGATAGACTAACCAAGGCCCTTTAACAGTACACAAACCTCAACCCAGAAACCCCTGATGGCCGTCATGTCTTAATGAAATATGTTCTGGCCCAAAGCTACCCTGACATTAAAGCCAAGCTTAAAAAGCTTGAACAGGGCCCTGCTACTCCTTAGACTAAAATCCTCGCTGTCGCTTTCAAGGTTTTTTATGATAGAGAGGATGAAAGTGAATGCCGTAGGCAGAGGGCTGAAAATGCCAAGTTCCAAATGTTGGCCCAGGTCATTCAGAGAATGCCATCACCACGCCATCCCAATATGACACCCCCGGGAGCTTGCTTCAAATGTGGTAAGGAGGGACATTGGGCCAGGGATTGTCCTTCACTGAGGACACCCTACAACCCCTGCCCAAAATGCCATCAAAGGGGACACTGGGGGGCAGACTGCCCAACAACCCGAAAGGGAGGTTGGTCAGCCGCCAGGCAACCACAGCCTTTCTTGGGCTTAGCAGCGGAGGATTGACGGATCCCTGGGCTTTCCCTCCAGACTATTACCATCAAGAATCAAGAGCCTAGGTTTACCTTCCTGGTGGATGGATGCTTCATTACCTTCCTCTTGGATACTGGTGCCACTTTTTCGGTCTTAAGGGAGTATGGGGTTCTACCACACCCTCAAAAACTCCTATTGTCAGGGTAGGAGGTAAACAGATTTTCCCTCAAACCCCCCCATCATGTTATATGCAGGGATCCCTTTTGTCCTTCACTCACTTCTTTCTCGTTATGAGCCATTGCCCCATTCCCCTTCTGGGAAGGGACATACTCTCACTATTAAAAGTCAGCATTCACATATCACCCCACACCTCTCCTACCTCTCATTTCCTCATGATGTTCCTAGGGGCAGATACACCTCCTTAATGCACTCTCCCATGACTCTCTAAACCAGTTAAGCCTGAGGTTTGGGACACAACTACACCCCTTATGGCTAAATGCAGTCCTATTCATATTGTCTTACGGGACCCTTCAAGATATATTAGTCAATCACAATATCCACTCACAACCACAGCCCTCCTCGAATTAGAACCCATCATCCAGGATTTATTACGAAAGGGGTATCTTAGGCCTACACACTCTCCTTTCAACACCCCCATTCTGGCACTTAAGAAACCTAAAGTGTCCTACAGGCTGGTTCAAGACCTTCTCCTTGTCAACTCCTCTGTGGTCCCCATCCACCCACTAGTGCCCAACCCTTACACCCTCCTCTCTCAGATCCCTGCCACTACTACCCACTTCTCGGTCCTAGGTTTAAAAGATGCATTCTTTTCTATTCCCTTGTTCTCAGAATCTCAGAATATCTTTGCTTTTACATGGACTGACTCTCACATCCACCATTCTCATCAGCTTTCCTGGACTGTCCTCCCACAGGGATTCAGGGATAGCCCCCATCTCTTTGGCCAAGTTCTTGCCCAGGACCTCACATCCTTTCACCCGACCTGTCCTGACACTATTCTCCTTCCATATGTCGATGACCTTCTTCTATGTAGTCCCTCTGGGAACACTCTCAATCCCACACCGCTCAGCTTCTTAATTTCCTAGCAGACAAGGGATATAGGGAGTCTCCCCACAAGGCCCAGGTTTCCCATTCTTCTGTCACCTCTCTTGGTTTTTGCCTTAGACCCGGGAAAAAGGAAATAACACTGGATAGGAGGCAACTCCTCTCTGATCTTCCAGTGCCCCATATGAAAGCCAAAATACTATCATTCCTAGGATTAGCAGGTTATTTTAGGGCCTGGATCCCAAATTATTCTGTTCTATCCAAACCCCTGTATGACCAAGCAAATGGACCCCCTAGTGAATCTCTTGTCTCCTCCCCCATCTACCACTTCCGCAGGTTTCAGCAACTCCTCTTAAAGGCACCTGCCCTTCACCTTCCTGATCTTTCAAGACCATTTCATCTATATGTCCATGAAAAAGGGGGGCAAGCACTTAGGTTCTTAGGTCGAAACTATGGGCCTACATTTGCACCTGTGGCATATTTTCCAAGAAACTAGACTCTACCATCCGTGGGTGAGCCCCTTGCTTAAGAGCTCTGGTTGCTGGACAAATTTTACACAAAGAAGCCTCTAAGCTGAGTTTTGGGGCACCTTGAACTATCCACTCCCCACATCACTTGAAAGATCTTTCAGCTTATAAGGGCCTTCAAACCCTTCCTCCATCCAGGGTTCTGTCGCTCCTCACTTCCTTTCTGGAAAACCCTAATATTACTTTCCTCCCCTGCTCTGCACTGATCCTTCCCTCACTGCTCCCAATGACTCCCACGTCTAACACACCAACTCATAATTGCTTGGAAACCTTAGAAGATTTCCTCCCCTGTCATTCTTCCATTTCTGAGGAACCACTCACCAAGCCTGACCTTATCTGGTTTACTGACAGCAGTTCCTTTAGGCAGAACGGCACTCATTACTCTGGATATGCTGTAGTTTCAGCCACTGAGATTATAGACGCCAAAGCTTTGCCTTCAGGAACTACCAACCAGCAGATTGAACTTATAGCAGCCACTCGTGCCTGCCTTCTAGCACAAGGCAAATCCCTCACCCTCTATACTGATTCAAAATATGTCTTCCAGATCTTATTATCCAATGCTTCAATATGAAGGGAGCGACGCCTACTTACCACCAAAGGTAATGCGATCACTAATTCGGCTCTTATAACCAATCTGATGGAGGCCTCCCACTTACCCACCCAGTTGGGAGTTGTCCATTGTAGGTCCCATCAGAAGGATGGCTCTCTTATCACTGAGGGCAATGCCAAAGCTGACCAGGCGCCACGAATGCGTGCTACCACTTCCAATTATGGCCCCTATGGGGTACATATTATGGCCACTTTAGACAGGTCATCTGAAGCCCCTACTTCTTCCAGTAAGAACAAGGATCTTTTCAAGTTCCTTCATACTCTACACCATTCCAATTCTCAGTCTTTGACCCTTTTTTTACAGAGCTTCTTCTCCCTCAACCCTTCTGACATAGCCATGATAGAGAATATAGCCTCTAATTGTCAGATCTGTCAGCGGACCAAACCTCATATTCCTTTAAGGCCCAAACCTTTCCCTTTCCACCAAGCCCAGGGACACATTCCCATTGCTGACTGGCAAGTAGACTTCACCAACATGCCCACAGTATGGCACACTAAATACCTCCTTGTCTTTGTGGACACTTTCTCTGTTTGGGTTGAGGCATTTCCCACTTCCAATAAAAAGGCTTCCACTGTAGCTTCAATCTAACTGACAGACATCATCCCTAGGTTTTGTATGCCCACTTCCCTACAATATGACAATGGCCCTGAGATTATTTCTAGGATCACACAAAAGGTCTCTCAAGCCCTCTCCTTCAAGTGGCATTTCCACTGTCCATATTACCCCCAGGCTTCAGGGAAAGTGGAAAGGGTAAATCATACCCTGAAGGAAGTCCTTACCAAATTGACAATGGAATTAAACTTAGACTGGGTCAAAATCCTTCCCTTTGCTTTGCTTCAAATCAGAGCTCTCCCTAAGAAACCATCTTTACTGTCTCCCTTTGAGATAATGTATGGAAGACCTCTTATACCCTCTGGGTTGGTCACTTCACAAGGACCTCTCACCCGAGATTTGTCTTTGCCTCTCTTGTTTCATCTCCGCTCTGAACACTGGAAATGTCAGAACTGGCTTCTTCCGGACCCAGTCTCCACTCCAAACACTCCTCCCTTAACACCTGGGAGTCTAGTCTATTATAATACCCCAGAGGAGAAAGGGACTCTTGCACCAAAATGGGAAAGCCCCTATCCTTTCATTCTCTGTACCCCCACCGCCGCCAAACTCTCCTTACCAGACAACTGTCTCACTCCCTGGATTCCCATTTCTAGGTTGAAACCATATCACCAGGAGGCCCCACCTGCTGACGACAGGACCATGCCAGAGGAACTCCAAGAATCACCTCCTGAAGCTCCCCTTTAATCCTGCTTTCCACACCCATCTCATCCATTTAAGTTGCGGCTCACATGGTGTTCCCTGCAGCCCAATTCCTCTTAAAGAAGGCACAATGAGCTCTCCCAACACCCTAGTCTTCTCTAACTGCTTGTTTTTTGTGCTCTGCTTTTTTTCTGTGCTCTGTTGGGACTTGTCTTTACCCTCCTAACCTACCATGTATTTATTCACTCTTCGGGAACGATACTCAGAACATGGCATGCAGAAGGTCCGCGCAGTGGATGCAACTACTTGCTTCATCCACAACTGCACCTCTATTTCCCTAAAATTGTCACCTTCAAGGACCTTCGTCCCTGGTAGCTGGAACTGGCCTTTCATTTGCTTCCTTTTTAATCAAACCAAAGACTATTGTCATTGGTGGCCTGAGATATATAATGGGTGTCCCTATTGGTCATGCAGGTTCCATGATGAACGTGGTAGCTGTTCTTACCACTCACTTGGCTACTCTGAAGGGTTGACTTCTAGTTACCTAAAGTGGCATAAAGGCTCTTCATCCGATAACAATGGATCGTATACTTCAGATATACCTGACCCCAAGGCCAAACGTTGGGGCTATGTTGAGTTTGCTCTCTATGCTCGGACAACCTCAGCAAGACCCACAGGGTGGATGACTGTTGGCCGCACCCTGATTACGCCACCTAAGGCAACCAATCATGTAGTCGAACACATTAAGGAGTCAGAATCAAAACTGGATAAAGGCCATTGCAACACATGTTTTTTCGTCCTCTGCCTGAGGATCAAAAGAAGTATATTTCCTATATGCTTCCATAATTCTCTCCAGAATCATAGAGGGAGACTCATTAGGACCTTGGATTATCTCTCTTACCATGGCCAAATTAGTCGGCCCTCTGGCGGCCACTCGGAGCCCCGCCATTAGAGCCCTGTGATAAGTGGAAAGATGCTACCAACCTTCAAAGGTGTTGGGATCCCAGTTTGGTCGGTTCATGGGCCCATAAGGATGAAGAGGGAGCATCACAGTGGCTTCTGAGTTTTCTATTTTCCGTAGCTGGCGGGTTTCTTTAGGTGGCCCAGCTTCCACCAGAAAAGGAGGGGCTGCTGCTGCTGCGGAGAAGTCCCTTGGAGGGCTTGGGTCTGGCCCAATTGCCTCTAGTGGCAGAGAGGCTGAGTCAGTGGCGGGAGAATCATCTGAAATGTGTTGGGGGTTGGGGAGCGAGGGCAGAGGATAAGGAGGGGGAGGATTGTCCAGTCTTGTGACTCAGGAAGAATGGGGGGAAGATGGGGAGGGAACGGAAGGTTTGAATGATAGGATCCTGGGGAAGGGGTATATGGCTGTTGATCTGGGTGGCCACGTGGTCCCGGCTGAAAGACAATATCTCTGACTTTTTGGATTAGATTGAAGTAGAAGGATCCTTCTGGGGGCCACCCGACTTTGAGGATGGGCAATTCTGAAGCACAGAGAGTCTGCCAGGTCTGACATTTAACTGAAAAATAATGATTCTTGGCCCTTGAGCGGACATCAGTCCAATGATCAAGGGTCAGGGACAGAAGCGTGAAAGTGCTTTGTCCCATAATGGGAGTTACTCAAAAAGAGACAGTGAAGACACAAATGCAACACAAACAAAGACAAACAGTAAACGTTTAACATGGGTCCAAGACAAATATTAGAACTCAGTAACTGGCAAAACCTGATGGGTTAGACAATAAAGACAGACAGTAAACTCAACATGAGTTCGGGACAATGAACAAAACTGTGTAGCCAGCAAAACCTGATGGGCTGGCAAACCGAATCCTGAAGCAAAATATAACCGAGTTGAGGAAACTAATATTCCTTGATTTCCCTCGTCCTCTGGAGTGTCCCCCAGGGACGTGGCCAGTAGCTCTGTGACACGTCTGCCACCCACTGTCAGAGAGAGCTAATGCTCTTCACCGACAGCCACTTTGCCAAGCCCTAACCTGAAACCCGAAACCAGAAAGAGGCGCCTTTCTTACCCCGAGAGGAGTCCCTTGGGGTCTTTCATCCGCTGCTCCGGATATCTCACCTGGGACCTCCAGATGAAAAGGTGGGGCGAACATCGGAGGAAAAGACCACCAACAGGCTTTCTCATGCAACACCAAAGGGTTTATTGGGGGTATAGCATGCTGGAGCTCAGGGCTCACTTCAGAGGAACAAAGAACAAAGAGCCCCGAGAACCACTTGAGTGGAGTTTATATACATTCTTTAGAGAGGGCAGGGACTTTACATACATCATAGCCTCTTTAGCAAATCATCATATACCACGGGAAAATCAAATAACAACTCTAAAACATGATTAGCACATTCATTGGCGGGAACAGGTTGGGCAGGGGGTGATTGGTCAGCCGTAAGAAGGGGTATACATTTAAATTGATTGGTGGATGCACTGTGATGTATACGTGGTGAGCTGCATGGTTTCTGGGAAGGGGCTGTTAAGTAACTAGGTCCTCAGGGAAGATTTCAACACACATCTAATGTGCAAATCCGGGAATTGTCTTAACTGCCACAGAAATTTCAGGTGCTGAGTGCAGCTTGGAAACTTTAGAAAACCTGGTTCTTTACATTTCAATTTCAATTTCTTTTATTCTTTCAGAACCTTACAGAGGAAGGCGAGAGAGTTCATAGACAATTACTGCTCTTTTGGCCATTTTGGTTTTGGATGCACACAAGGGATCTTTCTTTAGATCCATCTGGTGCTGATAATCTAAGCCACAGCCTCAAACAGGGCCAAGAGGCTGATTAAAACATATCCATTTCCAAAGCAATTACTACTCTGAAGTCGGTTACAGAACTCAGTCTTCTAGGAGAATCACGCCAGTGTTAAAGCCCAGGTGAACACAGTCATCTCTTCCAAAAGCCACACAAGTTACCACAATTAAAATCAAAAAAATCCCACATGGCCCTCATCTACTTCCATATAGTCACTCATCATAATCTCTGGCTGGAGGTTTCCTTAAATGGCACAGGCCAATAGAGTGTCCATAATAAGCTCCCTTCTCCTCATTTACCTAAATTCAGGGTGGCCTGGACACCCTTCCTGTGAACCAGGATTGATCACATAGTTCTGCCATTAATACTGCTCTACTTCTCCAATTTGAGGCCTACTGACTATCAGGTATAGTATGTGATTTGGAGTCATTATTAAACCCAAGCACCTTTGCAGGGATTGGAAGAACTCATTTGACACAAAAAATCCCAATACTCCCTTGATGGAGGTCAAGAACCAAACACAGGAAGGCAAGAGACTTCACCCACAATGACTGATTTTTTGCCATTTTGGTTTTGGATGCACACATTGGTTCTTTCTTTAGACCCATCCGATGCTGATAATCTAAGCCACAGCCTCACACAGGGCCAAGAGGCTGATTCAGACACATCCCTTTCCAAAGTAATTAAGCAAAGAGCCACTGGTGATGCCCATTCCTTTCCATTATAAAACTGTTTTCTTCAGGCTTCACAAAGGGTGGCCTGAGGCAAAGACCTTCCTGACATTCAGGGCAACAGAACAATAGGTAAGCAAAAGGCCCAAAGCAGGGTTTCTCTACTGAGACTTTCCTGGTCACACTGATATCTGAGTTTTCTGAGATGCTTGCCATTCCCTTCAGCTATGGATTACATGGCCACGTCACAGAGTTTGGAGGTGGTACATATTTTGGACACAAAACCATGAGCCTATTGTGGAGAGTGGCCAGAATTCAGGAAGAAAACAGGAACTTAGGAAGACAGTACATGTTGTCCATCGATAAGGCAACCTGCAGTCCATTCCTAAAATGGGTAGGATGAATGCTGGGAAGCTTTCTACTAGACAGGACACATCCATTGATGCATTCTCTTTTCTAATGTCTACAACCACGGACACAGTGGGATACACAGACATAGAAACACTCGCCTTGTCAAAAGACTTTCTAGAAACATTCCACTCCAAACCAAGCAAGCCGCCTTTCCTACCTATTCTCAGAACATAAGACAAAACCACAAACTCACACCCACACTGAAAAAGGCACCTCCTTCCCCAAAGTAAGTCTGTGACTATCCAGAGTGTCCTCTGACTGGTGGGCCATACTATGTTCCCCAGAAATGGCCTGTCCTGTCTCAGATCTGGTCTCCATGGCCAACTCTGTGAAATATCAGGGGCCCGCGGTGAGCCACTTCTTGCTTTCTCTGGAAAGGCCAGTCTTCAAAATTTCCTGGCATTTGGCCATCCTCATATCAGTAGGTACCAAAAAAGACTTACTCTGTCCTTGGTAAATCCAAACAAGTGATCCCACTGTACTGGGACTGGGACTGGTTCTTGATGCCTGGCTTCCTGGATCCCAAGTTCAGAGAGTTCCATCACCAAGGAAGTGAGGTGAGGTCACTTCCTTCAGAAACTGAATGACGTCACTGCCTTAGCAACCACTTTTTCCGAACAGTTGCTTCCATACTTCCTCTGACACTTTCACAAGTTAGATTGGTATCTCAACCATAGGAACCCGGGAACAGCTCTCCACAAAGGCCTTTGTTGGTCCATCTTTTCTACATTAAGGAGAGAGGGTGAATGAGACACAACCCTTCATCCTTACCAGGTTGTTTTCCATGGAAGATGACTATTGCTCTCTCACGTTCTTCATAGTTGCCTACATGTTCTCCAGGGATCATTTCTGCATGGACCTTTGAGGTTTTCAGCAGGTGGAAGATCCACTACATTCCTGTATTGTAAGACCAACTCTGTCCCTGCTGTTCTGTAATGTTAGATTGAGGGAACAGTGTATGGTTAGGGTTAATAACATGTGTGATTTGGGTTAGGAATAATTCTGCTGGATGAATAATGGTATTGGGAACCTGCGATATGTATGAGAATATATAGGTGAAATATATGTATGAAAACAGAAGTCTAGGTAAGATTTGAAGCCCAAAAGAGCATTTTGCCCTTGATTGGAATACTTAGATTTGAATTAGGTTCTGCACAGATTTGTCAGATTAATCAATATACAATGGCATAGGACCTTGTACCTTGGATGATTGAATGTCGAAGAGAACATCCAGTCAAAAAGGGATAGTCGGAAGTGAAAGGTTAATAAAATAGGTATTTGTCACTTCCTGGGAAGAATGTTGTGTTTATTCCGAGCATAATGGAGTTGTAAAAAAAAATATGATTAAATTAAAAAGACACCATGAAGAGTGTCAATGAGAGAGTGAGAGGACCAAAAAAAGTGGTTTGAGTCTTGGTTCACATAGTCCCCCTGTTTGACTACTTTTTTATCAACCCTGGCCTGTCCGATAATAATCTCCATATTATTGCTAACTATAAAACCCTGTTTGCTCAACCGTGTAATTTCTTTTCTCTAAGCTCAAATTGGACAAGTTAAACTCATGGTAATACCTCACTAGCAGACATAGAATGTGACACCCCACAATGATCACTTTTATGATTAAAAGTAGCTAGAAGAAGAAGTGGGGAATGAAAGATTAATAAAATAGGTACTTGTCACTTTTTTTTCTGTATGCTTAACAAAACACTGTTGAAATCTTGAGAACTGTTTGCTAATCTTGTTCCCAGAATGTCCTGTCCCCAAATGCCAAACTGCAGAATGTACTCCCTCACCCGGTTGAATGCAAACCGCCCACTCTCCCTCACCCATCAATAAACTTCACTCCCTGCCCTCCCCAAAGAAAGTATATAAGCTCTGCTTAAGCTCTTCTCAGGGCTCTCTGCTCTATTCAAGTGAGCTCCGATCCCCTGAATGCTGACCCCCTATAAACCCTTTGCTGTTGCATGAGATAGTCTTTTGGTGGTCTCTTCCTCCGAAGCTCGCCCAGTGTTTACTTTGATGATTGGGTGTAGAAAAGAACATTCAGTCAAAAAGGGATAGTCGGTAGGATTAGGAAGATAGTTGTTAGGTTTAGGAAGAAGAATGAGTATAGGTTTTGGAAAAAAAATATTCTTTATCAATAGGATTTTGTTTAGAGTGTGAATGTAAATGTTAGCCCACGTGAAGAGTCAGTCACAATAGTGAACCGGAGAAAATATGTAGGAAAACAGATATCAATAGAGATATTATGAAATAAGGCAAAATATAAAGTGGGTGATAGGATTAGACATTTTCAACAGGGTTGAATTTGAATATATGATCTTAGGAAGAAACCAATATGTAGTCACTAATTGGATTGATATTTGAGAGCATTAGGCAACCTGGACATGGCTGTGTTTAGTAATCCATGTTCATTTTCAATTTAGGCTTTGGTACAATAATAAGTGTGAACCTTGCATTTTGTCTGCAGAATATTACTGTGATAAAATGTATATGTAGATCAGGTGACATGAGTAATTTTTCCATCATTTCTGGGAGCAATATTTTGAAGATTAATAAGTTAGTATTGGGGGTACAAAGAGGTGTACCTTGTGTCTATGAATATAGAGCTAATGCATGAATAGACCATACTGTTAATAAATAATATAACTGGTCCACTTTAAACAATGCATTGGATTCATATCTTAAAATATATAAGAAATCTTATATTGATATACATACATTCATTCCAACTAGTTATACATCTAATAGTAAAATTAAGGTTATGGTTTATCATGAAAGGTGTGTGAGTTTTTCTTCAAAAGTGATTATGGAAATCAAAAATAATGTGTTTCGAAAGAAGTCTCATGAAAAGACCAGTCAAGAACCATGAAAAAATACATGTGTTCTGAAGCAGGAAGTGATTGAAAGTGAAACAAATGCCTCTAAATTAGCGAACTTGTGGATGAAATATATATCCTATTATGTGCATAAACTGAAGAAATAGTAATGTACCAGTTTTGAATAAAAATGAACGTCAAAATACACATCATGTCCCATAGGAATCAATTTGCATTGATGTTAACCTGGGTCAGTTACTGTATTAATTTTAGGATTTGTAGGCACCATTCACTGAAGATAGTTTTCAGTACTAGGAAACAAATACATATTTCAGGTGGATGAATATTTCTGATGATAATCTTGTGAAAAGTTGATTATAAATTCACATATATGAATATGAATGAATTTAGGAAATGTATAAAAAGACACATGTATTTCATATTTTGAAAAATCTGGAAAGTTTGTATATATATATATATATATATATATATATATATATATATATATATATATATACACACACACACACACATACACACACACATGCACACAGACATTAAAAATTAGCAATATATATGCCAATTGAAATTCACCATGAAATATATATCATCCACAGATTCAAAAATATTCATTTTACTGAACATGGATTTATGTATAATGTTGTTAAACTAGGAAGCTCACACAGAGTTCGAATTTTAACTTCCAACAGCATTTAGGAGAAGTGATCTCTTCTCACAATGTGTATCTGCCAAGTCAACCACCTCACAAGAATGTACGTGTTGTACCTTGTAGGATTCTATATGTGCATATAAAAATACATGTGCAAATAGGCTACAGAGAAAGGGAGACAGGAATTCACATATTTGTTAACTTTAAAAACACATGGAGAACAATTTCTACAAAAGTTGACTAGATTTATAACTCCTACACTACATAATGCAAAAGGCAAATTCAACTATACACCATGCCTCCTCTGAACTGCTTGTATTTCTATTCTGTTTGGATTATTATTCTCCATCATATTAGGATAAGTAGTCAGAGTCTAGTAGGCTAAGGGTTAGTGTCAGGGATTCAGTATTTCCAATGGAAAATTGGAAAAGGTATCCAATGTGTATGTAATTATGTGCTTTGAAAAATCTTCCCACTCTTATCCAGAACAATGCCTTGACATTACCTTTGCCCCAAGTAAGACACAATTACAAGAGAAGAGTTCGAAAATCTGTGCATATATATATGGAATGCAATATGCTCAGTTGTTCACAAACTTGGAGGTGGTAGAGGAGTTTACAAAAGTAAAGGACAGGGTAAACCCTCCACAAAAATGGAGCTTTGCTGGCCTAAAGACTTCTTGAGAAACTGCCTCTGAGGTTGGGCACTTGAAATATATGTTGTTGTCAGGAGCTTAATCTTCATTTGTGGTGAGACAATTAAAGCTGGATCTGCATCTATGTGACGTGAAGGATCTTGTTTCTTATTTTCCAATGAACATGAGACAGCAGTGCTGAATTCTCTCTTTGTAGGTAAACTGTGGCCACTGGGGGCTATGTGTCTCCCTGTGAGGTCTGTGAAACGATTTGATCATCCTCCAATTTTCGTGGTGTTTCTTGCTGCTGTACTGGGAGTTTGGTATTTGCTTCGTGAAATACAAAGATTTCAACTGGGACAAAGTGCTAGAGGGAGTTCTGTCACGTGTGGTGTGTCAGGGTCTGCAAGAGAATGCACCAACCAGGCCTTTATCCCACATAGCTCGGCCCCTTGACCATAGCAACCTGATTCTGAACATTGCCCTGAAAACTCTCCATATAACAGGATGCATTTACATATAAGGGTCTGCTGGCTACACTATGTCAGTCACAAGCTATTTGGAAGCCAATGGAAGGTCCACATGACTCCACCACAGATGTTTTATCACACACCTGCACACCACTACTCTAGGCCCACTACTCAGGAGGCTCCAACATACTGGCATCACTGTTCTTCAACATTTTCATGAAACCCAGTCAATCAAGGCACTGTATTGTATACTCATGATCAGCAACAGGACATCCAAAGTTTCTCCAGTGCCACCTGGTCATGGGAATTTCAAAAATTTGATGGTATTCATCTAGCCATTTTTCAAGGATGAAGTTGGAGGCACTGTGGGTTTCAATTCATTCAGGAACCACTAAATGGTGAGGAAGTTCATTTCAATGAAATCTCTGGACAACACTCACAGGAAAGGCTTCCCAAAGAGTGGCCAAAAGGTCACATGAAGCCAGGCCCATTGAACTGTACAATGTGAGGTCCATGTGTGTTTTGACTCTCAAATATGGCTTCCATGTTTTTCATAAAAAAATCATGTGATATCCTGGCTGAGATTCACAGTGCTCTGTGGAAAACCAACCTGGGACTAGATTTCAGATTCCAAGGGTGAATCTCATGCGTGGCCTCCTAAAATCCCAATTCAATTCATGGCAATACTACTCTGAGGTCAGTTCCAGAACTCAGTCTATAAGGGGAATCACCCAAGAGTGAAGCCCTGGTGGACCCAGTCATCTCTTCCAACTGCCACAAAAATGACCACAATTATAACCAAAACACTCCCACATGGCCCTCATTTTCTTCCATATAGATATTCATCATAACTTCTGGCTAGAGGTTTCCATAAGTGGCGCAGCTCAAGACAGTGTCCAATATAAGCTTCTTTGCCCCTCATTTGCCTAAAGTAAGTGTGGCCTGCACACTCTTCCTGTCAACCAGGAGTGATCAAATAGGCCTGCCATTAATACTGCTCTGCTTCTACTATTTGAGGCCTACTGACTGTCAGGTATAGATTCTTATGTGGTTTGTAGTCATGAGACAACACTAGCACATCTGCAGGGCTTTGAAAAACTCATTTTACTCAAGGGTCAATAATCACACTTGATGGAGGTCAGGAACCTAACAGAGGAAGGTGAGAGACTTCATCCACAATGACTGATCTTTTTGAATTTTGTTTATGGATGCACACATGGGATATTTCTTTAGATCCATCAGGAGCTGACAATCTAAGCCCCAGCTTCACCGAGCGCCAAGAGGCTGATTCAACACATCCATTTCCAAAGCAATTAAGCGAAGAGCCACAGGTGATGCCCACTCATTTCCATTTGAATACTGTTTTCTTCAGGCTTCACAAAGGGGTGGCCTGAGCCAAAGACTTTCCTTACATTCAGGGCAACAGAAAAATAGGTAAGCAAATGGCCCAAAGCAGGGTTTCTCCACTGAGACTTTCCTGGTATCTGAGTTTCCTGATATCTGAGTTTTCTGACATGCTCCACTTCCCTTCAGCTATCCAGTACATGGCCATGTGACAGAGCTTGGAGGTGCTACATAGCTTGGACACAAAACTTTGAGCCTATTCTGGAGAGTGTCCGGAATTCAGGAAGAAAACAGGAACTTAGAAAGATAGTAGGTTTTGCCCATTGATAAGGCTAGTCGCAGTCCATTCATAAATTGGCAGTATGAATGCTGGGAAGCTTTCTACTAGACAGAACACATCCATGATGCATTCTTTTTCTAATACTAAGACCACGGAGAGAGTGGGATACACAGTAATAGAAACACTCACCTTGTCAGAGGACATACTAGATACAGTCCTCTCCAAACCAAACAAATCGCCTTTCCTACATATTCTCAGAACATGAGACAAAACCACAAACTCACACCCACACTCAAAAAGACACCACCTTTCCCAAAGTAGGTCTGTGACTATCCGGAGTGTCCTATGATGGGTGGGACATACTATATTTCCACGAAATGCACTGTGCTCTCTCAGTTCTGGTCTCCTTGGCCAACTCTGTGAAGTTGTCAAAAGTCACTGGTGAGCCACTACCTTCTTTCTCATGAAAGGCCCCTCTTCTTAGCTTTCCTAGCATTTGGCCATCCTCACATAACTAGGTACCAAGAAAGACTGACTCTGTCCTTGGTTTACCCAAACAAGTGAGACCACTGGAACTGGGACTGGAACTGGCTGTGGTTGCCTGGCTTCCTGAATCCCAAGTTTAGAGAGTTCCATCACCAAGGAAGTTATGTGAGGTAACTTTCTTCAGGAAGTGAATGAAGTCACTGCCTTGGCAACCACTTTGTCCTAACACTTGCTTCCAAGGGTCCCATGAGATGGAGGGTGCACCTACTTGCTGTGACATTTTCACAAGTTAGAATGGTATATCAACCATAGGCACCTGGGCACAGCTCTCCACACAGGCTTGGTTTGGTCCATCTTCTCTACATTAAGATGAAAGAGGCTGATTCAGACACATCCCTTCACCCTAACCAGGTTGTTTGCGATGGAAGTTGACTTTTCCTCCCTCAGGTCCTTCATTGCTGCCTACATCTTCTCCATGGATCATTTCTGTATTGACCTTTGAGGTTCTCAGCAGGTGGAAGATCCCCTACACTCCTGATTGTAAGACCAACTCTGTCCCTGCTTTTCTGTAAAGTTAGATTGAGGGAACAGTGTATGGTTAGGGTAATAACAGGTTCGATTTGGGTTAGGAATCATTCTGCATGATGAATAATGGCATTGGGAACCTGTGATATTTACAAGAATATACAGGTGAAATATAAGTATGAATACAGAAGTCTAGGTAAGATTTGAAGCCCAGAAGAGCATTGGGTCCTTGATTGGGATACTTAGCTTTGAAATACCTTCTGCACAGATGTCTCAGAAAAATCGATAAACAATGGCATAGGACCTTGTAAATTGGATGATTGAATGTAGAAGAAAACATCCACTTAAAAAGGGTAGTCGGTGGGATTGGAAAGATAGTCAGTAGGTTTAGGAAGAAGAGTGAGTATAGGATTTGGTCCAAAAGTTCTTTAGCAATAGGGTTTCTCGTAGAGAATGAATGTAAATGTCAGAACATGTGATGAGTCAGTCACAATGATTAACTAGGGAAAATATATAGGGAAGCAGATATCAATAGAGACATGAAGAAATCAGGCAAAGTATAAATTGATTGATAGGATTAGACATTTTCAACATGGTAGATGTTGAATATACAATCTTAGAAAAAAACAAATATTTAGCACCAATAGGATTAACATTTGAGAGCATTAGGCAATCTGGACTTGGATGTTTTTAGTAATCCATGCTCACTTTCCATTTAGGTTTTGGTACAATCATAAGTGTGAACTTTGCATTTTGTGTCCAGAATATTACTGTGATAAAGTGTATATGTAGATCAGGTGACATGAGTATTTCTTCCACCAATTCTGTGGTCAATATTTTGAAGATGTATAAATTAGTATTGGGTGTACAAATAGGTCTACCCTGTGTCTACAAATATAGATAAAATGAATGAATTGACCATACTGTGAATAAATAATATAACTGGTTCCAACTTTAAATTATGGATTGAATTGATATCTGAAAATATACAGGAAATCTTATATTGATATACATACATTCATTACAACCATTTATAGATCTAATGGTAATATTAAGGTTATGGTTTGTCATGAAGAGTGTGTGAGGTTTGCTTCAAAAGCGATTATTGAAATCTAAAATGAAAAGTAGTCTCATGAAAAGACCAGACAAAAAACATGGAGGAATACATGTGTACTGAAGCAGGAAGTGATAGAAAGTGAAACAAATGCCTATAAATTTGAAAACTTGTGAATGAAATATGTATCCTATGATGTGCATAAACTGAAGAAATAGTCATGTAACATTGTTGAATAAAAATGAATGTCATAATACACATCATGTACCATAGTAATCTACTTGCATTGATGTTAAAGTGGGTCAGATACTGTAGAAAAATTAGGACTTCTATGCACCATTCACTGAATTTAGATTTCAGTACTAGGAAACAATATGTATTTGAGGTGGATGAATATTTCTGAGAATAATTTTGTGAACATTTGATTATAAATCCACATACATGAATATGAATGCATTTAGGGATTGTATAATAAGACACATATATTTTATATTCTGAAAAATCTGGAGAGTGTGTGTATATATATATATATATATATATATATATATATATATATATATATATATACACACACACACACACACACACACACAGACATTAAAAGGTAGCGATATATATGCCAATCGAAATTTATTATGAAATATATATCTTTCACAGATCCAAAAATATTCATTTTACTGAACATGGATTTATGTATTATCTTGTTCAACTAGGAAGCTCACCCGTAGTTTTAATTTTCAGTTCCAACAACGTTCTGGAGGAGTGATCTCTTTTGACAATTTGTATCTGCCAAGTCAGCCACCTCACAAAAGTGTACATGTGATACCAGGTAGGATTCTATATGTGCATACAAAAATACATGTGCTGAATAGGATACAGATAAAGGGCGACAGGAATTCACGGATTTGTTATCTTTAAAACACATGGAGAACTACTTCAATTTAATATTGACATGATTTATAACACCTACCCTTTATCATACAAAAGGTAAGTCCAGCTATACACCATGCCTCCTCTGAACTGCTTGTATTTCTATTCTGTTTTGGTTATTTTGCTCCATCAATTTAGGATTGACACAGTCTGGCTGGGCACAATTCAGGAGCCACTTGTCAAAAGCTAACTTTATTTTTAGAACCACACACGCCAAAAAATAGCTCCTCGGGAAAAACACTCAGAGCACAACTGCCACCACCGGCTTCCCACAAGCTCTCAACCTCCCCTCTCCTCCTGCTCTTGAGGTCGATTGGCTGGGTTGTTTGAGCAGAGCCAAAAAAGTCCCCCAAAAAGCAGCTCCATAATTTGAAAGGGTGGGGAAACAGCCCAATGGGCATCACCGCAGAGGAGCCAATCAGCTAGATGTTGCTGGGGCCGCTGTGAGCCAACCATCAGCTGGCAGTCTGAAAGTTTGCTTTGGCCCCTTGGGCTGTGGCTCTCAACATCTAACCCTCTCTGTTTAAACAACAAGCATGTGGCTTAGGGACCATGCCTGCCTTAGGTTGTCCAATAGTACATATGATACTTACCCATTATCGAATGAGCTGACCTCAAGGTGTCAGCCTCCTGTCTTAGATTGGTACCATTGTAATTGGATCTTACCCGTCACTGACTACAGGTCCAGTATACATCCACACCTGTGGAGAGGTCTTTGTACCAGCGGGCGGGTGAGGCTCTTTGCCTCATCTCTGTTGGCCCCCTAATTTTAGCTGAACAACCATGACAAGCAGAAGGGAGGAAGATACACCAAGGCAATTGATGGCTCTTTTTGAAAAAATTGTACCACCGATGACATCATCAGAGAAATACCCCAACACTACCACACGTCACTGCACCAACAGATAGTTCACAATGCAGGCAGGTGAGTTCACAATGCATACAAGTGATACATAGTCCAGGCAAGTTCTGCAAGCAGTTCAGTGATGGCTATTGCAGAAGCTGTAGATTGGTTTTATCTTTGACTTCACATGCACTGGGATGAAGATAGAAATTCTGGCAACAATGCCTAAAGAAAGAATTATGTAACATTCCAAAAGGCACTAAAAGAAAACAATTTTCTTAACAATTTACATTGTCTAGAAGAGAATTATTAAATATAATGAAAAGAAAAGGTGGATCCAACATGGCGGCAGGCAGAGAGGCTGCGCTTTTAATGCACTCCCAGTGATGGGGTCATAAAGTCGCAAGGATAACTCTTTGATTCTACCAACGGAGATTCTCCTAGCAAAATTCCACTGAAGGGAGACTGCCCGGGAGCTACAAGAATTTTTTTGAAGCGTCTGTGTGACCCGCACGAGTGGGACCCTGCCACTAGACGCGGAGTTCGAGATTCACCAGCCACAGTCTGCGCACCGCGGGCACAGCTGCAGATCCGTCCACCAGCCCGCAGCCAAAGTGACTGGGTCCTGCTAGACGCCGAGACACAGCTTGGCAGGAAGAAGTCTTTAGCCAAGCCTCCACGCGCCAGGAGCTGAGGTGAACTGGGCCGGACCAGTCCCACCCCTCCCCTCGGTCAATCCGGCAAGAAGCCTGGGGCCCACCATAGCAGAGAGGTGACATCATCGGAGTTCGGCCGGCGAAATTCCTTCCCAGCAAATTCCACTTTAGCAGGTGTGTGACTCCCCATACTGATACAAGCAGCCAGGAAACTTCATTGACTTCTCAGGGGTCGTGTCCGTAGGGAAGCAGAGGGGAGCCCAGAACCCAAGGCCCCCATATCACCAGTGGTGACCCCTAAGTTCTTATCCGCCAGTTTACCACAGCACTGAGGATTAAAAGGGGCACTCGGTGGGGCTGCAAGTGTAACTAGATCTCTGGAGAATCACTTCTGGGGAACAGGACCTGGCTGGCAGGCTGACAGGAGGAAGGGGGTTAAGAGCTGGAGAAGTGAAATGGCTCTGGACTGACAAGTCTGAGAGACCCCCAGAAGACGCCCTACAGGGATAGCTCTCGGCAGGTAGAGAGCAGACACTCCGCTTGGAAGGCACAGCTCCGCCTACTGGAAGAGAAGAAGGTGGATCTCTAAGACTTTAATTTTTTTGTTGTTGTTGTTGCTGTTGTTGATATTTTTTTCTCTCCTACTTCTCTCCCTGTTCCTTTCCCCCCTTTTCCTTCTCTCTTTCTATCCCATTTCAAGTTTTATTGTTCTTTTTTTATTCCCCTCTAATCTATCTCTCCCTCTATCCTTTTTTTCTTTTTAAGAGCACCTTCATTCTCCTACCCCCCAACTCTCATTCCAAGCATTACATCTTTCATTGTGTGTAATTGTCTAAATGCAAATAGGTGAATGTCTCGAGTCTGTCTATAAGACTCCTAAATACCTAGCTACTACCAACACCCTGATCCAATTGCCTGGTAGTATCCACCTTCAGTGGAGCAATCTTCTAAAGTAGCCGAGACATACTAACCATTGTACCACCAGAGCACCCAACCTAAACATATAGTCCTAAGAACAAACAGCAAATCATTATATGCATACAGAACCTAGAAGACTTATATGAATTAAATGAATCAGCTTTAAAGTACAACAAAGCCCAAAATTTTTAGGCATAATCTTCCACCACAAAAGAGAGACAACAGAGATATACAAAGCCAAAACAAATGTATAGGAGAAAGCAGTTACAAAGCAGTCAAACAGAGCTGGAAAGCAACGTGAACAATATGAAAAAACAAGGGAAAAAGGGGTTACAAACAATGCAGGACAATCTAAATATACAGGAGGACCTAGAAGAATCAGAAATATGGACAGGGAAAGAAATCAAGGCATTCCTAATTCAGATGGAACGGAATATTAGAGAAGACATGAGACAGCAAATCCAAGCATTGAAAGTATATTTTGAAGAGGAACTAACCACACAAATTAAATCCGCAAAGAATGAGCTTTATCAGGAGATAGAGGTGTTAAAAAATAATCAAGTTGTAATCATAGAAATGCAAGAAACCGTAAATCAGATTAAAAGCGCTAATGAGAATATTACAAACAGACTAGATCAAGTAGAAGTCAGAACATCAGATAATGAAGACAAAGTATATCAACTTGAAAAGAATATAGTCAACACAGAAAAGATGTGAAATCAAACATATAACACAAAACACAAGTGCACACATAATATAATACATACAACACATGACATAATATTAAAGGCCTTATGACTTTTTACAGGTGAAATCTCCATTGCAATGTCTAAAAACTCTATTGTCCAAAAATAGAACTGATCAGCAAAACATTAACCTAGTTCTGTATGAGCTAAAAAAAAACAAAATAAAACTTCATGATATGAGAATGGGGAATAATAAAATAGATTTGAAAAAAACATTCTGGTTCTGTCACAGATGTAAGAACAGCCAAACTGGAGTTCTGCATATCAGCTCTTATTGATTTGAGCCAAATCATCTTATTTTTGGTCTGTAGAAATCTCTTTAGTTAATCTCTCTGGAATCCAAATTGGCTACTGTTCTCCCTGTGGAAACACAAAAACAGACGCCGGACTCCAGACAATTACTTGGTCAGGACCTTTCCATTGTCCTGTTAGAATATCCTTCCAAAGTACCTTGGGCTTATGTACATTTTTTGGACATATATGCCTTTCTGCAGCACTAAGCCCTGATGAACCCAAATTTAAAAAGTTTAGAGTAAAAGGGTTATTTTAAGTTTACCTTTGGGGAATATATACCCCTTCCCAATTTGTTCTTTTTGCTTTAAAATGTACGTTTTAATAGTTTCATGTGCTCTTTCAACTATGCCTTCTCCCTGTGGATTGTATGGGATTCCTGTTATATGAGTAATGCCAAATGATGAGCAAAATTGTTTAAAAGAAGTAGAAGTATAAGCAGGGGCATTATCTGTTTTTAACTCTTTTGGAACGCCCACAGTGGCAAAATTTTGTAAGCAATGAGCTATAACATCTTTAGTTTTTTTCTCCAGCAAGAATGGAGCCCATCAAAAATCCAGAAGAAGTATCAACTGTAACATGCAAATATTTTAATTTTCCAAATTCTGGCAAGTTTCTGACGTTCATCTGCCAAATATGGTTAGGTATCAATCCTCTAGGATTGACTCCAAGATTAACTTGTGGTAAAAAGGTCACACAATTTTGACATTGTTTTATTATTTGTCTAGCTTGTTCCTTAGTTACTTTGAAACGCTTTTGTAAAGTATTAGCATTGACATGAAACTTTTTATGAAAATTTGTAGCTTCTTCTAGTGTATAGAAAATATGTATGAATGTCATGTGTTGTTTTATCTGCTAAATAATTGCCCAAACTAAGGGCTCCAGGCAATCCTGTATGTGTCCTGAAATATCCTATAAAAAACGGATCTTTCCTGTCCCAGATTAGACTTTGTATAGTCGAAAGCAAAGAGAAAATAGTAGAGAAAGGGGAAATCCTTCTACCATCTTCAAGTGATACTATAGCACTAACTATATACTGATTATCGGAAAATAAATTAATTACAGATGCTTTAAGCATCACAAAAGCTTGTAATACTGCATTAAGCTCTACATTTTGAGCTAATTGTTTGGGTACTAAAAATGTAAAAGTTTGATCAGGTGTAAATATTACTGCTGTACCATTATTTGACCCATCAGTGAATATATTTGTAGCATTTATAATAGGTGTTTTTCTTGTCATTTTTGGAAAAATTACATGATGTGATGACCAAAAAGACAATAAAGGATTAGATGGTAAGTGGTTATCAAATGAAACATTAGATTTGCACATGATTATTGCCCAAGAATTTAACTAATTATCTAAATCATCAATTTGATTCATAGTATATGGAGTAATAATTTTATCTTCTTGGGTTGTATTATAGTTATAGTAGAAATATTCAAGTAAAAGAGAAGATCTCTCGAGCTAGTCAGACAGAGATAAAAATTCAATTAAAAGAGAAGGTCTCTCTAGCTAGTTAGACAGAGGAAAAAATCAAGTGATTGATCCTGATAATGTGTCTGAATCAGCCTCTTGGACCTGTGTGAGGTTGTGGCTTAGATTCTCATCACCTGATGGATCATTCCGTGTGTGAATCCATACCCAAAATGGCCAAAAGAGCAGTCCCTGTGGATGAAGTCTCTTGCCTTCCTTTGTAAGTCTACTGAACTCCATCAAGTGAGAATACGCATCCTTTGTGTCAAATGAGTTCTTCAAAGCCCTGGAGAGTCTAGCACATAGGTTCTTGGGTTTTCTCATGACTCCAATTCACATAAAAATATCTATACCTGACAGTCAGTAGGCCTCAAATTGGAGAAGCAGAGGTGTATTAAGGGCAGGCCTATTTGATCACACCTGGTTCACAGGAAGGGTGTCCAGGCCACCATGACTTTAGGCAATGAAGGGCAAGAAAGCTTATTTTGGACACTGTCTTGGACTTCGCCACTCATGGAAACCTCCAGACAGAGCGTAGTATGAGAGTGTATATATGGAAGAAAATGAGGACCATGTGGGAGTGTTTTGGTTTTAATTGTGGTCATTTGTGTGGTAGTTGGAAGATATGACTGGGTATACCTGGGCTGAACTCTGGTGTGATTCCCCTTAGAGACTGAGTTCTAGAGCTGACTTAGAGAAGTGTTATCATGAAATATGTTGGGATTTTAGTTGGTCACGCATGAGAGTCGCCCTTGGAAACCAAGATCTAGGCCCAGGTTTGCTTTCCACCGAGCACTGGGAATCTAATCCAGGATATCCCATGGTTATATTCTGAAAGACATGGCAGCCATAGTTGAGAGTCAAAACACACATGTACCTCACATTGTAGACAGCAATAGGTCTGGCTTCCTGTGAAATTTTGGCCACTCTTTGGAAGCCTTGTCTGTGAGATTGCTCCAGAGCTTTCATTGAAATGAGCTTCCTCACCATTTAATTGTTCCTGAATGAAGTTAAACACACAGTGCCTCCAACATCATTCTTGTAAAATGGCTAGATAAATACCATAAAATTTTTGAAATTCCCATGACCGTGAAAATGGTGTAGAACAGAGATGCCAGTAAGTTGGAGCCTGATGTGAAATGGGCCTAGAAAAGTCGTGTGCAGTTGTGTGATAAAATATCTGTGGTGGGGCAATGTGGATCTGCCATTGGCTTCCAAATGGCTTGTGACTGACATGGTGCACCCAGCAGACCCTTCTATGTAAAGGCATCTTGTTATGTGGAGAGTTTTCAGGGCAATGTTCAGAATCAGATTGCTATGGTTAAGGATGCAAGCTATGTGGGATTGAAGCCTGGTTGGTTCATTATCATGCAGAACCTGACACACCACACGTGACAGAACTCCCTTTAGCACTGTGTCCCAGTTTTACTCCTTGTATTTTGTGAAGCAAATACCAAACTCACATTGCAGCAGCAAGAAACACATCGACAAGTGGAGGATGGCCAGATGGCTTTACAGTCCACACGGAAAGAGTTTGCCCGCAGTGGCCACAGTTTACCTACAAAGAGAGAATTCAGCACTGCTGCCTCATGTTCATTAGAAAATAAGAAACCATGTCCTCCAGGTCACTTAGATACATACCTAGCTTTGATGGTCTCTCTAAAAAAAAAGCTAAAACTCCTGACAACAACAAATATTTCAAGTGCCCAAACTCAGAGGCAGTTTCACCAGAAGTCTTTAGTCCAGAAGAGCTCCATTTTTGTGGAGTATTTACCTGTCCCTTACTTTTGGAAACTCCTCTACCACCTTCAAGGTTGTGAACTCTTGAGCATATTACATTCCAGATATGTATTCACAGATTTTCTAACTCGTCCACTCTAATTGTATTTTACTTGGAGTGAAGGTAAAGTCAAGGCATTGTTCTGGATTAGAGTGGGAAGATTTTTGTGAAGCACATATTTACATACACATTGGATTCATTTTCCTATTTTCAATTCAAAATGCTGAATGCCTGACACTAACGCATACCCTACTAGACTCTGACTACTAATTCTAATATGATGGAGAAAAATAACCCAAACCGAATAGAAATACAAGCAGTTTAGACGAGACATAGTGTATTGCTGGACTTGCCTTTTGCATTATACAGGGTAGGACTTATAAATCTAGTCAATATTTTGTTGAAATAGTTCTCCATGTGTTTTTAAAGTTAACAAATAGATGAATTCCTCTCTGCCTTTCTCTGTAGCCAATTCAGCACATGTTATTTCATATGCACATATTGAATCATACCTGTTATCACATGTACATTCTTGTGAGGTGGCTGACTTTGCAGATACAAATTGGGAGAAGAGATCACTCCACCTAAACACAGTTGGAACTGAAAATTCAACCTATGGGTGAGCTTCGTAGATGAACAACATGATAAATAAAATCATGTTCAGTATAATGAATATTTTTGGATCAGTGGATGATATACATTTCATGATGAATTTCGATTTCCATATATATTGCTACTTTTTAATGTCTGTGTGTGTGTGTGTGTGTGTGTGTGTGTGTGTGTACACTCTCCAAGTTTTTCATAATATGAAATATATGGGTCTCAATGTACACTCCCTAAATTTATTCGTATTCATGTATGTGGATTTATAATCAAATATTCAAAAGATTATTCTCAGAAATATTCATCCACCTGAAATATATATTTGTTTCCAAGAAATAAAAACTAACTTCTGTGAATGGTGCATACGAATCCTAATATTTCTACAGTAACTGACCCAGTTTAACACCAATGCAAGAAGATAATTATGGAACGTGATGTGTATTTTGATGTTCATTTATAGTCAACACTTGTACATTACTATTTCTTCAGTTTATGCACATCATAAGATATATATTTCATACACAAGTTAGCAAATTTATTGGCATTTGTTTCACTTTCAATAACTTCATTCTTCAGAACACATGTATTCCTCCATGTTTTTTAACAAGACTTCTTTCTAAACACATTATTTTCGATTTCCATAATCACTTTTGAAGCATAACTCACACACTCTTCATGATGAAATATCACCTTAATATTACCATTAGAAGTATAACTGGTTGGAATGAATGATTTTATATCAACATTAGATTTTCTGTATATTTTCAGATATCAACTCAATCCATTATTTAAAGCGGACCAATTATATTATTTATTCACAGTATGGTCTATTCTTGCATTATCTCTATATTCTTAGACAGATACTACACCACTTTCTACCCCCAATACTCATTTATACGTCTTCAAAATATTGTTCCCAGAAATGGTGGAAGAAATACTCATGTCACCTGATCTACATATACATTTTATCACAGTAATATTCTGGAAAATAAAGCAAAGGTCACACTTATGATTGTACCAAAGCCTAAATTTAAAGTGAGCATGGATTTCTAAAAACATCCATGTCCAGGTTGCCTAATTCTCTCAAATGTCAATCCAATTGTTGACTACATATTTGTTTCTTTCTAAGATTATATATTCAAACTCAACCCTGTTGAAAATGTCTAATCCTATCACTCACTTTACTTTTCCTGATATCCTAATGTCTCTATTGATATCGGCTTTCCTTCATAAATTCCCAGTTCATCATTTTGACTGTTCATTTGTGCTGACATTTACATTCACTCTCTACCTGAAACCCAATTGCTAAATAACTTTTGGTCCAAATCCTATACTCACTCTTCTTTCTGAATCTACCAACTATCTCCCAAATCCTACTGACTATCCTTTTTTGAATGGATGTTCTCTTCGACATTCAATCATTCAAGGTACAAGGTTCGATGCCATTGTGTATTGATTTATCTGAGACATCTGTGCAGGACATAATTCAAAGCTAAGTCTCCCAATCAAGGGCCCAATCCGTTTCTGGGCTTCAAATATTACTTAGATTTCTGTTTTCATACATATATTTCACCTCTATATTTTTATAAATATCACAGATTTCCAATACCATTATTCATCCAGCAAAATGATTCCTAACCCAAATCGAACATGTAATTAACCCAAACCATATACTATTCCCTCATTCTAACTTTATAAAAGAGCAGAGAAAGTGTTGGTCTTACAATATAGGAATGTAGGGGATATACCACCTGCTGAAAACCTCAAAGGTCCATGCAGAAATAATCCCTGGAGAAGATGTAGGCAGCTATTAAGGACCTGAGAGAGCAAAAGTCATCTTCCATGGAAAACAACCCTGTCTGGAGAGGGGTTGTGTCTGACTGAGTGTCTCTGTTCCTAATGTACAGAAGATGGACCAATCCAGGCCTGTGTGCAGAGCTGTTCACGGGTGCCTATGGGTGATATAGTATTCTAACTGGTGAGAGGGTCACGGGAAATAGGGGCAGCATCTATCTCATGGGACCCTTGGAAGCAACTGTTAGGAAAAAGTGGTTGCAAAGGCAGTGACCTCATTCAGTTCCTGAAGGAAGTGACCTCATCTCTATTCCTTGGTGATGGAACTCTCTGAACTTGTGATCCAGGATTCCAGGCACCCAGAGCCAGTCCTAGTCCCAGTCCCAGTGGGCTCATTTGTTTGGATTTTGTAAGGACAGAGTCAGTCTTTCTTGGTATCTATTGATGTGAAGATGGCCAAATGCCAGGAAAGCTTTGAAGACTGGCCTTTCCAGAGAAAGCAAGTAGTGGCTCACCACGGGCTCCTGACAATTTCACAGAGTTGGCCAAAGAGACCAGATCTGAGACAGGACAGGCCATTTTGGAGGTACATAGTAAGGCTCACCAGTGAGAGTACACTCCGAATAGTCACAGACCTACTTGGAGGAAGGCGTTGCCTTTGAGGTTTTTGTTGTGTGATTGTGGTTTTATCTCATGTTCTGAGAAAAGGTAAGAAAGGCGGTTTGTTTGGTTTGGAGTGAACTGTTTCTAGTAAGTCGTTTGACAAGGCAAGTGTTTCTATGTCTGTGTATCCCAATGTGTCTGTTTTTGTAGACATTAGAAAAGAGAATGCATCAATGGATGTGTCCTGTCTAGTAGAAAGCTTCCCAGCATCAATCCTGCCCAATTTATGAATGGATTGTGGCTTGCATTATCGAAGGGCAACACCTACAAACTTCCTAAGTTCCCATTTTCTTCCTGAATTCTGGCTACACTCAAGAATAGGCTCATGGTTTTGTGTCCAAGATATTTACCACCTCCAAGCTCTGTGATATGGCCATGTACTGGATAGCTGAAGGGAATGGCGAGCATCTCAGAAAACTCAGATATCAGTGTGACCAGTAAAGTCTCAGTGGAGGAACCCCGCTATGGGCCTTTTGCTTACCTATTGTTCTTTTGCCCTGAATGTCAGGAAGGGCTTTGCCTCACGCCACCCCTTTCTGAAGCCTGAAGAAACCAGTTTTCAAATGGAAATGAGTGGGCATCACCTGTGGCTCTTTGCTTAACTGCTTTGGAAAGGGATGTGTCTGAATCAGTCTCTTGGCCCTGTGTGAGGCTGTGGCTTAGATTACCAACACCTGATGGATGTAAAGAAAGATCCCATGTGTGCATACAAAATCAAAATGGCAAAAATTCGCAGTCATTGTAGATGAAGTCTCTCGCCTTTCTCTGTAAAGTTCCTGACCTCCATCAAGGGGAATAGGGATCCTTTGGGTCAAATGAATTCTTCAAAACCATGCAGAGGCAAATCCATAAGTGCTTCGGTTTTTTCTTGACTCCATTTCACATAAAGAATCTAAACGCCAAAGTCAGAAGGCCTCAAATTGGAGAAGTGGAAAAGTATTAATGGCAGACTTATTTGATCACTCCTGGTTCACAAGAAGGGTGTCCAGGCCATGGTGACTTTAGTCACACACACACACACACACACACACACACACACACACACACACATATATATATATATATATATATATATATATATATATACACTCTCCAGATTTTTCAAAATATGAAATATGTGTCTTATTTTACACTCACGAAATTCATTCATATTCATATACGTAAATTTATAATCAACTTTCCAAAGATTATTCTTAGAAATATTCATTAACCATAAAAACATATTTCTTTCCTATACTGAAAAGTAACTTGAGTGAATGGTACACACAAATCCTAATATTTCTACAGTACCTGACCCAGTTTAACATCAATGCAAGTAGATTCCAATCGGACATAATGTGTATTTTGACGTTCATTTTTATTCAACACTGATAGATTACTATTTCTTCAATTTATGCACATCATAGGATATATATTTCATCCACAAGTTAGAAAATTAATAGGCATTTGTTTCACTATCAATCATTTTCTGCTTCAGAGCACATGTATTCCTCCATGTTTCTCGACTGGTCTTTTCATGAGAAAAGGGATGGACAAGGCAAGGTAAGGCAACTAAGATAGCACCGAAGACACGGAAACAGTCCTATTTGGTTGCAACCGGATTTAGAAGGCATTGCTTCTGTTGTAATCATTTAATCCCCTGCACCCCAAGTTTAAATTGTTTCAGAATTTTGTACCCAACATGGATGGGAGGGGCTCAGAAGTTCACAATCTGCAGAAGTTTATAAAAAGCAGTTTTTGTTTCTGGTTTTTTTTTTTCTCTGTTCTGGGCAAGTTAACATTTTAAGGATACCGGGAATGGGGCAGAGCTATTTTCTTCTCTTTTTTTTTTTTCTCTCAGCCAGATGTTACCATGGAGCCCAGTTGGTAACTTCTTTATCTTAGAAATGTAGCCATCTCTGTGAAGCCCCAGCTCAAGGCCAGAGGCCTTGTTTACATATTGCCAGCATTATGACTGACTCTTTCCAAACACATTATTTTCGATTTCCATAATCACTTTTGTAGCAAAACTAACATATCTTCATGATAAACCGTAACCCTAATATTAATATTAGATGTATCATTGGTTGGAATGAATGATTGTATATCAATATAAGATTTCTTATATATTTTCAGATATCTATTCAATCCGTTATTTAATGTGGAACCAGTTATATTATTTATTCACTTATGGTCTATTCATGCATTATCTGTATATTCAATGACACAGTGTACACCTCTTTGTACCCCCAATACCCATTTATATGTCTTCAAAATATTGCTCCCAGAAATGGTGGAAGAAACACTCATGTCACCACATCTACATATACATTTTATCACAGTAGTATTCTGGAGACAAATGTAAAGGTCACACTTTTGATTGTACCAAAGCCTAAATGGAAAGTGAGCATAGATTACAAAAAACATCCATGTCAAAGTTGCCTAATGCTCTCAAATGACAATCCTATTGGTGACTACATATTTGTTTCTTCTTAAGATTATATATTCTAACTCAATTCTGTTGAAAATGTCTAATCGTATCACGCACTTTATACTTTGCCTGATTTCGTAATGTCTTTATTGATATCTGCTTTCCTACATATTTTTCCCACTTCATTATTGTGACTGTTCACATGTGCTGACATTTACATTCACTCTCTAACCGAACCCCTATTGCTAAAGATATTGTTTTCCAAATCCTATACTCACTCTTCTTCCTAAACCTACCGACTATCTTCTTAATCTTACCGACTATCCGTTTATGACTGGATTTTCTCTTCTACATTCAAACATCCAAGTAATGTTCCTGCAAGCGTCGGTGGAAGAGATCACCAAGATAGTGTCTCATGCAACAGCAAGGGGTTAATTGGGGGTCCAGCAAGCTGGGGCTCAGAGCTCACATGAATAGAGCAGAGAGCCCTGAGAACAGCTTAAGCAGAGCTTATATACTTTCCTTGGAGAGGGCAGGGATGGAAATTTATTGATGGGTCAGAGCGAGTGGGTGGTTAGTGTGAAACTGGGTGAGGGAATACATTCTGCAATTTGGCAGTTGGGGACAGCACAATCTGGGAACAAGATTACAAACAGTTCTCAATATTTCAACAGTGTTTTGTTAAGCATACAGAAAAACAGGAACTTACAAGTACCTTTTTTATTAACCTTTCATTCCCCACTTCTTCTTCTTGCTACTTTTAATCATAAAAGTGATTATTGGGACGTGTCACATTCTATGTCTGCTAGTGGGGTATTACCATAAGTTTAACTTATCCAATTTGAGCTTGGAGAAAAGAAATTACATGGTTGAGCAAACAGGGTTTTATAGTTAGCAATAATATGAGGATTATTATTGGACAGGCCAGGGTTGATAAAAGCGTAGATAAGCAGGGGGACTGTGTGAACCAGACTCAAACCACCCTTTTTGGGCCTCTCTCTCTCGTTGACGCTTTTCAAGGCATCCTTTTATTTTACTCAAAGGTTTTTTTTACAACCTCAGTATGGTCGGCATCAAAACAACATTCTTACATCAATGCAGCACAAAGGCCCCCTTCTCTCATGAAGAGGAGGTCCAACTCTCAACTGGAGTGTAAAACAACTTCAGAGAGACATGTAAAAGATTCCTGCAAAGCTGTGATGGAGGTTTCTATTATCTTTAAGTTTTGGTCTCTTGCTGCTTCTATTTGGGTCATTTGTTGTGTACCATGGAGCAGGGCAGTGGTTCCTGTGACTACCACTGCCGCAACTCCAATTCCTAATATGATGGCTAAAGTGAGGGATATATGTTCCCAGTGGAACCGGGTTGTATGCCCCCGTGTTTGAACTTCAAATGAACCTGGGTCATTATAGAGCAATCTGGGAGACATCTTCACCATTACACAATTAATCACATCTGTTGACCATTTCATGAAAACATGAACAATGTTTAAGTATATAGAATTATACTGTTGTAGGGACGGACAAGGCACGGTACTTAAGATAGCACCAAAGACAGGGAAACAGTCCTATTTGGTTGCAACCGGATTCAGAGGGCATTGCTTCTGTTGTAATCAATTAACATCCTGAACCCCAAGTTTAGGTAGTTTCAGAATTTTGTACCCAACATGAAAGAGAAGGGACTCAGAAGTTCACAGTCTGCAGAAATTCACAAAAAGAAGATTTTTTTTTCTGTTTTTTCCTTTATTGTGGGCAAGTTAACTTTTCAAGGACACCTGGGAGGCAGAGAGCTTTTTTTTTTCCTTTTCTTTTATCCCCCTGCCAACTGTTACCATGGAGCCCAGTTTGGAAATTTTTATCTTAGAAATGTAGCCATCTCTGTGAAGCCCCAGCTCAAGGCCAGAGGACTTGTTAACATATTCTGTGAAAAACTATTAAGGGGGAGTCTAGCTTAGGAGTGCTGATTTTTCCAGCCAGTAGCCAAGTAGAAAAGGGCAACAGAAAAAGAGGAAGTTAATCTACACTGAACTCATTTATAGAGACTCTTTTGCTGAAAGTCCTAAAGTCAGCCATGGTGAAGACTTCTGGAGAAGTTCAGTGAAGATTTTTCTGTGGGCCTGGTACTGAGGGGGAAGACGGGGAAGGCTGGGGGTGAGAGCAGCTCCGTGGATCTGAGAATAAGGAAGGAGAGATGTAAAGGAATAATGGGAAAGGGGTTTGGGATTTTCCTAGTAACATAAATTGAGCAGTAGAATCGGTAGAGCAGAAAGGAAGACGGGAGTGAGTATCCCAAAAAGCCTGTGAGGGACTTTAAATTCTTAGTAACCTGTTTTCAGTGATGACAAAGCAACTTTAAAGGCCATTTTCATTACATCTTCGATAGGTATCTGAGGGCTCTCCTAAGCTGGTTTGAGCTTTGGGTTAAGTGGTAAGAGGACCTGGTGGGACCCGGTGTGGGCACTGACAAGAAAAGAGAGAAGTGAGTGGATGGATGGGTACCTCAGTACCTGCTACCTCAGCAAGAGGGCAATGCTCTGAGAACCGGCGGAGGTTTCGGTTTTTGATCTAGTAATTGGAGAAGAGAAATCAGGTTTGCTGAGGTGGGACTGACAGCAGAGAGTCTGGAGCAGAAGGCTGAGTTTGAGGAACTATTGGAGAAGCATAGTTCAAGATGTGAGCGAAAGAGGAAAAAGGCCTTCACATAGGGGAATTTCCTTTCACCCTTTTGAGCACTTGCAGAAGTTAAAAAGGTCACACAGAATTTGAGGATCTAGAGACTCCTCTGTTGGCCATCAGTTTGGGTTTTCTAAGTGGTAATATGGCCAATGCTGTGTACTGAATTTGATGAGGATTTTGGGTTCCACCAGGCAGCCCCTGTATGCTCAAATCCCCATGACTTACAGAAGAAGTCGGCTTTTCCCCCACACAGCCGTGGCGGTTTGTGGCTTTGATAGTCTGCCGGGCAAACATACTAATATAGGCTAGCCAACCTGCATCTGGCTTGCCTGTCCCTACAACCATAATGTTTGTTTCCATTATCTATGGTACGGAAAGGATTTAATGGAATTTTAGTGAGATCCTCTTCATCAGGGATATCCTAATAGGAAAGACCTATAGCCAGCTGACAAATGTCTGGGTGGAGAGATGGCCACCAGGTCCCTAATGGGGCTGTATGCAAGATAGACCATACTTCTTGTCTAGTAGTATTTGTGATCAGCCATCGCTGCTGAAGCAACTGATGAGCGTTAGGACTACGGGTGGCCAAGGAGAGAGTCTATAGCCTTACCCACGTGGCGATTATGCAATTTGAAAGGGTTAACAGTCTTTTCCAGTTTTCAGCCAGAGTCTGGACATGGCACAGGCTTGAGATGAGAGGCATGGATCCAGGAAGTGATTCCCTCTACTTTTACTGCTGTAGGTGTTATAAGTAGCACCTGGAATGGTCCTTTCCAGCGGGGTTCCAGGGATGACACCTGATGTCATCTTATGTAGAGGAAGTCTCTTTCTTGATATCAATGTGGATTCCCCTCGTCCCCAGGTTGGAAGGCAGTGGCCAGCTGTTTCCACAGGTATAGCTGAGTTCTTACAAGAGATTTAAGTATGTCAAGCAAGGGTGTGTGGAAGGGATCCTTAGGTCTTAGAGTCGAGGTTGGGTCTCTTAGTGTAGGAAGGGCCCCATAGAGAATTTCATAGGGGGTGAGGTTACACAAAGAAAGAAAGGGAGTATTTCTTGCATGAAACAGTGCATAAGGCAGAATCATAGTCTAATCTTTTATGCCGGTCTCTAAGCTTAATTTTGTTAAGGTCTCTTTAATGGTTCTATTTATTTTTTTTAAGTGTCCTGAGCTCTGGGGTCTATAAGCACAATGTAACTTCCAATTAATCCCCAGGGTCCTGGCTAACCCCTGATTTACCTGGCCCATGAAGGCTGTTCAATTATCAGACCATATTAAATTAGGCAGGACGTGTCTTTGATAAATATCTTTCAGGATCTTCTTGACCACAATTTGTGCCGGTTTTCTTTTCTTTTTCTTTTTTTTTTTTGGTGGGAAAGGCTTCAATCCATCCTGAAAATGTATCTACAAAGACTAGGAGATATTTAAGTCCATACCTTGCTGGCTTAATTTCAGTAACGTCCACTTCCCAGAATTGTCCTGGTCTGGTTCCTCATAGGTGCTTTCCTGCAGGAAGCTTGGAAGGGTAAGCATTAACCAATTGACAGAACTGACAGGCTTTTGTTACCCATTCAATTATTTCCTTTCACTGTGAGTGAATTAGTCTAAAACTCTGTTCTTGATCCTACAGTAATGCCGGCAGTTTTTTTGAACCAAGTTGATTGAGTTGATGTACATTTTTAATGTAGTGTAGGGCTTTCTGAAATTGCAGGCTGGGCTCAGTAAAGTTGAGGAGTTCAGTGTCAGTGTTCTTAGATGTTATCAAAAGCTTGCTGGTGCTCAAGGGTCCATTGGAATTGGGCATTCTCATTTAACAGCGGGTATAAAGGAGCAGCTAAGAACACAAACCCAGGTCCATAACCTGCTAAAGCCAGCAGTCCCAAGAAACTCTCTATGTTGTCTCCTGTTAAATGGGGGTGGTATCTGCACAACGGTTTGTTTTCTGGGCTCAGTGAGCCATCATTTACCGCGCCTAAGGAAATACCCCAGGAAGATTACTTCTTGCTTGCAAATTTGGGCCTTTTTGTCCAAAGCTCTCTACCCAAGTTGAGCAAGCTCAGATAATAGTGCTTGGGTCTCAGACTCACAGTTTTCTTTGGTGTTGGCTGCCAGTAGCTGGACATCCACATATTGAAGCAGAATGACTTCGGGGTGCGTAGTTCTGAAGTTGTAGAGATGTCTGTGAAGGGCTTCATCAAAGAGAGTGGGGGAGTTTTTGAACCCCTGTGGAAGTCGAGTCCAAGTTAGTTGACAAGACGTTCCGGTTTCTGGGTCTACCTACTCGAAAGCAAACAGCAACTGACTATCTTTATGCAGAGGCAAGCAAAAGAAAGCATCTTTTAAGTACAGAACAGTATAGCATTTTCACTCGGCCACAGCAAAGAGGTTATTGGGGGTCCAGCATGCTGGGGCTCAGAGCTCACTTGAATAGAGCAGAGAGCCCTGAGAACAGCTTTAACAGAGCTTATATACTTTTCTTGGAGAGGGCAGAATGGGAAATTTATTGATGGGTCAGGGCGAGTGTGCGGTTTGCATGCACCCGGGTGAAGGAGTATATTCTGCAGTTTGGCAGTTGGGGACAGCACATCCTGGGAACAAAATTAGCAAACAGTTCTCAAGATTTCAACAGTGGTTTGTTAAGCATACAGAAAAACAGGAAGTGACAATTGCCTATTAACCTTTCACCAAAGCAAAATGGAAAGTGAGCATTGATTACTAAAAGCAACCATGTCCAGGTTGCCTAATGCTCTCAAATGTCAATCCTATTGGAGGCAACATATTTCTTTCTTCCTAAGATTATATATTCAACCTCAACCATGTTGAAAATGTCTAACAATATTACATTATACTTTGCCTGATTTCCTAATGTCTCTATTGATATCTGCTTTCCTACATATTTTCCCCAGTTCATCATTGTGACTGACTCTTCATATGTGCTCATATTTATGTTCACTCTCTACCCAAAACCCTATTGCTAATGAAACTTTCGTTCAAATCCTATATTCACTCTTTTTTCTAAACCTACTGACAACCTTCCTAATCCTGCCGACTATTCCTTTTTGACTGGATGTTCTCTAGGACATTTAATCATCCAAGGTACAAGGTCCTTTGCCATTGCACATCGATTTATCTGAGATATCTGTTCAGAACATAATTCAAAGCAAAGTATCTCACTAAAGGGCCCATTGCCCTTCAGGGCTTCAAATCGTACCTAGATTTCAGGTTTCATACTTATATTTCACCTATATATTCTTGTGAATATCGCAGGTTCCCAATACCATTATTCATCCCGCAGAATGTTTCCTAACCCAAATAGATTATGTTATTAACCCTAACCATACACTGTTCCCTCAATCTAACTTCACAAAAGAGCAGGGACAGAGTTGGTCTTACAATACAGGAATGTAGGGGATCTTTCACCTGCTGAGAACCTCAAAGTTTGATGAGAAATGATCCCTAGAGAAGATGTAGCAGCTATGAAGGACCTGAGAGAGCAAAAGTCATCTTCCATGCCAAACCACCTGTTCAGGATGAAGTGATGTGTCTGAATTAGCCTCTCTCCTACTGATATAAAGAAGATGGACCAAACCAACCCTGTGTGGAGAGCTTCTCCTTGGTGTCTACGGTTGATATACCATTCTAACTTCTGAAAGTGTCACAGGAAGTAGGGGCAGCCTCCATCTCAAGGGACCCTTGGAAACAAGTGTTAGGACAAAGTGGTTGCCAAGGCAGTGACCTCATTCCCTTCCTGTTGGAATTGACCTACCTCACTTCTTTGGTGATGTAACTCTCTGAACTTGGGATCCAGGAAGCCAGGCACACAGAGCCACTCCCAGTCCCATTCCCAGTGGACTTACTTGTTTGGATTTACCAAGGAGAGAGTCTGTCTCTCTTGGTACCTAATGGTTTGAGGATGACAAAATGCAAGTAGAGCTCTGAAGATGGGCCTTTAATGAGAAAGCAGGTAGTGGTCAGCACAGGCTCCATACAACTTCACAGAGATGGACAAGAAGACCAGACCTGAGACAGGACAGGCCATTTTGGGGGAACATAGTATGGACCACCAGTCAGAGGACACTCTGGATAGTCACAGACTTACATGGGGGAAGGAGTTGACTTTTTGATTGTGGGTGTGAGTTTGGGGTTTTGTCTCATGTTCTGAGAATAGGTAGGAAAGGTGGTTTGTTTGGTTTAGAGTGGACTGTTTCTAGAAAGTCCTTTGACAAGGCGACTGTGTCTGTGTCTGTGTATCCCACTGTGTCCTTGGTTGTACATATTAGAAAGCAGAATAGATCAATGGATGTATCCTGTCTAGTAGAAAGCTTCCCAGAATTCATCCTGCCCATTTTAGGAAAGGACTGTTGGTTGCTTTTCGATGGGCAACACCTACTATCTTCTTAAGTTCCTGTTTTCTTCCTGAATTCTGGCCACTCTCCAGAATAGGCTCATGTTTTTTTGTCCAAGATATGTACCACATCCAAGCTCTGTGACATGGCCATGTACTGGATAGCTGAAGGGAATTGCAAGCATCTCACAAAACTCAGAAATCATTGTGACTAGTAAAGTCTCAGTGGAGAAACCCTGCATTGGGATTTGCTGACTTATTGTTCTGTTACCCTGAAGTCAGGAAGGTCTTTGCCTCAGGCCACCCCTTTGTGAATTTTGAAGAAAAATGTTTTCAAATGGAAGTGAATGGGCATCACCTGTGGCTCTTTGCTTAACTGCTTTGGAAAAGTATGTGTCTGAATCAGCCTTGTGGCTCTGTGTGAGGCTGTGGCTTAGATTATCAGCTCCTGATGGATCTAAAGAAAGATGCAATGTGTGCATCCAAAACCAAAATGGCAAAAAGATCAGTCATTGTGGATGAAGTCTCTCGCCTTCCTCTGTAAGTTTCCTGACTTCCACCAAGTGAGAATAGGGATCATTTGGGTCAAATAAGTTCTTTCAAGCGCTGCAAAGTTGCTTTGGTTTCCTAATTACTCCAAATCACATAAGGAATCTAAACCTGACAGTCAGTAGGCCTCAAATTGGAGAAGCAGAGCAGTATTAAAGGAAGAACTATGTGATCAATCCTAGTTCACAGGAAGGGTGTTCAGGCCACCCTGAGGTTAGGCAAATGAGGGGCAAGGGAGCTTATTTTGGACACTCTCTTGGGCTGCGCCATTGATGAAAACCTCTAGCCAAAGGGTATAATGAGTGTATATATGTAAGAAGTTTAGTGCCATGTGAGAGTGATTTGGTTTTAATTGTGGTCATTTGTGTGGCAGTTGGAAGAGATGACTGGGTCCACCTGGTTTTGAACACTGGTGTGATTCTCCTCAGAGACTGAGTTCTGAAACTGACCTCAGAGAAGTAATTGCTTTGGAAAGAGATGTGTCTTAATCAGGCTCTTGGCCCTGTGTGAGGCTGTGGCTTAGATTATCAGCAACAGACGGATCAAAAAAATGATCCCATGTGTGCATCCAAAACCAATATAGCCAAAAGAGCAGTCATTGTGAATGAAGTCTCTCACCTTCCACTGTAAGGTTCTGAAAGAATAAAAGAAATTGAAATCGAAATGTAATGAACCAGGTTTTGTAAAGTTTCCAAGTTGCACTCAGAACCTGAAATTCCTGTGGCAGTTAAGACAATTCCTGGAACTGCCCATTAGATGTGTGTTGAAATCTTCCCTGACCACCTAGTTACTTAACAACCCCTTCCCAGAAGCCGTGCATCTCACCACGTATACATCTCAGGGCTTCAACCAATCAGTTTAAATGTATACCCCTTCTGAGGGCTGACCAATCACCCCCTGCCCCAACTTTTCCCGCCAATGAATGTGCTAATCATGTTTTAGAGTTGTTATTTCATTTTCCCGTGGTACATGATGATTTCCTAAAGGAGGCTATGATGTATGTAAAGTCCCTGAGCTCTCTAAAGAATGTATATAAACTCTGCTCAAGTTGTTCTCGGGGCTCTTTGTTCTTTGCTCCTCTGAAGGGAGCTCTGAGGCCTAGCATTCTGGACCCCCAATAAACCCTTTGCTGATGCATGAGAAATCCTCTTTGTTGTCTTTTCCTTTGATGTTTGCAGCACCTTTTCATCTGGAGGCCCCAGGTGAGATATCCGGGAGCGGTGAATGGAAGACCTCAAGGGAGCCCTCTTGGGGTAAGTAAGGTGCCTCTTTCTGGTTTCGGGTTTCAGGCTAGGGCGTGGCAAAGTGGCTGTTGGTGAAGAGCATTAGCTCTCTCCTATGGTGTGACAGACGTGTCACAGAGCCAAGATCACGTCCCTGAGGGACATTCCAGAGGACTAGGGAATTCAAGGAATAGTAGTTTCCTCAACTCGGTTATGTTTTGCTTCAGGATTTGATTTGCCAGCCCATCAGGTTTTGCCGGTAACTCAGTTTTGGTCATTGTTCTGAACTCATGTTGAGTTTACTGTCTGTTTTTATTGTCTAACCCATCAATATTTTCCAGTTACTCAGTTCAAATCTTTGTCTTGGACTCATGTTAAACGTTTACTCTTTGTCTTTGTGTTGTGTTTGTGTCTTCAATGTCCCTGTTTGAGTAACTCCCATTATGGGACAAAGCACTTCCTCTTCTCTGTCCCTGACCCTTGATCATTGGACTGATGTCCGCTCAAGGGCCCAGAATCTTTCTTTTTCAGTAAAACACCGTACCTGGCAGACTCTCTGTGCTTCAGAATGGCCCATCCTCGAATTCAGATGGCCCCAGAAGAATCCTTCCACTTTCCTCTAATCCGAAAATTCAGAGATATTGTCATTCAGCCGGGGCCACGTGGCCACCCAGATCAACAGCCATATACTCCTTCCCCCACATTCCTATCATTCAAACTTTCCGCTCCTCTCCCTCTTCCTTCCATTCTCCCTGAGTCACAAGACTGGACACTCCACCCCCTCCTTATTGTCTACTCTCCCTCCCCAACCCCCAACACAGTTCCTGATGATCCTCCCACCGCTGACTCAGCCTCTCCACTGCTAGAGGCAATTGGGCCAGACCCAAGCCCTCCAGGGGACTTCCCCACAGCAGCAGCAACCCCTCCTCCCCTGGAGGAAGATGGGCAACCTAAAAGAACCCACCGGCGATGGATAATAGAAAACTCAGAAGCCCCTGTGATGCTCTCTCTCCATCCCTATGGGCCCATGAACCGACCCAACTGGGACCCCAACACCTTTGAAGGTAGGAAGCATCTGTCCACTTATCGCCGGGCTCTAATAGCGGGTCTCAGAGTGGCCGCCAGAGAGCCGGCCAATTTAGCAAAGGTAAGAGAGATTATCCAAGGGCCTAATGAGTCTCCCTCTATGTTTCTGGAGAGAATTATGGAAGCATATAGAAAATATACTCCTTTTGATCCTCAGGCAGATGACCAAAAGGCATTTGTTACAATGGCCTTTATTGAGCAGGCTGCCCAAGATATTAAGAGAAAGTTACAATGTCTAGATGGGTTACAAAATACGACCTTAAGAGATTTAGACAGAGAAGCTGAGAAAGTATATTATAAGATATATATTATAAGTATATATTATAAGTATATAAGTATATTATAAGAGAGAAACTGAGGAGGACACGGAACAGAGGAGAGAGAAGGAAAGGGAAGAAAAAAAGGATGAAAGGAGCAAAAGGCAGACAAAAGCATTGGCTAAGATTTTCTTCACAGCAGCAAATACGCCAGAAATTAAAAAGCAGGGAGTCAGAAAGGGATACTTGGGCCCACGCCAAAGGCTTTCCCTGGCCTCAGATCAATGTGCCTACTGTAGAGAAAAAGGACACTGAGTCAAAGAGTGCCCCAAAAAGAAGAAGCCACGGCAGCCCGCCATGCTGACTCTAGAAGAGGACTAGGAATGTCAGGACTCGGATCCCCTCCCCGAGCTCAGGGTAACATTTGAAGTGGAGGGGCCTCCAGTGAACTTTGAAGTGGATACAGGAGCAGTATACTCAGCCTTTAAGGCTTCACTGGGCCCCATATCAAATAAATGGTCCCTAGTTCAAGGGGCTAATGGCACTACTTATCGGGCTTGGACAACTAAGAGGATTATGGAAGTAGGAAAATGTAAAGTCCACCACTCTTTCCTAGTAATCCAAGAATGCCCAGCCCCATTGATGCACAGGGATCTGTTTACCAAACTCGGGGCTAGAGTAACCTTTAACCCTGATGGTCCCCAAGTGGATGTTCTAAAACCTTCAGTAAAAACTCCCATAGTCACAGAATTGACTATGTCCATAGAAGATGAACATCAACACTTCGTGCCCCCTAGGACTGATCAAAGAGGCAAACTACAACAGAAATGGATAAAAGATTATCCTAATGCCTGGGCAGAAACTGCTGGGTTAGGTCTAGCCATAAAACAACCTCCAATAGTAGTAGAATTAAAAGCCTCTGCCTCTGCAATCAGTGTTAAACAATATCCTCTAAGCAAAGAAGCTAAGGATGGGATAAGTCACCATATTCAGAAATAATTGGCCCTTGGGGTCCTAAGGCCCTGTCAATCAGCCTGGAATACCCCCCTGCTACCAGTAAGAAAGCCAGTAACTAGGGACTACAGTCCTGTTCAAGACCTAAGAGAGATCAACAACAGAGTGCAGGACATTCACCCCACAGTACCCAATCCATATAATTTGCTTAGCACTCTGAATCTGGACCGGGAATGCTACACTGTGCTGGACTTAAAAGATGCTTACTTCTGCTTGCCCCTACATAAGGACAGTCAGTTGCTGTTTGCTTTCGAGTGGATAGACCCAGAAACTGGAACATCTGGCCAAGTAACCTGGACTAGACTCCCACAGGGGTTCAAAACCCCCCCCCACTCTCTTTGATGAAGCCCTCCACAGGGACATAAACGACTTCAGAACTGCACACCCCGAAGTCACACTACTCCAATATGTGGATGATCTGCTACTGGCAGCGGACACCAAGGAAAACTATGAGTCTGGGACCCAAGCACTATTATCCGAGCTTGCTCGGCTTGGATATAGGGCTTCTGCCAAAAGGCCCAAATTTGTCAGCAAGAAGTAATCTTCCTGGGTTATTCTCTTAGGGGTGGCAAATGATGGCTAACTGAGAACAGAAAACAAACCATTGTGCAGATACCACCCCCATCTAATAAGAGACAACTCAGAGAGTTTCTTGGGACTGCTGGATTTTGCAGGTGATGGATTCCTGGGTTCGCCTCTCTGGCTGCCCCTTTATACCCGCTGATAAAGTGGAATGCCCAATTCCAATGGACCCCTGAGCACCAACAAGCTTTTGATAATGTCAAAAAAAGGTGCTGCTATCTGCTCCGGCCTTAGCACTCCCAGATATAGATAAACCCTTCACTCTCTACATCGAGAAAAAGAAAGGAATAGCATGGGGAGTGTTCACTTAGACTTTGGGACTTTGGAAAAGGCCGGTAGCATTCTTATCAAAAAAACTGGACCCAGTGGCTACTGGGTGGCCCCGTTGCTTAAGAGCTATAGCAGCGGCAGCGCTTCTAATAAAAGATGCTCATTAATGAACGTTGGGACAGAAGCTATCCATTATAGCCCCCCACGCCCTGGAGAGCATCATCTGTCAAGCTCCAGATAGGTGGCTATCAAACTCCAGAATAAACTACTACCAGAGCCTCTGGATTAGCAAAGACAGAATAACTCTTAGACCTTCTGCTCCACTCAACCTGGCTGCCAGAAGAATCATCAGGACCTGTCACTCATGAGTGTCAACACATACTGGCAGAGGAAACCAGTATAGGACGAGACTTGAAGGATCCAGCCACTGCCTCACCCTGAAGTCGTATGGTTTACGAAAGAGAGCAGCTTCCTCCAAGATGGTATGTGGTGGGCTGGAGCAGCAGTAGTTAGCAAAACTAATGTCATCTGATCCTCTGGTCTCCCAGAAGAGACATCAGTCCAAATGGCAGAACTGATTGCCCTTACGAAAGCATTGGAACTAGCAACAGGCAAAAGGGCCACCATATACACTGATAGCCACTATGCATTTGGCAATGCTAATGTGCACAGGGCTATTTACCAGCAAAGGGGGCTATTAACCTCCACTGGGAAAAAAATAAAGAACAAAGTTGAGATTCTCCACCTTCTCTCAGCAGTGAAGGGCACTAAGGAACTAGCTATAGTGCACTGTCCAGGGCACCAGAAGGGAAACGACCTCGTTGCAGTTAAAAACAGAAGGGCAGATGAGGAAGCTTAATTGGCAGCCCTAAACGGAGTGACTCTGTTAACTTTTTCCACACCAGGGGGATCAACATTCAGGAGACTTGGCCACACTGGAACATTCAGGCAACTTATCATCTGAGGAGACAGATGCAGAACTCTGGGACCCTACAGAGCCAAGTTTACAATTTCAAAAAGCCCACCTTTATGTCAAAGACGTACACTAGCTCACCCACTTAATCTCAAAGAAGTTATAGGCACACTTAAAGGACCGAAGAAAGGATTTTTTATTGACTGACTTACAGAGGAAAGAAATAGCTTAGAAGGTGACTAGAGCTTGTCAAGTCTGCCAATTAGTTAATGCTTACCCATCCAAGCTTCCTGCAGGGAAGCGCTTACGAGGAACCAGACCAGGACAATTTTGGGAAGTGGACTTTTCCTGAAATTAAGCCAGGAAGGTATGGACTTAAATATCCCCTAGTCTTTGTAGATACTCTTTCAGGATTGGTTGAAGACTTCCCCATGAAGAAAGAAACGGCTCAGACGGTGCTCAAAAAGATTCTAGAAGACATTTTTCCAAGGTTTGGCCTGCCTAAGGTAATAGGGTCCAATAATGGACCGGCATTTGTTGCCCAGGTAAGTCAGGGATTCACCAGGACCCTGAAGATTAATTGGAAGTTACATTGTGCTTATAGATGCCAGAGCTCAGGACAGGTAGAAAAAATGATTAGAACCATCAAAGAGAATATAAGAAATTAAGCTTGGAGACCTGCATAAAAAAATTGGACTATGCTCCTACCTTAAGCACTGTTTCGTGCAAAAAGTACACCCTCTGCCTCTTTGTGTAAACTCACCACTTATGAAATTCTCTATGGTGCCCCTCCTTTAGTAAGGGACCTAACCCCAACTCTGAGACTTAATGATTCCTTTCACACCCCCTTGCTTGACAGACTTAAAGCCCTTGAACAAACACAGCACCCAGCGATACCTGTGGAAACAGTTGGCCAGTGCTTATCAGCCTGGAGACGAGGGAACCCCACATCGATATCAAGTGGGAGTCTTCGTCTACGTGAGACGGCATCAGGTATCATCCCTGGAACGCCGCTGGAAAGGACAATACCAGGTGCTGCTTATAACACTTACAGTGGTGAAAGTGGATGGAATCACTTCCTGGATCCATGCCACCCATCTCAAGCCTGCGCCCTGTCCAGCCTCCGGCTGGAAACTGGAACAGACTGGTAACCCTCTCAAGTTGCGTGTCCGTCGTGTGGGTAAGGCTATGGATTCTTCCCCTGACCACCAGCAGTCCTAATCACCATCAGCCTGTTCAGCAACAATGGCAGCTATAAATCCTACTGGGCAAGTAGTGTGGTCTATTTCACATACAGCCCTCTTATGGACTTGGTGGCCATCTCTCTACCTGGACATTTGTCAGCTTGACATAGGCCTCTCTGACTGGGATCTCCCTGACATAGAGGACTTCACACAGATCCCACTCAAACCCAAACCAGGGCAACATAGACCACCTTACCCCATGAATTATGGATATCATCTTCCCCAGCTCAGGTGTAAACTAGCCAGTCTTGATTTTTATGTGTGCCCAGCTGATTTCTTAAGTCGCAAACAGGCCCAAACCTGTGGAGGACCCAGTGACTTTTATTTAAGATCTTGGGGTTGTGAACAAACGGGAGCTACATGGTTGAACCCAAACTCCGCAGACAGTATCATTCAGGTAGGAAAAAATGACACCTGGATTGATCCCAAGAAATGTGCCACTAGCCAAGTTGTGTCAAAATCTCGCTGAGGAAAGAATAGTCTATGTTACCCCCTCAATATAACTTTCACTTCCAAAAAAAGGGGCTACCTCAGAACAACATGGTCTATGGGAAATACATGGGAAATGCGATTCTATATTTATGGCCCTCGTTATGACTTTGGTCACTGGTTCACCATCCTGCTTAAAAAAGAAGAAAATCCCACAGCAATAGGGCCCAATCCCCTCAAGCCAGGAATTAAGCCTCCAAAACCTCCCATGCCTAGATCTACCAGAACCCCTCAACCATCTCATACTTCCCAGTTTCCATCTTTGCCTACTTCCCCAGTCCAGAGTACAGCTGACTCCTGCCCCTGGGAACTAATTAAAGGAACCTTAATTGTACTGAACTCCACACAGTCAGAACTCCTTGCATTTCAACCCATGTATTTGACAGCTTTGTAAATTATTGTTTAATGGTGCAGATACTTCCCAGGGTGGTTTATTATGATGCAGAATCATTTTAAGGTCTACTAGGGGGACAAACAACCTGATTTTGCTGGCATCCAGTGTCCCTTACTATAGCCATCCTATTGAGGATAGGAGCTGCTGCAGGAGTGGGTACAGGAACAGCTGCTATGATCCATGGGTCACAACAAATGGCCTGATTAGAAACAGCAATAGATCAAGACTGGAAGACATTAGAGACCTCCATCACAGTGCTGTAGGAATCCTTAAACTCTCTCTCTGAAGTTGTTTTACAGGACAGGCGAGGATTAGACCTCCTCTTCATGAGGGAGTGGGGCCTCTGTGCTGCACTGAGAGAAGAATGTTGTTTTTATGCTGACCATACTGGAGTTGTAAAAGAATCCATGAGTAAATTGAGAAAATGCCTTGAAGAGCGCCAGAGAGAAAGGGAGATTCAACAAGGGTGGTTTGAGTCATGGTTTACCCAGTCCCCCTGGTTAACTCCACTCCTATCAGGCTTAGCTTGACCCCTGATCATCCTTATGGTGTTGCTAACTTTGGGACCTTGTTTGCTTAACCGCATAGTTTCATTTCTCCAGGCTCAAATTGGGCAGGAAAAACTCATGGTAATCAGACAGAAATACGCTCCACTGGCAGAAATAGAGTGTGAGACCCCGCAATAATTATGATTCATTACTTTTAAGATTAAATGTAGTAAGAAAAAGGAGTGGGAAATGAAAGAATAAAAGAAATTAAAATTGAAACATAAAGAACCAGGTTTTGTAAAGTTTCCAAGCTGCACTCAGAACCTGAAATTCCTGTGGCAGTTAAGACAATTCCCGAAACTGCCAATTAGATGTGTGTTGAAATCTTCCCTGACCACCTAGTTGCTAAACAACCCCTTCCCAGAAACCGTGCAGCTCATCACGTATACATCTCAGGGCTTCAACCAATCAGTTTAAACGTATACCCCTTCTCAGGGCTAACCAATCACCCCCTGTCCGACCTCTTCCTGCCAATGAATGTGCTAATCATGTTTTTGGGTTGTTATTTGATTTTCCCGTGGTATGTTGATTTGCTAAAGGAGGCTATGATGTATGCAAAGTCCCTGCCCTCTCTAAAGAATGTAAATAAACTCTGCTCAAGTTGTTTTTGGGGCTCTTTGTTCTTTGCTCCTCTGAAGTTAGCTCTGAGCCGCAGCATGCTGGACGCCCAATAAACCTTTTGCTGTGGCATGAGACAGTCTCTTGGTGGTCTTTTCCTCCGACTTTTGACCGACCTTTTTACCTATGAAGGACCTGAGAGATCAAAAGTCAAATCCATGTCAACTTCCATGTCAAACATCCTGGTCAGAATGAAGGAATGTGTCTGAATCAGCCTCTCTCTTCTTAATGTAGATTAAATGGACCAAACCAGGCCTGTGTACAGAGCTGTTCCCAGATGCCTATGGTTGATATACCATTCTAACTTGTGAAAGTGTCACAGGAAGTAGGGGCAGCCTCCATCTCATGGGACCTTTGGAAGCAACTGTTAGAACAAAGTGGTTTCCATCACAGTGACCTCATTCAGTTCCTGAAGGAAGTGACCTACCACACTTCCTTGGTGATGGAACTTTCTGAACTTGGGATCCAGGAAGCCATGCACCCAGAGCAAGTCTTAGTTTCAGTCCCAGTGGTCTCAATTGTTTGAATTTACCAAAGACAGAGTCAGTGTTTCTTGGTACCTACTTATGTGATGATGGCCAAATTTCAGGAGAGCTCTGAAGAGTGGCTTTTTCTGAGAAAGCAGGTAGTGGCTCAACCATGGCTCCTGACAACTTCTAAAAGTTTGAAAAGAAGACCAGATCTGAGATTGGACAGGCCATTTCGTGGGAACATATTATGGCTCACCAGTCAGAGGACACTCAGGATAGTCACAGCCATACTTGGGGGAAGGAGGTGCCGTTGTGGGTGTCGGTGTGAGTTTGTGGTTTTGTCTCATGTTCTGAGAATAGGTAGGAATGGCGGTTTGTAGGTTTGGACTGGAAAGTTTCTAGAAAGTCGTTTGACAACACGAGTGTTTCTATGTCTGTGTATCCCACTGTATCCGTGGTTGTAGACATTTGAAATGCGAATGCATCAATGGTTGTGTCCTGTCTAGTATAAAGCTTCCCAGCATTCTTCCCACCCAATTTAAAAATGGAGTGCGGCTTGCCTAATGGATGGTGAACAGCTACTATCTTCCTAAGTTCCTCTTTTCTTCCTGAATACTGGCCACTCTCCAGAGTATCCTCATGATTTTATTTCCAAGATATGTACCACGTCCAAGCTCTGTTACATGACCATGTACTGGATAGCTGAAGGGAATGCGAGCATCTCAGAAAACTCAGATATCAGTGTGACCAGTAATGTCTCAGTGAAGAAACCCTGCTTTGGGCCATTTTCTTACTTATGATTCTATTACCCTTAATGTCAGGAAGGTCTTTGACTCAGGCCACCCTTTTGTGAAGCCTGAAGAAAACAGTTTTCAAATGGAAATGAATGGGCATCACCTGTGGCTCTTTGCTTAATTGCTTTCGAAAAGGATGTGTCTGAAACAGCCACTTGGCCCGGTGGGGTGGCAGTGGCTTAGATTCTCAGCACCTGATGGATCTAAAGAAAGTTTCCAAGTGTGCATCCAATACCAAAATGGCCAAAAGAGCAGTCATTGTGGATGAAGTCTCTCACTTTCCTCTGTAAGCTTCCTGAGCTAAATCAAGTGAGAATAGGGATCATTTGGGTCAAATCATTTCTTCAAATCCCTGCAGAGCCTAGCCGATAGGGGCTTGGGTTTTCTATGATACCAATTCACATAAAGAATCTATACCAGACAGTCATTAGGCCTCAAATTGGAGAAGCAGATCAGATATAGGACAGGCCTATTTGATCACTCTTGGTTCACAGCAAGGGTGTCCAGGCCACCCTGACTTTAGGCCAATGAGGGGCAAGGGTGCTTATTTTGAACAGTGTATTGGGCTGTGCCCTTCATGGAAACCTCCAGCCAGAGTTTATGATGAGTGTCTATGTGGAAGAAGATGAGGAGCATGTGGGAGTGTTTTCGTTTTAATTGTGGTCATTTGTGTGGTGGTTGTAAGAGATGCCTGGGTCCACCTGGGCTTGAACTCTGGTGTGATTCCTCTTAGAGAATGCGTTATGGAACTGACTTCAGAGAAGTATCGCCATGAATTGTGTTGGGATTTTAGGAGGCCACACATGGGAGTCGCCCTTGGACACCGAGATCTAAGCCCAGAGTGGCTTTCCACAGAGCACTGGGAATCTCAGCCAGGATATCACATGATTTTTTTTCTGAAAGACTTGGAAGCCATAGTTGACCTTACATTGTAGACCTCAATGGGGCTGGCTTCATGTGACCTTTTGGCCAGTCTTTGGGAACCCTTGCCTGTGAGAGTTCTCTAGATTATTCATTGAAATGTGCTTCCTCTAAATTTAATGGTTCCTTAATGAATTGAAACCCACAGTTTCTCCAACTTCGTCTTTGAAAATGGCTAGATAAATACCATGAAATTTTTGAACTTCCCATGGCCACCTGCCACTGGAGAACCTTTGGATGTACAGTTGCTGATTCTGAGTGTACCAGACAGTGCCTTGATTGACTGGGTTTTATGAAAATGGTGTAGAACAGAGATGCCAGTATGTTGGGGCCTGCTGAGTAGTGGGCCAAAAGCTGTTGTGTGCAGCTGTGTGATAAAACATCTGTGGTCGGGACATGTGATTCTGCCATTGACTTCCAAATGACTTGTGGCTGACATGTTACAGACAGGAATCACTTATATGTCTGAAACCTCTCCATAAAAGGCATTTTGTTATATGGAGACGTTTCAGGGCAATGTTCAGAATCAGGTTGCTATGGTCAAAGGGTCAAGCTATGTGGGATAGAAGCCTGGTTGGTGCATTCTCCTGCAGACCCTGACCCACCACACGTGACAGGACTCCCTACATCACTGTGTACCAGTTGAAGTCATTGTATTTCATGAGGCAAATACCAAACTCCCAGTGCAGTAGAAAGAAACACCATGAAAAGTGGAGGATGACCAAGTGGCTTCACAGTCCACATGCGGAGACACTTAGCTTTCAGTGGCCACAGTTTACCTACAGAGAGAAGTCAGCACTGCTTCCTCATGTTCTTTGGAAAAATTGAAACAATATCCTCCAGGTCTCATAGATGTAGACCCAGCTTTGATGGTCTCATTTGAATGGAAGCTAAAGCTTCTGACAACAACATATATGTCGAGTGCCCATCGTCAAAGGCAGTTTCTCAAGAAGTCTTTAGTCCGGCAGAGCTCCAGGTTTGTGTAGTGTTTACCTTTTAGACCAGGTTGCAAGAAAAGACCACTGTCTCCAATTAAAATCAGATTAAAGCAAGCTTATTATTTCCACCACCCTGGCTGCCTCTCCCTCCCAAAACGTTGGGAACAGGAGAGCAGCCCAGCTTTATAGCCCAGAAAGTTACACAAAAGTGGGGTTAAAAATAACAGAATTCTGACAAGCATCACACTAATGGTATTTTACATTTTTGTTTGCTGGCCCCACATCAGCATTTATGAGGACCATTAGAGCCTCAGAGAGTGTCGTCTGGCCAAGGAAGGCCAATATTTATGAGGTGTCAACAAAGTTTCAGAGAGGGCTGTTTTCTGGTCAGAGAGCCAGGCATGGGTGAGTTCAAGGCACGGGCAGGCTTTCCAAGCAGGTTCAGATCTTGCTGCAATTTATAGTTAAGCCAAAATTATCTTTTCACGGCTTTGTGGCAAGATGGCTGCCAATTTTAATAAAAGATCAGGTTGGGTCAATCATTCCCCCCTTTTCTAATGTGTTTTTTTCATATATTTGATTGGGTAGGAAGAGCACTGTGGGAATTTTAATCCCTCAGGTAATAGTCTCCCGATTTTTTGAACTCACCCAAAAACAGATCTCCCTGATTTTACCTGACTTAATTAATTACTTATATTGATATTCTATTTATTTTTGTCTCCATTGTTGTAAGAAGAGAGGCGTCACTCATTTAGACTTCTTCTGAGCTGAGAGAGGGTGACGTGAGGGGGCACCGCCTGAGGGACATTAGTCGCCTTTTAGAAGTCAGTTAGGTTTGAAGTCTGGATGGGGAAGAACAGGTAGTAAAGTCATCTGGGAATGGGTTCTTCTATGAGAGAAACAAAAAAACATGAGTACTTAATAAATGTTGCAGCAGCTGGAACATGTCACTGTATAGAAGTTCCCTCACCAGTCTTTAATATCCCCAGTTATCAGGACTGTCAACTTAATATTTAACTTTTAGTGTTACATTTGTCCCTCCCCATAAGATTCAGTTTAATAATTTAATGTCATCTGATCTTGCAAAATATTTTTACTAGTATGACCTCTGTGTCTAATAGAGAAACCTTTAATTCTCTTACTCATTGCTGGATAATCATACTAACAAATACCAAGCCTATGTGTTTAGGTTAAGAATATCTGTAGGCCTTCAACTAAAAACTTCTGCCACTGGCAGATAATCTTGATAGCCTCTTTTTATAGTTATCAGGCATTCCTGTCTGAGAATCCTTCTTTGTAGCCTCCAGTCTTACTTATTTTGGGAGGCTAACATAAAGTGTATACCTTAAAATATTATTATTACTATTATTATATAAAATGCCCAGAAATGGCTGTAATTTGTTTTTAACTGTCTTTTCTAAGTGTTTAAGATGAAGCAGTCAAACTGACTTTTGTTTCTATCTATTCTGAACAGTCAGCTGAGATTTTATGGGAGTCATTCCTGGGGAAACTTGAGAGCAGCTTCTCAGTTCTGCTAGTGCCATTTGCGCTAGGTGGGTCCAGGTCTTGCTTGACCATGTGGCTTCCCTCGGAAGCATCAGGGATGTTTCCCTTCTCTGATGACTCTCCTCTTCTTAGCAAATGCACTGATTGGCTTTCTGTTCTCCAGTGGTCTCATTAATCTCCCTAATCAGGAGGTTATGCGGTTCAGAGTTGCAAAGCTCTTTAGAGAAGTCCGCTGTTCCCTGGATACAGACTGACTCAGAGGGCAAGAGCCAAATATTGGTTTTCTTGTCCCTTTTCATATAACTTTAATTTTAAATCCTAATCTTAAACATCCATCAAATAAATTTTAACAGACTTATATAAAGAATACTGGGCTTTAATGTCTATAATTTAAAATTATTTATCTTTTTATTATTTGGGATCTGTATTATTCTGTCTGTCTTGTAGGTGATGGCTAATTATCTTAAATTAACCAATGTTGTGTTCTTAAAGCAACACTGCTGTAAAACACTAACAGGGAATCTTTATATCACCCATAAGGAAATTACAAAATAAAATTAACAACAGTAAACAAACTTAGTTCGTGTAATAGCTACCCTAAAATTTTTGGCTGAGTTATACATTATATCCTCTGTTTGAGATGCTAGTAATGTTGACAGGAAAAAAAAAAACTTTTGAAAATAACTTTAAATGAAATAACATCTGACCTACTGCTTTCGCAGTCATTCTCATATAATAAGATGGGACACAGAGCCTTATCTCAGGTAAGGCAGGGCTCTTTATTAATCTTAAGTGTTTTAATTCTAAAGCTAATCTTTGTTTTTTAAATATCATTTTACAAAGTTTACATAAATTATTTGAGGTCACATGAACATTAGCTAACACCGTATGATATAGCTTTTAAAACATGAATTAAAAAAAGGCTGAAAGTTTTTAACCTTTACATAGATTAGGCTCTCATTAACTTAAAATACATTTAAATTGTTCCCCAATATAAAAAGTAACATAAAAGTTTACATATCTTATTGACAACAGGTAAATAAATCCTATATATATATATATATATATATATATATATATATATATATATAATTTACCATACAACTTCAGAACACCACCTTGATATAATGCTCTTTTAAAGTTTCTACCTTACAGACTTGTATACCTGGAAGATATGAGCACATTAATAGCATCACAATTGCATTGATGTTTCTACATTAACCAAGTTTAGCTTTTAAAGAAATGGCAGTACAGTGCTCTAAAATAACAGTTCTTATTTAATCAGTTGTTTAATTTTTATGGTTGCTTGCTCTAGAAAAATAAAACTTAATAACCACAATGTTATGGGTAAAATTATGTTTTGAGAAATTTTTGTCTCTTTAACACATGACTGATTTTTACAATCTTATACAGACTTTAGGACAAACTTATACAGACCTTAGTAAATCAATCAGATATCTAACAAAAGTACTCATGAATGAGTAATCCCATATCAAATTTACTTTACTTATTTATCAAAATATTAGACAAATGTATTGAACAGTGTACCATTTTTTGTTGAAGAAAAAGTTCTAGAACCAAGGCATATTAGGCCTTTTGTCGGCATTAATATTTTATTAGATTTTTGAACACCTAGAAAAACTTGTAAGGTTAAATTTAAAGACATTTATTTTTATCTGTTTATCCAATTTAAATTGCACCAATTAAATCATGAGAATTTAAGATCTTTGGATCCACGTTTTAAAATTTGTTTATATGAGTGCTTTTTTTATGAGTGCTCCTTATATGTGTTAATTTGTATAACATATATATGATATAGGGATATATGTATATATAGACATACAACACTAACAAAAGTGTGCACACATAATAATAGTAAAGGCCTTGTAGCTTTTTGCAGTTGAAATCTCCATTGCAATGTTTCAAAAACTCCACTGTTGGTCAAAGATAGAGCTGATCAGAAAAACATTAACCTAGGTCTGTAGGATCAAAATCATGAGCTCAAAAAAAGAATACAGAATCTAAGGAAAAAAGTAAGAGTCCTAGAAAAAATATGACTGGCCAGTAATTAGTAAATACCATACAATTTACCTTTTTTCCTGCCTTAGGCCTCAGATCAGTCTCCTACTGAGCTTGCAGGCTTCTTTCATTTGCATTTCAACAAAAGTCCTTGCTGAGGTCTGAAAGGAGCAGGGTAAAACTGCTATTCTGAGCAGACACCTCAGGCCTAAGGCATTTTAACCATAATTTTGAGGTTCGGATGTTGAAAATTATGATACAATTTTAAGATGAAATTCACAAAATTTTATATCTTTACATCTTGTTTTGTCAACAGATACCATAATATGATTTACTATCCTTGTCCAAATTAATGCACTGGTACACACTGTGATATTTTCTCAGTCTACCCAATTCAAAATTGGTGAAAAATAAAACTGAATGTTTGGGAAGTTACTTGCCAACTTGGAAGTAGAGTGCTTTAGTTTTCCATCCTAAGCATTTAAGTTATCTGGCATGAATTATCTGAAATCATAAACTAAACAATTACCTAAACCCGACTTTTAACTGCAAGATTGAGCAATGCTACAAAAACCCATCCAGATACCAGATTGTTACAATAAAACACCATCATTTAGACACACATTGAACTAATATCATTCCCAAGAAACAATTTATAATATCAGCACATTATTGCACATGTCTTAAAGGGCCAGAAACAAAGACACAAGACAGACAGAAAGAAGCTCCAGACTATGGCTGACAGACAGAAGCCTTAAAAACAGAGCAGATAAGAGAAAAATCTCCTACACCAGTGGCAGGATAGATGTCCTCACAAGGGGATCAGATGTTTTCACAGACGGCAACCTGAAATGTAATATCAAGGGTTTCCATGGTGACTTTACTGCATTTAGTGTCTCCTTTTTCTTTTTCTTTTTTTTAAGAAGACAGAGGTGGCATAATCCTTACAGTGCAGGGAACGAAGGAAGGAATTCCCTGAAGCAACAGGGCTTTGGTAGATCCTGGGAGTCCCTCAGTCCCTCCTTTTACTTATAGGATTAACTCCTCTGGTTTGGTTCCACCCCAATCTCGCTCCATCTCCTAACATTTCAGTAGTCAGCTCTCAAAAAGTTCCAGGGTCGGGGGGTTATCAAAATTTGTAACTTAAATTTTGGTTTCTGACCTTGAAGCGAATTAATACCTATTTAATAATGAGGACAGGGTTTGAGAAAAATAAAAAGGGAGGTTTACTGCTTTGCTAACAAAGCAGAGACACAGGGGACTCTGCCCAAAGGTTGTGACTCTCTTGAACTGGAGCAACAAGGGGTTTTAAAGGAGTTTCCATTGTTAACCTGGGAGATACTCTGTTCTTTGGTGGCCAGCAGGCATTGCCCTCTGCAGTGGGTGAGTTCCAGGCTGCCAGCTAGGGGCTTCTCTCATCCTGCTTAACAAAGGGGGGTAAACTTCAACACAGTTTTTTAGAACACAGTCCAAAGGGTGTAAGGCTTACTTGCTTTATTACCCATTTTTACGTCCAATATCTTTAAGTTTTTACCACAGAAATCACACAACAAAATGCACAAAAACAAACAAACAAGAAAACATATAGAACACAGAACAAAACACAAAGAAACAGAAACCTGGTGAAGATACAGAAAAACAGAGGAGCAATGAAATGTCTTGCTGAAGCTCCGGGGTAGGATCTCCTGCGTGCCCGGCTGCACCTTTCTACCCTTTCAGAGAAATTCCATACAGAACAGAACAGAGGACAGAACAATTCTTGTTACTGTCCTGGACAGGAGTACATGTGAGCCTCCCCAGGCCACCTCTCTGTCATCAGAAGACATCTCCCTTAACCGGATATCAGATGTTATAAAGGCACCACCTACCTATGGAGGCCTCCTCCACCAGGTGCTTGCTAATAGTTTTAGTGCGATGGTTCACTGCAGTGCTCCCTGGACCAAATGCTCACTCCAAGGCTTTGGAACTTGGCTCTCCAGCCCTGAGCCCTGGAGGAAAGGCCAGCGTCAGAATTTCCAGCAGTCTGGTCTTATGATCTGGTAACGTCATCTCGCTGGGGAACTCCAAAATGTTAGACCAGGATGCAAGAAAATACCACTGACTCCAATTAAAATCAAATTAAGGCAAGCTTATTAGTTCAACCGGCTAGGCTGACTCTCCTTCTCAAAACGGCTGGAAAAAGACAGCATCCCCACCTTTCCTACACCCCAGCTTTATAGCCCAAAAAGTTACACAAAAAGGGAGTATCAGAAAACAGAACTTTGACAAGCATCACACTAATTGTAGTTTACATTTTTTATTTGCTGGCCCCAGCATCAGAAATTATGAGGACCATTAGAGCCTCAGAGAGGGTCGTTGTCTGGCCAGGGAAGGCCAATATTTATGAGGTTTCAGTAATGTTTCAGAGAGGGCTGTGATCTGGTCAGTAAGACAGGCATGGGTGAGTTCAAGGCATGGGCAGGCATTCCAAGCAGGTTCAGAATTTGCAGTAATTTATAGTAAAGCAAAAATTATCTTTCCATGGCTTTGTGGCAAGATGGCTCCCAATATTAATGAAAGATCAGGTTGAGTGATCACCCTTGTCCCTTCCTTTTGGAAACTCCTCTACCACCTCCAAGGTTGTGAACTCCTGAGCATTTTCCATTCCAGATAAGTATTCACAGAATGTCTAACTCTTCTCCTCTAATTGTGTCTTACTTGGGGCAAAGGTAATGTCAAAGCATTGTTCTGGATGAGAGTGGGAAGATTATTGTATATCACATATTTGCATACACATTGGATTCATTTTCCAATTTTCCATTTGAAATACTGAATTCCTGGCACTAACCCATACCCTACTAGACTCTGACTAATAATCCTAATATGATGGTGAAACATAACCCAAGCAGAAGAGAAATACAAGCCGTTCAGAGGAGGCATGGTGTGTAGTTGGAATTGCCTTTTGCATTATATAGTATAGGAGCTATAAATCTAGTCAATTTTTTGTTGAAATAATTCTACATGTGTTTTTAAAGTTAACAAAAATGGGAATCCTGTCTCCCTTTCTCTGTAGCACATGTATTTTTATATGCACATAGAGAATCCTACCTGGTATCACACGTACATACTTGTGAGGTGGCTGAATTGGCAGATACAAATTGTGAGAAGAGATCACTACTCCTAAACGCTGTTCAAACTGAAAATTCAACCTATGGGTGAGCTTCCTAGTTCAATAACATTATACATAAATCCATGTTCAGTAAAATGAATATTTTTGCATCTGTGGATTATATATATTTCATGATGAATTTCGATTGGCATATATATTGCTACTTTTTTTCTTTTTTTGGTTGTTCAAAACGTTACAAAGCTCTTGACATATCATATTTCATACATTAGA